>NC_140981.1:982924-1090424 GCF_056783735.1 Eptatretus burgeri
GGGCCCCCTTGGTCGCACTATTTCAGCGCGGGGGGAAACAGGAGGGGGTTGCTGATGCTCGGGGGAAAGGAGGATTTCTACTCTGTCTCGAGTCCCGCGACGAGCGTGTCCACCTCGACCAGGTCGCGCCGTCGGCCTCCCTGGTGTGCAGCTCCCGGCACGACGCGAGCACCCCCTCGTCTGCCCTCGCCGCCTCTCCACAGCTCCGTCCCCTTCGCTCCGACTCCAACGCACACGACGACGACCAACTCCTTCTTGCTTCTTCTTCCCAACTCCACCGACTGCGAAGTCTTAACTCCCTCGACTTGACGAATGCGGTCGCTTATATAAGCCCCGTGGCTTCGCTCTCTCATCTTTGACCCCCTGCCTTCGACCTTTCACCTCGCTCCCCATTGGCCCGAGAAAAAGTGGGCGTGAATGCATTTTGATCCATAAATTTGCATATAGCGATCGCCCTCCAACGCCCTGGAGGCGGGGCCAAATCGCCCCTCGCTCACCGATTGGACAGAAAAAAAGTGGGCGTGTGTCGTTTTTGATCCGTTTTTGGAGCTGAAAATCCGTGGTTTTGTACACGCTGTTCGGCGCGCGCCCTGCACGAGTCCAACACCGGTACCCACAAGCGGCGCAAGAACGGTGGCGATGCGACGGTTGCGAGGTGTGACGTGAAGCGGCGCCGCGGTGGGTGGTTGATGTTGTGGTTGGTGGTGGTAACAATGGCGGTTTGTCCAAAATAAAGATAGTAAAAGAAAAACGGCTATCCTGAAGAGTCGCAGCACGCATAAATGACATGTATTCCCACTAGACAACGGGTTTGGGCCTAACTACACATATACTTACCGAGATACCTCACCTAAGGGACCTGAATGGTGGTTTGCGAATTTGGTAACCACAACACTACCCCCTCCCCTTTTTACAGACTCGTCCCGAGTCGTCAAATTTTCGTGTGCCATCATGTGTAGTTTTCCCCGAGTACAGTTTACCTACGGATCCCTGAGTGCGACATTCATGGTATTAGTGTCCCCAAAATAAATAACCTGAGGGCTGCGTAACTACCTAAACAAACTCACTCACACGGACGACTTAAATAAAATTGCCGGCGCTAAGACAAACATGCCGGGGGCGCACTCATATGTACAGTACATCTTAACCTTAACTTACAAATTTTACACTAAACCATGGCCCAGGATCACTGAACTCTGCAAAAGAAAAGCAGTTCGCAGGGAGCCAGGCTGCTCGCATGCAGTCTCTGGCTCAAAACAATGCAGGTGACAGGGAACGTGGCTGGCTGCTCACACGCAGTCCAAGGCCTTCCCTTTTGAACTGAACGCAGTGAACCACAACGGTGCATGGGCTGCACAAACGCAGTCTCCGTGCCAGCTCAAGTGGCACACGCAATGAACACAACGAATAGATTGATGAACACAAACACGGTGCACGGGCCGCCACTGCAGGCCCGTGTTGTAGCTGCCAACAGGGCAGTTCTTGCAGCTTGCAAACTGTTGCCTTGCGGATCCTGGCGTACATGGAAATGAACAGGGGGTGGGGCAAAGCAAAATTGAACGGGGCTGGTGAATGTGGGCAGTGGGCATGGCATGGCAAAGGCAGCAGGCAAACACAGCCCGCAGAAGAAGGCCGCTGCAGGCAAACACAGCCGGCAGATGAACTGGCCGGCACAGGCCTTGAAGAAAAACAGCCAGCAGATGAAGTGGCCGGCATAGGCCTTGAAGCAAAACACGGCCAGCTGATGGCACAGGCCTTGCAGCAAAACAGCCAGCCGGCAGATGAAGTGGGCCGGCACAGGCCTTGCAGCACAGCAGCTGCAGACGATCCAGCCGGCACAGGCCTTGCAGCACAGCAGCTGCAGATGAAGTTGGCCAGCCTTTGCCGTTCCGTGGAGGTTGGTGGAGGGAGTGCGGTGGTGCTGGCCACTTGGAAGGCGGGCTCGGACCTACCTACCTGTCTCCCTCCCACCTATCGCCTTTGCCTGTCACTGTACATACCCACTCCCTTAATTTGTCAAACCCCAATTTAGCCCCAACTTATTTTTTATTTTTATGTTTACTTCCCCACTATAAATCGTCCCCTAACCCCCTTTATCGTCCTTGTTCGGCTAACCTATCCTGTCACCTAGCCTACTCCCAACCCCTACGTTCCCTTCCCGGAGGGGAATAAGGGAGAGCTAACGTCCTGTGCCGAGGCCCAACGAAGCCTCAGAATGGCCTCCCCAGAGTTCGGCGATGTATAACCAAAGTGGGTCCAGCGGCCCACAACGAGAGCGAGGGGATGGATGGTGCGGAGGGGTACACCTCCTAATCTACCCTAACCATTTAACTGTTAAACTACCCCGGGGCTTTCAACAAGCGCCTCTCGCTTAAACTATTGGTTCTAACAACCCAGATTCCCGTCGCCTGTGTTGGTGTCCTCACAATTTCGGGCCTCGCCCCCCAATTTTCTCTCCGTGCCCTCACACGGTCTCCTGGCTGGGACACGTGGCTCCCTTTGGCAGGCACGACCCTCTGCCGAATCTCCCGCTATGGCACCCCCGGGCAATACACTGCCTCCGAGCCTACCAGCTCCCTAACACCGGGGAGTGCCCCCCATGGCACCTCCCCTGAAACGCACACGTGGCAGGCTGGCTTCCCAGGCCCCTTTCCGAGGGTCACCCTTGCCCACAACACTGCCCACGCGGCTAATGGCGCCCCGGGCCCCCGCACCAAGCAGGCGCACCCGTGCCCACTACTCTATCCCAGCCCCCCATGGGCCCATGGCCTACCGCGGCCGACTAGCCTGGTGCCCGGGGTACCCACTCAGCGATACTCACCTTTCGCAGCCACGCTCCCAAGCCCGTCAACAGGGCTCCTGCACCCCTCCAAATGGGTCTCGAGCCTACTTTCCCACCAACAACAAAACGACCTCCATTTTTCAATTTGACTAACCCAGCTAACTCACTTTACTCTGACCCCGGGGTCCCTTGGGCGGGCGTCACTCCTCCCCCCAATCACTCATCGCACCATGCATTCCCCATTCGCTCCACACACACAGGCCCGCTGGCCTCACTCACTCAACATGTCTTCACCTCATAACTCACCAACTCTTCAACACACACACCGCTGAACTCTGCCATCCTCCTAACTACATCCCCTAACTAACTCGTGCTCCCACGTCATCCCTTACACTATAGCACGTTCCATTTAACACTACGTCGCTAAACTACGTCAACTCTACACATCCACAAGTCTGTCACTGTCTCCAAACTCAAAAATTCATTTTATTTCCCAACCTAAATCTGGCTAAATCCCTCTAACTAATCCATTCCAGGGACTCCATGAGGACTTACCCCTGCCCCATGAAGTCGGTCTAACTAAGCTAACCCTTCCCCCTAACTAGTTTCCATCCTGTGCCCCAGGAAGGGGGTCTTCCACCCCTTGCCAAGGAATCCTGTGCACCCGAAAGTGAGGCTTGCTTTTTTTTTTTTTCTTTACATGCGCATTACCAGCGCGGCAACTCGCGCTCGCACCTGCCCGTGACGTCATGCAGCTGCACGTGTTCCTCGTCCCTCCTTGGACGGTACCATCCGGCAGAGATACCCCTCCTGCCGGTTTCCAACCCCACGTGCAGCCATGACGTCACCGTGCGCAAAAAAAAACACAAGCCCCACGTCTCGAGGGGTTCCCCACGCGAACACATGTGCTTTGCCCGTTGGAGCTTAACACACACGATCGCGTGGAGAACCCGTCCGGTCCAAATCCGTTTACCTGCCTAAACTTTGTCCGTCAGCGGGATCGGCAAATCCACCGCGTGCGTTTCCCGACCGGGACTTCACTCTCGCAAGCGAGCACGTGGTGGTCTCGTGCGTTGCACAGCACGGACCTCGTGCTCACTGCTGGGTGAACCCGGCACGGTCCCCGAAATAGCTACAGCCGCTACTCGGCTTTCGTTCCTCTGTCGCCGTCGCCATTCAACCCACGCACACCTGCGTGTTACGACGCTCACAGTCCATTCCATCACATTCACCCCGGGAGACGCGGCTGCATGTTCACACATGCCAACCGACATCTCCCTCACATACCGCTCTCTCACACACACGGTCTCCCTTTCATAAACCATACCACTCACACGTGGTGCTCCATTCATACAAACCACTCCACTCACACCCGCGGGGGCACTCACCCGCGGTGCCTCATCCACACACCGTGCCTCACTCACACACGCGGGGCACTCACCCGCAGTGCCTCACTCACTTGCGGTGCCCCTTTTACACACGGCGTGCTGGGAAGCACACACTCCGGCACACTCGCCACCACACCACTCACACACGGGGTCGCTTCCACACACGGGGACGCACTCACACCTTGCACCACACACACAGGGACAACCACACTGGGGATTCGTGTCCCCACAAGGGTCTCCGGGGCCTCTATACCCCCCAAGCTCTCCGTGCACCTGTCCACAGCACTCGTCCCCTCAACCTCGCAAAGCACGACCGAACTCAGCTGGTCGTGACTCGCCTCAAGGGGGCATACTCCCTCCCCTCGTTCCTGGAGGAGGCCATCCAGGTGCTCGCACTGGGTCCCTACACGCTCCGCGAGCTCAACCTCACTATCCTCCACTACCTCCGTGTGTGTGTGTGCGTCACTTACCCCGTCTTCATCGTGTTGTCTCTCCTCTATTTTTTCTGTCTCCCGTGTCTCTATACATTTATAAGTTTCTGTTGTCGTCACCTCGTGTCTCGTCTCACACGTTTTGGTCTCCCCATTTAATTTTTCCCTTTTGGTCACCGTCGATTCCTCTGTCACGACCCTCCCCCAACCCGCCCCCGAATTATTTTTTTACCCGCCTCCACCGCGGGCCTGTCAGCCGTTGCACCCCCTTCCAGCTCGTTTGCTCCCACACGTGGAATCGCCATTCCCAGCTCCCTGGTCACGGCCTTCATGCCCGCCTGCAGGCATCGGCCCATGTTCTGCGTCTCACCCCGGAGCTTTTTCATTTCTTTTTTCATTTCGTTTTTCATTCCGTTTATTTGCTGTGTATTCGCATCCATCGTCGTTTTCACTTCGTCCATTTGCTTGTTCATTCCGTTTATTTGCTTTGTATTCGCATCCATCTTTTCGTTCATGTTCGCATTTATCTTCGCTGTCATTTCCTCCAGCATGGCGCATAGCTGGGCCATGTTGGATGCACTCAGCTGAGCCGTTTCGGCAAGGGTTGGGGAAGGGTTTTGGTGGAGAGGGGGGGGAGGTGTCATACACCGCAGCCGCTGCCGCACCCATTTCGGGCTCTGGGTTCAGTTGGGCGAGTCCGTGTTCCTGCACAATCAACATTTCCTGCACGGGGATTCCATCCTGGACCATGGACTCTACATTACTACACATATACATTTCTAATACCCCCGGCTCCCGCTCGCCTTGAGACGCCATCTTGCTTCTCTTAAAGGGTTAATTTCGCTCGCTCGTAATTTGGAGGGAATCGGGGGTCGCTTCTCTCACCCCTGGACCGATTCCCGTGAATTTAATTGGAGACAGGACAGCCCGTTTTCCCGTTCTCTGATACCAGTGCCGCGAGGAGGGCGATGGATTTGTATCCCACTCCTGACACCAGTGTTACGGATTCGCGCCCGCCGGCGTGCTGACGGCCACGTAACTCGAATCGCAGCACGTCGCCCACCGGACGGACAATCCAGTCGTGACCCTCTCGGACTAACGCCGGGAACCAGTCACGGGTGGACCTTTCGGTCTCACCGCGATCGAGCCAATCAGCCCCCGCGTGGGATAGGGTTGCTCGCCAAATTCGACCTACCTAAGTACCCACACGGAGGGTAGACCGGGCGATCGCACCTCGCCGCAGGTCGACTTCGGACACGAGCCACTTAAGCGACCCGTTCCGTACTATCGGGTTAACCGAGCGGTGTTATCGTCGGCCTCGACGGTTCGATTAATTATCGGGCGTATTCAGCCCACTACCAACCCTTTACGTGAAGCAAGATGAGGATTCAATGAAAGAAATGACGAAGCGAAGCGGGAAACAGTTCAACACAAAGCACATTTATTCGCGATGAACGGAAAGCACACATATTCAATTCCACCAAAAGCACATAGAAAAGGAAAAGACACACAATGCAATTTTACACAAAAAGCAAATGCGACAATGCAGATCTAATACCGATTACGCGAGCACACGGCAACACTTATACAATTTTACTTCACAGACGGCGCCGACAACACATACCCAAAACCAAGAAAAAGAACACCCTCAAGGATGAGGCGGGCCTGAGGCCGAGACCGGGTCGGGCCTACCCGTCTGGTGATGAGACGCGGAGCGGCGATGGTGCCTCAACTCCGCGGGCCTCGCGGGGAGTGTCTGGTAGGGGGTGGGAAGGGGGCCCCCTTGGTCGCACTATCTCAGCGCGGGGGGAAACAGGAGGGGGTTGCTGATGCTCGGGGGAAAGGAGGATTTCTACTCTGTCTCGAGTCCCGCGACGAGCGTGTCCACCTCGACCAGGTCGCGCCGTCGGCCTCCCTGGTGTGCAGCTCCCGGCACGACGCGAGCACCCCCTCGTCTGCCCTCGCCGCCTCTCCACAGCTCCGTCCCCTTCGCTCCGACTCCAACGCACACGACGACGACCAACTCCTTCTTGCTTCTTCTTCCCAACTCCACCGACTGCGAAGTCTTAACTCCCTCGACTTGACGAACGCGGTCGCTTATATAAGCCCCGTGGCTTCGCTCTCTCATCTTTGACCCCCTGCCTTCGACCTTTCACCTCGCTCCCCATTGGCCCGAGAAAAAGTGGGCGTGAATGCATTTTGATCCATAAATTTGCATATAGCGATCACCCTCCAACGCCCTGGAGGCGGGGCCAAATCGCCCCTCGCTCACCGATTGGACGGAACAAAAGTGGGCGTGTGTCGTTTTTGATCCGTTTTTGGAGCTGAAAATCCGTGGTTTTGTACACGCTGTTCGGCGCGCGCCCTGCACGAGTCCAACACCGGTACCCACAAGCGGCGCAAGAACAGTGGCGATGCGACGGTTGCGAGGTGTGACGTGAAGCGGCGCCACGGTGGGTGGTTGATGTTGTGGTTGGTGGTGGTAACAATGGCGGTTGGTCCAAAATAAAGATAGTAAAAGAAAAACGGCTATCCTGAAGAGTCGCAGCACGCATAAATGACATGTATTCCCACTAGACAACGGGTTTGGGCCTAACTACACATATACTTACCGAGATACCTCACCTAAGGGACCTGAATGGTGGTTTGCGAATTTGGTAACCACAACAATATATATATATATATATATATATATATATATATATATATATATATATATATATATATATATATATATATATATATATATATATATATATACGGAAAGTGACGCGTCGCAGAATGAAAGGAGATCGTACAAAAAGGGGCGAAACGTGGTGTAAACTAAAATTTCACATTTTCAGCGAGCCAGCCACCGTCTGACGCACCACAGAACAACGTGGGACCAACGCAGGCAAGTCGGCCCAGAACCTTGTTCAGGGCCAATGGATACGCAGTCTCCAGTGACAGTACGAAGAGTGTCGAGCGCTCGCCAAGCCGCTTAAGCAGTCCAACAAAACGGTTGATAAGGAACGGCTGGCTTGGCAAGCGATTAGCGATCGCCGATCTGTCATATTTCCACCTCCCGAAGCAAGGAATTGGGGGAGAATGGAGTGACGCTTCACCACGTATTGATATACGCTCTGGGAGGTCGGTGGTGGGAGCAAAGAGGATGGGGGAGCAAGGAAGGGAAGTGGGGAGGGGAAGGGGGTGTTCTGGACTTGTGTTTCATCGTGGGGCTTGAAGGAAGGGGGGTTGGGGGTTCGAGTTGCGGTTCGAGTTGCATTTAGGATGGAGGCTTGAGGGGAAACTGGGGGGATGGTCCCATCTGCCGGCATTAGTACAGGATGGAACGAAATTGGGTACGTTAAAACAGGAGAGCAAAACCACCCGTAACTTTCAAACAACACGTCGCAGAGATTATAACATGCGCTTCCCTTGAGGTAAGCGACTCGAACTGCGGCTGCCCCCTCTTTATCCACTCTGGAACTGGATCTCTGGAACTGGGAGGGGGGGTGGGGAGGGGGCGGTCACACACCGCCCGGAGACACCCGGAGTATCAAACATTGTGCAAATTAGACAAATTAACACTTTCTTTAGCAGTCAGCACTACTGATAAGTAAAATTTAAAATTCGGCTCAGGTGAACAGATTCCAGAGCATATCATAAATCCGGAAATTAAATAAAACTACAAACACCGGTGTCTCTGGGTGTTTGTGAGCATCGCGACGTATCCGGTGATTCATGTGTATGACGATGAGACATTCGTTGATGTGAGTGAGGAAAATGAACAAAAAAAAAACTAAGGCCCCAAGGCCCCAAGGATGGGGCCTTGAAAAAGCAAAATTAAATAAGACCGTTAATTATCTTCAAAAGGGGTCTTCAAGTTAACCAAAACACCCAACTTTCACTCACGCACTCCCTTGGAGTTTCATGCCTTTAGGTTTCATGGTTTTGAAGTTATGGAGGAGACACGCACACACTCACGGACTCACTGACTCACTCACTGACACACTGGCATTTATTATATATATATATATATATATATATATATATATATATATATATATATATATATATATATATATATATATATATATATATATGTCTAGGTGGTAATTTATCCTTCACAGTCATAGATAATTCAGGAAATTCACTTTTACTGATGTAAGATGTTTTGTTTGTCTGTGTTTGTCATTCAGGTGCCAACATTTTATGATTGTCTTGTGGAAAGATTCTTCGACCTTGTTCCCTTCATGAAGGTATGATGGCATCCACCACTCCAGGCATTATAGAAAGAAATGTAGGGATAATAGTCATATTTATTTATATATGTAACGTTAAATGGGGATAACGGGTTCAGCTGCAGTCTGTGATGAAAGATAGAACCACCCATTGGCTGATGTGCAGCTTCAGGTGCTGCACCGCTAACCGCGGCATCCATCAGCCGACATGGTTTCCAAGGGCTTTCATTGGCAAATCACCGGCCTAGCCCTTGGGGAAATGGATCAATCCACGGACACGTTTCTGGCTCCCATGCTGCTGTGTGTGTGTGTGTGTGTGTGTGTGTATGTACATGTGCAATGAGTGCAACTTTCACTCACGGATCTCTGGATGAGTGCAAACTCCATCCTATTTGACATTGCTGTTGTTTCTATTTCAACACAGCCGCAGAAAACCCACTGGACAACTAATTTGTATCAAGGTGAGTCCCTATTCTTGTGACTTTTCATTTGGTTATTCTATTCTCCGTTAAGTAACGAGACTGCGGAGAGTTGTTCGCACTCACGGTGTACACACCACAAGTTTATGATGTGTTTCATTCGCTTCATGGAAATCACGTGAGACCCCCGAAGATTTGATTTTGAGACCCTCCACACAAAAAACCTCCACGCTCACAATTTGACCCCAAAAATTTGATTCGCGGTTTCGTCAGTGTGCTCGAGATTTGTTTTTTTTCACATTTCCGCAGGAGAGGTTGTCGTCAAGGAAACACAGGACCATTTCCTCGAGGTCAATCCGCTGGTGTTCCGATCTGAACCTTTGGCTCATGTTGTGTTGTTGTTGTTGTTGTTGTTGTTGTTGTTGTTGTTGTTGTTGTATAGCCCCGGACAGTTCTCTCGAACAGGCCTGCGGCACGGAAACAGCCGATCGATCTCCCACGAACGACCCCGAGATCCCCCACATCCATGATGGTGAACCCCGCCTTCACGTAGTCAGGGTCACGACAGAGTTGAGAGAAAGAAGAGACAGAGACAGGAGAGAATGGGTCGGTCCATAGGGACCGATGAAGACTGACCGTGACCGCTCTGCCCTGACAAATCCGCGCAGCAAGGAAGAATGGGGGAAGATTTTGACCCCGACTTATGTTGCTCTGGCTCATGTTGCTGATGATGATTGGTTTCTTAGCAACATGAGTTCATCTCCTACACTCGATGTAGTTGTACATTGTCCACCAATGTATTTGTGATCGACATGAAAGTACGTTGTTGTCGAAACTGCATTCAATGTCTTTGTCTCGCCGTGTGGTTTCTGTTTGAGCTCCTCCATGATCTTTAGATCAACATAACGAGAACAAGCCTTTTAACACTCTCTTTGCTCTTGTTTACAGGGATAATCAAGTTCTTCAACTGGGCCGCCACTCCGGATGGGGGTGTGGACGTGATGATAGCATGCAACATCATAACCGCATTGCTTGTGTGCATCAGTATCGTCACCCAGGTATGCTTTTGATGTCTTACCTGGTGAAAAATATTCACAATCCATGAAAAGAAATGTTTCTTTTAGGTTAGCTTAGCCGGTGTCCTCGCTTGTTGAGGGACATTGGACACCGCTCACCTTGAACAACAGGAACAGTAGAGAGAGAGGGGTGGGGACACCGATCAGGTATGGGTCAGGTCAGGTCAGGTATGGGAGCATGCGCCGGAGCAGCGTGTCACTGCAAAGGGCGGAGGAGCTCCTTGTGAGCCAACGACCATCTTCAGGGCAGCTCACCAGATGGCGGGATTGGGGCAAAGCCTTCGGGACCCCCATTCCTTGATGAGAGGAGGAAAACCAGGGAGTAAACCTTCAGGGTCAGATTGAGGTGGTGTGTGGTGGAGTGGTGCTGAAGTGTCGACAGTGGGGTGCGGGACAAAATAGAGGGAGACTTGGAGAAACAATGGGTGTGGGGAGGAATGAGGGGCAGGAGAGGATGCATGGGGTGGACAAGATGGATCCAGAAGGAAACTCAGGAGGGAAAATTTGGAAAGAGGAGGGATTGGGTTGGGGTGGAAGGAATGGGTGCGAGGGTGTTAACGAGCGTAGAAAAGATCATGGCTTTGGATGGGGGATGACTTAAAATGGTGGTGAACAGCTATCTTCAAGACCTGGAGGGAAGAATGAGATCGAAGAGGATGTGGACGTTGATTCTGCAGACGGGGAAAGAAGGAACAAAGAAGAGCGAGAATGAATTTTCAATACACGTCCTCCACCGATGTGATATCTTCCAAGTCCAAAAAGGGCATAACTCTGTGAAAAATGGACAAAACGTCCTGAAACTCGAACTTATTCTGTAACTTATCATCATAAAGCCGTGTACCAAGTTTCAGTTGAATATGTTGGAGGGAATGGGAAAAAATCTGAAAAACTGGAGGTGTGATGAACGGATGGACAGACGCAAAGCAAACCTCTAGACCCTTTTGGTGAAACCGGTCAGGTACTCAGAAGTAGGGGTGAGCCAGTGGTTCTAGATTTTGGTAGTTTCACCAGAAGCGATTGCTGGTGGACCGTCTCGAAAAATGGGGTTGAGGAAGCAGAGCATGGAAAGAGCAGAGGGTACAAGAGCAGAAAGGGGGTGGTAAAAGACAAAGTGACCACCGAACGATGTGCGATGACGTCATGAAAGACCCATAGATTCAGCTTTATAGCAGGAGATTCCAATGATCTTAGAGGCCTTTGTTTCCAAGGTGTCAAGCTGAGCAAGATGTGAGGCAGGAGTACTCCATCAAGCTGCGAATGAAGACCTTGCAGGTGGATAGGAGTTCAGGTGTGTCAAGGAAGGACTTTTTACGACAGAGGATGCCTTGTTGGCGGCTGGCTTTGGAGGCCAACTTTCCCAAGAAAGAGCATGGCTGAGAGTGAGACCCAGGAGTCTGAATGACTGAACTTCTGTCCGAGCCGTCCTGAATGAAAAACTTCCAGGTTGCTGGATTGGCCGAGATGGACCAACCGCTTGGCCTTCATGATAACCAGACATAACCCCCCTTGATTTTTTGTCTGTGGGGGTTTGTCAAAGATGTTGTCTACAACACCAAGGTGGCAAACCTGCAGCATCTTCGTTCTCGGATCACAGCTGCGTGCACACCGGTGGACACAAACATACTGAGCCAAGCATGGCAAGAACTCGTGTCCCATCTTGATGTCCTGCACGCGACAAATGGAGCTCACATTGAGGTGTCTTGATGGTCTGCACAAAACTTTATGAGTTTCTGAATCATATAAAACAAAGGGTATCCTTGTATCAATTGTGGTTCGAACTATATTATCAACCAAAGTTGTCCGGACCTTTTTGGAACACCAGGTACACACATCCGGACCTGAACCAAAATCGAATGGACTTGTTCTTGTCACCCAACTCACCCGTCCACCAAGTTCCATTCGAATCCGTCCAGAACTTTTTTAAGACATCCTGTACACAGAAAGACAGACAGCGGTGAAAACAAAACCTCCGTCCCACCTTAGGTGTGCGGAGTTAATCAGTCAAAGTCCACAGAGGAAGGTCATACACTCGTGGATCCATGGACTCTCTGTGGAGGAGTACACCTTGGGGTTGTGCTCATACTACATCGAGTTTAAGAAAACGTCACTTTTGAAATAAAAAGGATCATAAAACAGCAATATCGAGGCATCTGGTTGGCAAAGTAGGCTTTAAATTATCAGGGAATGGAATGGGATTTGAAGAGTTGTCCTTGAAGGGTGGTGGGGGGGGGGTTCTTGCCACCCAACAGCCCCTGACCCCAGGGGTTCTCCCTGGAGTGAACACCCAAACCCACAACTGGATGGACAAAGTTGATGGAATGAAGTGTGTTAAATATATAAATAATGGAGTGTGAAGTCACAAACATGACAAGTCAAATTGATTCTTCCTTCTAACCTTAGTTCAGAACTTGCATGGGATTGAACAGGAAGTCACGTGACGCAAGATCCACTTTCAAGGTGTATTGTTTGCTGTGGCTCTTTGTTTTCCAGATCTTGCAGCACTTCCAGAAAGAGAAATATTGCAGGATGACAAGGAAGAACTTGGGTAAGTGAAATTTCCTGGAAATTGAGATCGGGCACATTGCACTAAAGTAAATTTAAATGAAGGAATTGTATCTCCGTGTTAAAATAATTTTGTTTCACTCATTCACAGTTTGCTGTCACTGCAAAAAGCGAAGAAGAAGCACCAGTAGCTGGGATAATGTGAGCTCGGAAGTGAAGGATTCTGTGTCGACAAGGCAGCAGCAACACGCATCGCGATCACGTGATCAAGAGCCAGCTATGCAGAATCAGCAGGCCGTGCTGAGGAGTAGTGACGTTCCACCCCCAGTGATCCAGGGTGGTTCCACATCACACGCCATGAGATCACAGGCCAGAGAGAATGTGTATTTTCCATTTCATGGAATGAGGAATGGAAACTTTCAGGTTTTGACATTCCTCGATTTGATGTACAATTGGTTAACGACAAGAAACCAGGAAGTGGTCGTCACAATACAGTCAGGATCCACCGGAAACATGTCACTTCGTATGATTGAAACGTCACCAGTGAGAGGAGCAATAGACAACCGAGAAGGGACATCGATACCTGGAGAGAGTCAACTTGGTCGGAATGGCATCACGACAGTGACTTCGGGATCCAACGGAAACGTGTCACCTCGTTTGATTGAATCATCAGCGGTTGGAGGACAGTGTCGACCGATTAACAACGCCCCAAAAAAGAAAACTTCTTTTGCAGTCCCTAAGGAGCAAGGACATCCGGTTCCGAAGAAACTTCCGGCCTCAAAACAATCCAAAAACGTGACACAAAAAAGCAACAACTCTTCGTCACAAAAGAATCCCCCGGCAAAGTCGATTCCAGAGAACCAAAAGAGCTCAAAAGAACCAGCCGAGGACCAAAAAAAATCAAAGTGGTTCCTGAAGTTTTTCAAACCAACTCAAAAACCATCTCCCAAAAACGTGAAGCGAAAAAATTGAGAGACGTCCTCAAAGCAAGGCCCCAAATCCCTCCGCTCTTACCTCCAAGATGGCCAACGAGCCAATGGATGCTTGACTTACCTATGCACGAACTACGGATTCATTCCTTTTTCCTGATCCTCTTTCTTTTATCTTTTCCGGATATTTTCTCCAAGAGCCCCATGCCTGCATCATGGCGGCGCTTAGAGAAATATCTGCTCCACGTGACTCCATCTCTCCCCTCCCAAATTTCTGACAATCCTGCCCAACATTCCCAGATAGTTCCAATAATGTAATCCACAAGACTTTACTTTCCTTTCTGATCCTCTTACTTTTCTCTTTTCCGGATATTTTCTCCAAGAGCCCCGTGCCTGCATCATGGTGGCGCTTAGAGAAATATCTGCTCCACGTGATTCCATCTCTCCCCTCCCAAATTTTTGACAATCCTGCCCAACAATTCCAGATGGTTCCAATAATTTAATCCACGAAACTTTACTTTCCTTTCTGATCCTCTTACTTATCTCTTTTCCGGATATTTTCTCCAAGAGCCCCGTGCCTGCATCATGGCAGCACTTTGAGAAATATCTACTCCACGTGACTCCATCTCTCCCCTCCCAAATTTCTGACAATCCTGCCCAACAATCCCAGATGGTTCCAATAATTTAATCCACGAAACTTTACTTTCCTTTCTGATCTTTTTCCTTTTCTCTTTTCCGGATATTTTCTCCAAGAGCCCCATGCCTGCATCATGGTGGCGCTTTGAGAAATATCTGCTCCACGTGACTCCATCTCTCCCCTCCCAAATTTTTGACAATCCTGCCCAACATTCCCAGATAGTTCCAATAATTTAATCCACAAGACTTTACTTTACTTTCTGATCCTCTTTTTTTCTCTTTTCCGGATATTTTCTCCAAGAGCCCCGTGCCTGCATCATGGCGGCGCTTCGAGAAATATCTGCTCCATCTCTCCCCTCCCAAATTTCAGACAATCCTGCCCAACATTCCCAAATGGTTCCAATAATTAAATCCACA
The DNA here is from genome assembly GCF_056783735.1 of Eptatretus burgeri. Lineage (NCBI taxonomy): Eukaryota > Metazoa > Chordata > Myxini > Myxiniformes > Myxinidae > Eptatretus > Eptatretus burgeri. Next base: position 997,728 of record NC_140981.1, read on the forward strand.
AGACTTTCTGATCCTCTTTCTTTTCTCTTTTCCAGATATTTCTCCAGGCAACGTTTTGAAAATTATCTCCCCCCCACCCCTACCCTCCCAACCAGCTTTACTCTCCCGAATCAGTTTCTTGTGTTCCTCTGATTTTGATCTTCAAGTCTGTTGCCCATCGAATCACCAAATATTTTGGGTTCAGTGTTTCAGATTTTTCCGTCCTCTCGTACCTGAGATTTTTTTGAGTCATCGTGTTGTCGTTCAGATGGCCATCCTCACCTTCTTGATCAGGAAGTCATGGCTCAAGCCGATGAAGCCTTTGTCGCTCCTGTGTGAAGCGGGGCCATCGCCGTGAAATACAAAACACACAGGAAATGGCGCTCTGTGCTGAGGCGCGGCGGTGATGGTCATGGTTAACCCTCGGTCAGCCAAAGATCCCCGGAGGGTTAAACGGCACGGTGAGGTCTGCACGGCAGTTGCGTCCTTCACCTGAGTATTGTGTGAGTCACCTGATGGGGATGGCCATCCTAAAGGTTTGGGTCTAACCAGGGTGACCATCTTTTTGAAGGTCACCTTGGAATGCTGACAAGCTCACACTTTATGAAGATGAAAGTCATCCTGGAAAGATCCCCGGGATCGGTGTGGCTCACGCATGAGGGAAATGGTGAGTTCTAAAGTGTTCTCTCTCTTCTGTCTTGTCTACAGCCAGCCAGCCTTACTGTCCTGGCGAGGTAGAGTACGCACTTAAAGTTAAAGGATTTGTCAATTATCGAGTTTGAAAGCTTATTATAAGTTCTCTGTTGTTCCTCCGAGTTTTTCGCATTTAATTTAACTCGGTGTCGTTTATTTTGCCATAATTATCATGCAAGAGTGGATGTTAAAGCGTGACGTCATCATTCTATTGCACAATGTGGTAATCGAGTGAGTGTTGTTGGAACAAATGTTTCCAAATTCTTGGGAATGGACTTTTTAAAATAAAATATAAAACTTTAAGGCTCGCGAGGATCTTCAGTGGAATCCCGTTTTGTCTCCAACGCAGATTGTCATGAGAAGGTATTTGTAAAACCTTAATGATGACCAAGTCAAGTGGATCACACCACTCACTTTGCTCTCAAAGAAGGAGGATCTCAGGACACAGTGAATCCCTCCCTTACCTGTTTCATATCTCCCCAAATCACAGGTAACTGCCAGGAACAAGAGCACTTCTCACCTGCAAAGGTGGAGACGTATTTGAACATGGACTCTTCACCAACAAACGGTCCCGGTGGTATCAGTGCAGGACACACTTCCTCAAAACCTGTGAATCTTAACTGGTGGTTCCTCTCTCACACCTCTTGTGCAGATCCACCTTTGAGGGTCGTCTCCCCTCACTGTTGCAGGTGACCTCTCATTCCTTTCCGAATAAAGTGCCACAACAGACCCTTTGAACTTCTGCACGACTGTGAGCCTTCTTCCCTTCCCAGCATGACATAATGGAATCAACAATCGTATTGCAGTCAGCAAGGGTTATACCCATTGCCCAACTGCTCAAGATTAGCTCATCAATTTCAGTTCCACCATGACCAACTAACTCCACCTTGTAGATGTACTCCTACATACTCACATAACTCCGATTTGATACTCAACCTAAAAATTGAGATCAAAGCAGTCATACTGGACACGGACTATGAACTTCGTTTGTGAGCTGGTTTTGTCTACCCATTTGAGATCTGTCTTTACCTTCTTTCTCAGTAATTTGTCCCCCGATGAGCCCGACCAGGCGCTGCATTGGTTCAGGTAACAACCCACACCTTGTTCCTCTCCAAAAAATCCAGGTTAACTGCTCACCTCCAGTGATTTGTCGACCTCGTCTCTAAACTATGGAATCGCCTCCTCGAGTCTGTCCTCTCATGATCTTCCCTACACTCAATGAAAATGACGAACTGTCGCCATTCACGTGATCCCCTTTTGCTGTTCCTCATCGGTGATGGAACCCAAAACCACCTGCGCCGGCTCACTCGGCACCACATCACTCTCCTGGGTCGAGGTTGTTTTTCGGCAAGACCCGACGATCAACACCACATACACCCCAATTTGGTTGCAATTTGGCAGGTAAGGTGGACATGAACCCTAAACACCCCCCCCCCCCGCGCAAATCTCAGAACAATTGGGATATGAGGTCCGGAGATATGGATGAAGGTCATTTGGACTCACAGGATGACCTTTGGAGCTGTGCCGCTCGGCTTCTCGTGCCCAACACCCCCACTCTCACCAACCCTCATAAGAGTTCATGGTATTTGAAATCAATGTGTCTTTGTCGATCCAACAAGAAAGTTGACCTTTTCTGCGACCTTCAAGTCACCCTGTGACTCCCGGGGAAGCACTTCACCAAAAAAGTTGATAAAACAGGAGACGTCGCCCTGCCGTTCCCCTCCAAAAATCAGTTGAGAAAACGTTGTGAGTCGACCATCCTGGTTTCGAACTCCAGGTGCACACAGTCCTTGGATGGAGTAGTTCAACAATGAAGCACGCACATGATATGTGTTCACAAAATGACCGTTCATGGATTAATCTGCACTTGTCAATATAAACCATGTACGAGCGAGAAGGGCACTCGGGAGAGCACACACCTCCTTCCCGGCTGAACAGTTTCCCTTTTGTTCCCACTGATAGGTCGGATCTGGATGTGGACCTTAACCAACATCTGGACCTTAATGCGGACCTTAACCAACACTAAACCAACTCATCCACCAACTTTGGTCATCGTCCGTCCACAACTTTTTGAGATATTGTGCTGTTTCTCGTTTTGGCCCAATCAATGGTGAAGAATCACTTAAAAAATGGATCCGGAGATCTGGATCCGGAGCTTCACCGAAGTCAAATAATTTCGTCCTTTTCAGACACCCATCGTGTCCACCAAATTTCGTCCGAATTCGTCCATAACTTTTTTTTAGATATTCTGTTCACAGACAGACAAACAGGGGTGAAAATTTAACTGCTGCCCACCTTCCTCCTCCTCACCCCTTCCTCATTTTCCTCCCTCCTCCCTCTTTCTACCCCCCCGCCCCCCATTAATACTTCCGTCAGAGAAGGAAGAGGGTGTCGCTGCTGGGATTAAAACAAACCACCACCAGATATGAGATTTTTATTTATTTATTTATTCCAATGCAGTGACAATGCCTGACGTTTCAGAACAACCCTCCTTGTTCACATCTTTACCATCACGGGTGAACGATGAACAGGTCAGGTCAGGTCAGGTATGGGAGCATGTGCCAGAACAGCACGTCGCTGCGTCCACTTTCCGCCGGTACTCCAGGGGCCTCCGTCTGGCCATCCCCCAGGCAGATGCCAGGCCTATCCCCATCTCCTTGAGATGATGGTCAACCTGTTGCAACCATGAGGCACGTGGTCGACCCACTGGCCTCCTCCACTCATGAGACTCCCTCGCTGAGAGAATCTGGTGAGCAGGATCAGAGTCAGGAAAACGAGCCACATGTCCATACAGCCGCAACTGACGCTCACGGACTATGCAGGTAACAAATCTCATCCGAGTCTCTCTCAGCAACCGCTCGTTGGACACAAAATCCGACCAGCGATAGCCAAGGATTCTCCGAAGAGACCTGGTACCAAAGGAATTAAGTCTCCGTCTCAGATCCTTGGTCAGAGTCCAAGTCTCGCACCCATAGAGCAAGACTGGAAGTACCAAGGACCTGAAGACTCGGACTTTCGTCCTCCCACACAGGTACCGGCAGCGCCACACCCCATGATCCAGTGAATCCATGACTCCCCAGGCCCGACCCAGACGTCTATTGACCTCTGACTCGCAGCCAGCAGAGACATGAATATCACTGCCAAGGTAAGTGAATCTCTCCACGACCTCAACATCCTCACCACAAACAGACACAGACAGGACAGCAGCATCCAAGATGTCACCGAAAGCCTGGATCTTAGTTTTGACCCAAGAAACCCGTAATCCCAACGGCTCCGACTCCTCATTCAGCACCTCGAGGGCCCCCAAGAGGATATCTAAAGTCTCCGCAAAGATGACTGCATCATCTGCAAAGTCAAGGTCCGAGATCTTGACATTCCCAAACGACGCACCGCAACTTGATCTCTCCGACATCCTCCCTAGAATCCAGTCCATACAAGTGCTGAAAAGTGTGGGGGCAAGTACACATCCCTGACGAACTCCAGTAACAACTGGAAATAAGTCAGAGATGGTACCACCACACTTCACAGCACTCTCAGTACCAGAGTAGAGTTCAGACATCAGATCGATCAGTTTTGGTGGCACCCCACGAAGACCAAGAATCCTCCAGAGGACGTCCCGATTCACTGAATCGAACGCTTTACAGAGATCAACATAGGCTGCAAGCAGCCCCTGCCGAAACTCTCGTCTGCGTTCGGTGAGGACACGAAGTGCAAGGATACGGTCAATCGTTGACCTCTTTGGTGTAAAGCCTGACTGCTGTGGACGCTGGTGCTCAAGCAGATGGTGGCGAACCCTATCGAGAATTATCCGAGCAAAGACCTTGCCCGGCACTGAGAGCAGCGTCACCCCTCGGTAGTTGTTGCAGTCTTGGCGATCACCCTTCCCTTTCCAGAGAGGGACAACAAGGCCCCTCTTCCAGTCAGTTGGGATGATGCCTGTGTTCTAGGCAGAGCACAAAACTGCATGCAACGACACGAGTGCAGCATTTCCACCAGCCTTGAGAAGTTCGGCATGGATGCCACAGATCCCTGGAGCTTTGCCCCGTTTCAACTGGTTCACCGCAGCCCGTGTTTCCACAAGCGTAGGTGGACCACAGTTGATTCGAGGGTCAGCAACAGGGATTGTAACACCCTTGACGTCCAACTCGACAGTTGGGGGATCAGCCTGGTACAACCGCTCAAAGTAACCGGCCCAGTGGGCCTTCACTTCAGACTCCTCTGTCAAGAGCCTACCACTCTCTGCTCGAACTGCAGTGCTCCGAGGGATGGGCTTGGATGAACGTAATGCGCGAATTCCCCTGTAAGCGGGACGAGAATCACCTGTCCACAGGTGATGCTCTACCCCCTCACAGATTCCTCGCACATAGGCCTCCTTGTCCACCCTCAGTGCACGTACAGTTTTACGCCTCAGCTCCCTGAACAGCTCAGCTCTGCCATTCAGCCTGGCCCTGCGACTCTGGGCAATGGTATCCAGTGTCCCTTGAGAGACAAAATTCTTCTTTGCCCTGCGGTGAACTCCAAGGCATCCACCGGCAACATCAAGGACGGTGGTCTTGAAGGTGCTCCACAACTCTTCAGGACCCCCCAAAGCACCCAGACCCCCCAAGTGTCCACTCAGCCTGTTCGCAAACTCCTCAGCTACTCTCTCATCCCTGAGCTTGGCAACATCCAGCCTAGGCTGGGATGGTACCATTCTCCAGGATTTAAGGTGCAGCTTTAGAGTTGCTACAACAAGCCTGTGGTCAGTATTGAGGAACTGAGCACTCCGGTAGACCCTGCAGTTCTGGATCATCCTCCAACGACCGTCAAGGAGGACATGGTCAATCTCCTTTGCCACACCGCCAGCGTTGGAATACCAAGTCCAGCGATGAGCTTGCGGGCGCTGAAACCATGAACCAGCCACCCTAAGTCCATGACTTCTTGCAAAGTCAAGGAACTTAGTGCTATTCTGGTTCATAGTTCCTGACCCATGGGGACCAACACACACCTCATAACCATCCCTATCAGTTCCAGTCGATGCATTGAAATCCCCCAAGACTAGAAGTGTATCTCGTCTGGGGCACTGATCAACCACAGACTCGAGTGTGGCGTAGAATGTGTCCTTCACGGTGAGGTCACTCGCCTCAGTCGGAGCATAAATAGAGACCAGGGAAATGACACCTAAGGAGTGACGAATCCTTAATCTCATAATACGCTCGTTGACCGGTGTTACCTCAATTATCATTGGGGTCAGCTTATTGGACACAGCTACAGCAACTCCTTGGGTATGGTAACCATCAGAGCGACCAGACCAATAGTAGGTGTAACCACCCACCATTATCTCGCCGCAATCCGGTCTCCGAACCTCAGAGAGAGCTGCAATCCCGATGTCCAAACGCTTGAGCTCAGATGATAACAGAGACAGGTGATCATCCTCTCTTAGGGATAGGACATTCCAGGCACCCACCCGAAGGGACCGCCTCAGGTTAACCCAAGGAGACCGCCGTCTGGTGGACGACACCTCAGCACCACTCCGACACACTCTCCCGCAATCTGACCCAGGGATGTTACCCCGTGGTTTCCCTCCTATCAAAGATTGGGGGTCCCGAAGGCTTTGCCCCAATCCCATCATCTGGTGAGCTGCCCTGCGAAGGGAAGCTGCACAGGAGGTACTCCCACGGAGTGGGTTTTCAGATTTTTTTGCATTTTTGCGTTTTGCGGAATGAAGCGTTTTACGGTGGCTGGAGTGCAAATCCTGCCACCAACCTCCTAATAAGAAGTAACCCAACTGCAGGAGGACGTCCGCAGACACAGTTGGGCACTAGATATGGATGGCCGTTGGCTCACAAGGAGCTCCTCCGCCCTTTGACAGGTTTTGTTTTTAATCCTGCTGGGTGTCCATATCCAAACACCCTCCTCACCAGAAAACCTGGTGGGGGAGACGGTTAATTAATCCGTTAATACAATGGCGATTTCGATGAAACTTGGTTGGTCGGTTCATACCATGACCTTGTTTTGTGCAAATGAGAACCGTTGCTATGGACCCATCCGTTGCCTCGCAACGGACCTTTGAAAATTAAAAAAAATCTCAAAAATTAATTTTTTCGGAAATCAAAAATCGGGCCACGAGCAATATACACCACATGGGCAGTACATTCAGCCATATTGTCAAAAATTTCCAGCCGGATCCTATGAAAACTGTCGGAGAAGATAGACTTTGAATGAACCCTGGTCGAAAACAATAAAAAAATACGAAGTTCGTTATATCTCAGAGACTGTGAGTCAGATATACATGAAACTGGTATGGTAGGTTCATGGTATGTCCGAGTTATGTGTGAGAAAGCACCGTTGCTATGGACGCTTTTGTTGGCTCGTAACGGCTGAAAAACGACTAAATTTGACTTGATCGACTACCGATGTCCGCCTACCGGCTTGTCAATGTTTTTTTTATGTAAATAAACACAGCCCCATGGATTCACGAGGTTCCTTGAGTGTTTCCCTCGATATGAGAGCATTTTCTCCTTCGCAACTGCAGTATGGTGCTGTAACTCGTCTCCAAGGATGCACCTGTGTGCGAGTAGCGTAACTTGGGAAAATAAATAATGGGAAAGTTATAAAAGATGAAGGCTGAAACGATTGGGAGAAACAAAAATTTAATGGTTCACACCTGTACACCTGATCATAAGGACGTGCAAAGAATAAACCCTGACAGGTGATGTGAAGAACTTCCGACAAGAGGAAGAACAAACACAGATATGGGATTAAAGATATCCCAAAGTTTGAGAAACAAAATAAGATTCCAGTTCAAGTTTAAAATCTATACTTGTTGTATGATTGTGTGTGTTTGCGTGTATTCCTGTGATTTTTGAGTGTATTAATCTGGGTGTGTGTGTGTGTGTGTGTGTGTGTGTGTGTGTGTGTGTGTGTGTGTGTGTGTGTTTGTGAGTGTGTGTGTATCCATCTCCATTTTGGTAAAGGGTCATGTTTGTTCGTACAAGTTGTGAAGTTTTCTTCTTCTCAGAGTTTTGTTCTGATGGATATTTTCAGGATCGCCACTGAACCCCAGGCAGTCTCCAACTGCAGTTAGTTTGTAGTAATATTCATTCCCAGAGATATTTTTGAAGATCTCAGTGAGGTTCTTCTTCATCACTCCAGTTGCTCCAGCTGTCACTGTCACAATGTCGACACTCTTCAACTTCCATCTTATTTTGACTTCATTTTCCAGATCCCGGTATTTGATCATTTCCCTGATGACACGGTATTCACACCGAAGTTGCTGGGTCCTCGCACCTCTGTTGTATCTTCGTGTGTATTTTTTGATGACGAGATAAAGATGATGAAGAAACAAATGTTTTGTCACAAGCAGAACACTTGTGGAGTTTATCTCCGGAATGTATTCGTTCATGTTGATGTAAATTTGATGATTGATTAAACACCTTGTTACAAACAGAACACTTGTAGGGTTTATCTCCGGAATGTATATTTTGATGACGATGCAAATTTGATGGTTGATTGAACACCTTGTCACAAACAGAACACTTGTGGGGTTTACACCCCGTATGTATTAGTTCATGTTTATGTAAATTTGATGAAGAAAAAAATGTTTTGTTGCAAACAGAACACTTGTGGGGTTTATCCCCGGAATGTGTTTTTTGATGATAATTTAAACCTGATGACGACAAAAAGGCCTTCGAGCACACAGAACACTTGAAGGGTTTATCCCCCGAATGTATTCGTTCATGTTTATGCAAAGTTGATGGATTACCAAATGCCTTTTTACAAACAGAACAATTGTAGGGTTTATACCCGACATGTATATTTTGATGACGATGTAAATTTGATGATTGATTAAATGCCTTGTGACACACAGAACACTTGTAGGGTTTACACCCCGTATGTATTCGTTCATGGTGATGTAAATTTGATGGTTGATTAAACGCCTTGTTACACACAGAACACTTGAAGGGTTTATCCCCGGAATGTGTATTTTGATGATAATTTAAACCTGATGACGAAAAAAAGGCCTTCGAGCACACAGAACACTTGAAGGTTTTATCCCCGGAATGTATTCGTTCATGTTGATGTAAAGTTGAGGAATCACCAAATGTCTTGTTACACATAGAACACTGGTAGGACTTTGCCCCGATATGAATAATTTGATGACGATGTAAATTTGATGATTGATTAAATGCCTTGTCACAAACAGAACACTTGTAGGGTTTACACCCCGTATGTATTCGTTCATGGTTATGTAAATTTGATGAAGAAAAAAATGTTTTGTTGCAAACAGAACACTTGTGGGGTCTATCCCCAGAATGTGTTTTTTGATGATAATTTAAACTTGATGACGAAAAAAAGGCCATCGAGCACACAGAACACTTGAAGGTTTTATCCCCGGAATGTATTCGGTTATGTTTACGTAAAGTTGAGGAATCACCAAATGCCTTGTTACAAACACAACAATTGTACGGCTTTGCCCCGATATGTATATTTTGATGACGATGTAAATTTGATGAAGTCGTAAAGGCCTCGTTACACACAGAACAATTGCGGAGTTTCTCGTTTCCTTGGATGTGCTTGATCACCTTGAAACAACTTTTGTGGTTGTTGAAAGAGACGCTGCTCGATTTGTCATTATCCTGACAAGAAGGTATTTTCTGATTGAGATGATCTTCTTCATCAAACTGGGCAGAGTTGGTAAAAGAAACGCTTTTCATTTCTTTATCTGCAAAGACAATGAGACACAAAACTAACTGGAAAACATCTGAAAATTCATCATCAGAACCCCACCCCACCGCACACCCGTAGACCCCCTCAGACTCCGTTTTTTCAATGTCGTGTCCAAACTTTAGTAAATCCTGGGAGATGAAGGTGTTGGTGAAGTTTCATTGAAATTGTGTGTGTCGTTTAGGAGCAGAAAGCAAATAGGAGGCTCCATCAGTACCGATATACCAGTGGGGTCAGACAGGTGTATAACGGTATACTGTATATGTATATCCTGGTGTTGGCGCAGTGATTAGGGCAGCGGCTTGGGATCCAAAAGGTCCTGAGTTCAAGCCCCGTTGGGCCACTGAATTAATACACCAGGGGGTTGACTCAGCCTGTCATCCTTCCGAGGTCGGCGAAATGAGTACCAGTATACTGGGCCGGTGTATACCCCGGTTAAAATAGGTGTACCATATCCCTGTGTGCTAAGAGGAGACCAGGGTTGCGTCAGGAAGGGAATCCGGTGTAAAACATGTGCCAAATCACTATGCGGATCATACGGATGATCCGCTGTGGCGACCCCTAACGGGAGCAGCCGAAATAAGAAGAAGATATATATACATATATATATATATATATATATATATATATATATATATATATATATATATATATATATATATGTATATATATATCAATTGTGATGTGTATATTTCTGGGTGCCGTGTCCACCTTCCTCGATATTTTCTCAAAGTACAAAAACAGAACCCGTTTGTCCCAATTGTCCCTTGGTTTCCAAGATTGTAGTTTTAACCGTCTCGGAATTTTTAACGAACCGAACCCCCGCGATATTGGAGGATTCGCTGTTCTTTTTACAGAGTGTTGGTTCTGTCGAAGCAGTTTGTTACCATTTGGGTTACACTGGCTGGTTTGCCATTGCCTTCCCAGCAGGAGTTACGGAAGGAATTTGTTCAGAGTGGGGACGATAGCTCACCTACTCTTCACGAAACACACCGTGGGATGTTTAACATCCACCAACTAAAGATAGCAGAAGGGACACCCGGCTTAACGTCCATCCGAGGGACGGCACACACATTGATGAATCACGCCGTTTGTGAAACACCAGGAGGACAGTTTATAGCTGGGTCGGGATTCGAACCCAGGATACACAGCTTCGAAGGAAGAGTGCGTACGTCTCGTCCATCCTGCCATGCATCGAAAATGGCGACGAGGTGAAAACCGACACACGGTCTCCACAGTGACGTAAACAATCTGATTTGACGAACACTTCGACCAAACTCAACGATAAAAAAAAGGAAAATCACAATAAATATATTAACTTGCTTCACTCACACACCGGGGTGTTGCGATCCTCCATTTTTGCGACTGTCACTATGCCAACGAACAGCAACAACCTGTGACGTCATTCTTATTACGTCACACTATTAACCACGCCCACACAATGACGCAACACTGGGACCGCCCACTTCTTCCATAATTCTGGACCTCGGAACGAATGGGTAAAATAATACGACACGAACAGATTCGTATCGCTTGAATAAACCACTGTATGCCATCCGAAGTGTGATTATTACACTTACAAAACAAATTGAAATCGGCGATAAATCTGGCGCCGTGCTGGGTGGTGTCCCGTGACCAATCAGCGTGCTTAAGCTTGCCAAGCGAGGCGTTCCTTAGCAACCATTTTGTTGGACTGTTTGAGTGTTGAACCGACGTGAAGCACGTTCTTTAACAGGTCGAGGACCAACTGCAGATACCAGGCCCACGAGTACGAGCGTCTTTAATCTTATTGGTCGTGGAACACCCCCTATCCCAGGTATACCAAGCAGCACCGTCTGTAAGAACAGGTAGTTGGGAATGATAAGGGAGTAAACCATTGCAGGGCATTTACATTTAATGTGTTCAATCTGTCAGGTTTTGATGTTTCGGTTGAAATATGACGAGACAGCGAATGATGCAATCTGTTTTTTATTCCACACGCAGCACTTCACCATGGCAACACCATGCTCACCGGACCCGGACGTGTTCCTTCCTTCCAGAATGACAGACGGTCATTGCAGCTCCCGCCCGGTCGTCGGTGACGGTCTTTGCAGCTCCCGCCCGGTCGTCGGTGACGGTCTTTGCAGCTCCCGCCCGGTCGTCGGAGACGGTCATTGCAGCTCCCGCCCGGTCGTCGGTGACGGTCATTGTAGCTCCCGCCCGTTGTCGGTGACGGTCATTGCAGCTCCCGCCCGCTCGTCGGTGACGGTCATTGCAGCTCCCGCCCGCTCGTCGGTGACGGTCATTGTAGCTCCCGCCCGGTCGTCGGTGACGGTCTTTGCAGCTCCCGCCCGGTCGTCGGTGATGGTCTTTGCAGCTCCCGCCCGGTCGTCGGTGACGGTCATTGTAGCTCCCGCCCGGTCGTCGGTGACGGTCTTTGCAGCTCCCGCCCGCTCGTCGGTGACGGTCTTTGCAGCTCCCGCCCGCTCGTCGGTGACGGTCATTGCAGCTCCCGCCCGTCGATGGTGACGGTCATTGCAGCTCCCGCCCGGTCGTCGGTGACGGTCTTTGCAACTCCCGCCGGTCGTCAGTGACGGTCATTGCAGCTCCCGCCCGGACGTCGGTGACGGTCATTGCAGCTCCCGCCCCGTCGTCGGTGACGGTCATTGCAGCTCCCGCCCCTTCGTCGGTGATGGTCATTGCAGCTCCCGCCCATCGTCGGTGACGGTCTTCGCAGCTCCCGCCCGTCGTCGGTGACGGTCTTTGCAGCTCCCGCCCGCTCGTCGGTGACGGTCATTGCAGCTCCCACCCGATCGTCGGTGACGGTCTTTGCAGCTCCCGCCCGGTCGTCGGTGATGGTCTTTGCAGCTCCCGCCCGGTCGTCGGTGACGGTCATTGTAGCTCCCGCCCGGTCGTCGGTGACGGTCTTTGCAGCTCCCGCCGGCTCGTCGGTGACGGTCTTTGCAGCTCCCGCCCGCTCGTCGGTGACGGTCATTGCAGCTCCCGCCCGTCGTCGGTGACGGTCATTGCAGCTCCCGCCCGGTCGTCGGTGACGGTCTTTGCAACTCCCGCCGGTCGTCGGTGACGGTCATTGCAGCTCCCGCCCGGACGTCGGTGACGGTCATTGCAGCTCCCGCCCCGTCGTCGGTGACGGTCATTGCAGCTCCCGCCCCGTCGTCGGTGATGGTCATTGCAGCTCCCGCCCATCGTCGGTGACGGTCTTCGCAGCTCCCGCCCGCTCGTCGGTGACGGTCATTGTAGCTCCCGCCCGCTCGTCGGTGACGGTCATTGCAGCTCCCGCCCGCTCGTCGGTGACGGTCATTGTAGCTCCCGCCCGGTCGTCGGTGACGGTCTTTGCAGCTCCCGCCCGGTCGTCGGTGATGGTCTTTGCAGCTCCCGCCCGGTCGTCGGTGACGGTCATTGTAGCTCCCGCCCGGTCGTCGGTGACGGTCTTTGCAGCTCCCGCCCGCTCGTCGGTGACGGTCTTTGCAGCTCCCGCCCGCTCGTCGGTGACGGTCATTGCAGCTCCCGCCCGTCGATGGTGACGGTCATTGCAGCTCCCGCCCGGTCGTCGGTGACGGTCTTTGCAACTCCCGCCGGTCGTCAGTGACGGTCATTGCAGCTCCCGCCCGGACGTCGGTGACGGTCATTGCAGCTCCCGCCCCGTCGTCGGTGACGGTCATTGCAGCTCCCGCCCCTTCGTCGGTGATGGTCATTGCAGCTCCCGCCCATCGTCGGTGACGGTCTTCGCAGCTCCCGCCCGTCGTCGGTGACGGTCTTTGCAGCTCCCGCCCGCTCGTCGGTGACGGTCATTGCAGCTCCCACCCGATCGTCGGTGACGGTCTTTGCAGCTCCCGCCCGGTCGTCGGTGATGGTCTTTGCAGCTCCCGCCCGGTCGTCGGTGACGGTCATTGTAGCTCCCGCCCGGTCGTCGGTGACGGTCTTTGCAGCTCCCGCCGGCTCGTCGGTGACGGTCTTTGCAGCTCCCGCCCGCTCGTCGGTGACGGTCATTGCAGCTCCCGCCCGTCGTCGGTGACGGTCATTGCAGCTCCCGCCCGGTCGTCGGTGACGGTCTTTGCAACTCCCGCCGGTCGTCGGTGACGGTCATTGCAGCTCCCGCCCGGACGTCGGTGACGGTCATTGCAGCTCCCGCCCCGTCGTCGGTGACGGTCATTGCAGCTCCCGCCCCGTCGTCGGTGATGGTCATTGCAGCTCCCGCCCATCGTCGGTGACGGTCTTCGCAGCTCCCGCCCGTCGTCGGTGACGGTCTTTGCAGCTCCCGCCCGCTCGTCGGTGACGGTCATTGCAGCTCCCACCCGATCGTCGGTGACGGTCTTTGCAGCTCCCGCCCGGTCGTCGGTGACGGTCATTGTAGCTCCCGCCCGTTGTCGGTGACGGTCATTGCAGCTCCCGCCCGCTCGTCGGTGACGGTCATTGCAGCTCCCGCCCGTCGTCGGTGACAGTCTTTGCAGCTCCCGCCCGCTCGTCGGTGACGGTCATTGCAGCTCCCGCCCGATCGTCGGTGACGGTCTTTGCAGCTCCCGCCCGGTCGTCGGAGACGGTCATTGTAGCTATCGCCCGTCTTCGGTGACGGTCATTGCAACTCCCGCCCGCTCGTCGGTGACGGTCATTGTAGCTCCCGCCCGGTCATCGGTGACGGTCTTTGCAGCTCCCGCCCGCTCGTCGGTGACGGTCTTTGCAGCTCCCGCCCGCTCGTCGGTGACGGTCATTGCAGCTCCCGCCCGTCGTCGGTGACGGTCATTGCAGCTCCCGCCCGGTCGTCGGTGACGGTCTTTGCAGCTCCTGCACGGTCGTCGGTGATGGTCTTTGCAGCTCCCGCCCGGTCGTCGGTGACGGTCTTTGCAGCTCCCGCCCGTCGTCGGTGACGGTCATTGTAGCTCCCGCCCGGTCATCGGTGACGGTCATTGCAGCTCCCGCACGCTTGTCGGTGACGGTCTTTGCAGCTCGCGCCCGTTCGTCGGTGACGGTCTTTGCAGCTCCCGCCCGGTCGTCGGTGACGGTCTTTGCAGCTCCCGCCCGTCGTCGGTGACGGTCATTGTAGCTCCCGCCCGGTCTTCGGTGACGGTCTTTGCAGCTCCCGCCCGGTCGTCGGTGACGGTCATTGCAGGTCCCGCCCGCTCGTCGGTGATGGTCATTGCAGCTCCCGCCCGTCGTCGGTGACGGTCATTGCAGCTCCCGCCCGTCGTCGGTGATGGTCATTGCAGCTCCCGCCCGGTCGTCGGTGACGGTCTTTGCAACTCCCGCCGGTCGTCGGTGACGGTCATTGCAGCTCCCGCCCGGACGTCGGTGACGGTCATTGCAGCTCCCGCCCCGTCGTCGGTGACGGTCATTGCAGCTCCCGCCCCGTCGTCGGTGATGGTCATTGCAGCTCCCGCCCATCGTCGGTGACGGTCTTCGCAGCTCCCGCCCGTCGTCGGTGACGGTCTTTGCAGCTCCCGCCCGCTCGTCGGTGACGGTCTTTGCAGCTCCCGCCCGGTCGTCGGTGACGGTCATTGTAGCTCCCGCCCGTCGTCGGTGACGGTCATTGCAGCTCCCGCCCGCTCGTCGGTGACGGTCATTGCAGCTCCCGCCCGTCGTCGGTGACAGTCTTTGCAGCTCCCGCCCGCTCGTCGGTGACGGTCATTGCAGCTCCCGCCCGATCGTCGGTGACGGTCTTTGCAGCTCCCGCCCGGTCGTCGGAGACGGTCATTGTAGCTATCGCCCGTCTTCGGTGACGGTCATTGCAACTCCCGCCCGCTCGTCGGTGACGGTCATTGTAGCTCCCGCCCGGTCATCGGTGACGGTCTTTGCAGCTCCCGCCCGCTCGTCAGTGACGGTCTTTGCAGCTCCCGCCCGCTCGTCGGTGACGGTCATTGCAGCTCCCGCCCGTCGTCGGTGACGGTCATTGCAGCTCCCGCCCGGTCGTCGGTGACGGTCTTTGCAGCTCCCGCCCGGTCGTCGGTGACGGTCATTGCAGCTCCCGCCCGTCGTCGGTGACGGTCATTGCAGCTCCCGCCCGGTCGTCGGTGACGGTCTTTGCAGCTCCCGCCCGGTCGTCGGTGACGGTCTTTGCAGCTCCCGCCCGTCGTCGGTGACGGTCATTGTAGCTCCCGCCCGGTCATCGGTGACGGTCATTGCAGCTCCCGCACGCTTGTCGGTGACGGTCTTTGCAGCTCGCGCCCGGTCGTCGGTGACGGTCTTTGCAGCTCCCGCCCGGTCGTCGGTGACGGTCTTTGCAGCTCCCGCCCGTCGTCGGTGACGGTCATTGTAGCTCCCGCCCGGTCTTCGGTGACGGTCTTTGCAGCTCCCGCCCGGTCGTCGGTGACGGTCATTGCAGGTCCCGCCCGCTCGTCGGTGATGGTCATTGCAGCTCCCGCCCGTCGTCGGTGACGGTCATTGCAGCTCCCGCCCGTCGTCGGTGACGGTCTTTGCAGCTCCCTCCCGGTCGTCGGTGACGGACATTGCAGCTCCCGCCCGTCGTCGGTGACGGTCTTTGCAGCTCCCGCCCGGTCGTCGGTGACGGTCATTGCAGCTCCCGCCCGTCGTCGGTGACGGTCTTCACAGCTCCCGCCCGTCGTCGGTGACGGTCTTTGCAGCTCCCGCCCGCTCATCGGTGACGGTCATTGCAGCTCCCACCCGATCGTCGGTGACGGTCTTTGCAGCTCCCGCCCGGTCGTCGGTGACGGTCATTGTAGCTCCCGCCCGTCGTCGGTGACGGTCATTGCAGCTCCCGCCCGCTCGTCGGTGACGGTCATTGCAGCTCCCGCCCGTCGTCGGTGACGGTCTTTGCAGCTCCCGCCCGCTCGTCGGTGATGGTCATTGCAGCTCCCGCCCGGTCGTCGGTGACGGTCTTTGCAGCTCCCGCCCTCTCGTCGGTGACGGTCTTTGCAGCTCCCGCCCGCTCGTCGGTGATGGTCATTGCAGCTCCCGCCCGTCGTCGGTGACGGTCATTGCAGCTCCCGCCCGTCGTCGGTGACGGTCTTCGCAGCTCCCGCCCGTCGTCGTTGACGGTCTTTGCAGTTCCCGCCTGGTCGTCGGTGACGGTCTTTGCAGCTCCCGCTCGTCGTCGGTGACGGTCTTTGCAACTCCCGCCGGTCGTCGGTGACGGTCATTGCAGCTCCCGCCCGGACGTCGGTGACGGTCATTGCAGCTCCCGCCCCGTCGTCGGTGACGGTCATTGCAGCTCCCGCCCCGTCGTCGGTGATGGTCATTGCAGCTCCCGCCCATCGTCGGTGACGGTCTTCGCAGCTCCCGCCCGTCGTCGGTGACGGTCTTTGCAGCTCCCACCCGCTCGTCGGTGACGGTCATTGCAGCTCCCACCCGATCGTCGGTGACGGTCTTTGCAGCTCCCGCCCGGTCGTCGGTGACGGTCATTGTAGCTCCCGCCCGTTGTCGGTGACGGTCATTGCAGCTCCCGCCCGCTCGTCGGTGACGGTCATTGCAGCTCCCGCCCGTCGTCGGTGACAGTCTTTGCAGCTCCCGCCCGCTCGTCGGTGACGGTCATTGCAGCTCCCGCCCGATCGTCGGTGACGGTCTTTGCAGCTCCCGCCCGGTCGTCGGAGACGGTCATTGTAGCTATCGCCCGTCTTCGGTGACGGTCATTGCAACTCCCGCCCGCTCGTCGGTGACGGTCATTGTAGCTCCCGCCCGGTCATCGGTGACGGTCTTTGCAGCTCCCGCCCGCTCGTCGGTGACGGTCTTTGCAGCTCCCGCCCGCTCGTCGGTGACGGTCATTGCAGCTCCCGCCCGTCGTCGGTGACGGTCATTGCAGCTCCCGCCCGGTCGTCGGTGACGGTCTTTGCAGCTCCTGCACGGTCGTCGGTGATGGTCTTTGCAGCTCCCGCCCGGTCGTCGGTGACGGTCTTTGCAGCTCCCGCCCGTCGTCGGTGACGGTCATTGTAGCTCCCGCCCGGTCATCGGTGACGGTCATTGCAGCTCCCGCACGCTTGTCGGTGACGGTCTTTGCAGCTCGCGCCCGGTCGTCGGTGACGGTCTTTGCAGCTCCCGCCCGGTCGTCGGTGACGGTCTTTGCAGCTCCCGCCCGTCGTCGGTGACGGTCATTGTAGCTCCCGCCCGGTCTTCGGTGACGGTCTTTGCAGCTCCCGCCCGGTCGTCGGTGACGGTCATTGCAGGTCCCGCCCGCTCGTCGGTGATGGTCATTGCAGCTCCCGCCCGTCGTCGGTGACGGTCATTGCAGCTCCCGCCCGTCGTCGGTGACGGTCTTTGCAGCTCCCTCCCGGTCGTCGGTGACGGACATTGCAGCTCCCGCCCGTCGTCGGTGACGGTCTTTGCAGCTCCCGCCCGGTCGTCGGTGACGGTCATTGCAGCTCCCGCCCGTCGTCGGTGACGGTCTTCGCAGCTCCCGCCCGTCGTCGGTGACGGTCTTTGCAGCTCCCGCCCGCTCATCGGTGACGGTCATTGCAGCTCCCACCCGATCGTCGGTGACGGTCTTTGCAGCTCCCGCCCGGTCGTCGGTGACGGTCATTGTAGCTCCCGCCCGTCGTCGGTGACGGTCATTGCAGCTCCCGCCCGCTCGTCGGTGACGGTCATTGCAGCTCCCGCCCGTCGTCGGTGACGGTCTTTGCAGCTCCCGCCCGCTCGTCGGTGACGGTCATTGCAGCTCCCGCCCGGTCGTCGGTGACGGTCTTTGCAGCTCCCGCCCTCTCGTCGGTGACGGTCTTTGCAGCTCCCGCCCGCTCGTCGGTGATGGTCATTGCAGCTCCCGCCCGTCGTCGGTGACGGTCATTGCAGCTCCCGCCCGTCGTTGGTGACGGTCTTCGCAGCTCCCGCCCGTCGTCGTTGACGGTCTTTGCAGTTCCCGCCTGGTCGTCGGTGACGGTCTTTGCAGCTCCCGCTCGTCGTCGGTGACGGTCTTTGCAGCTCCCGCCCGGTCGTCGGTGACGGTCATTGCAGCTCCCGCCCGTCGTCGGTGATGGTCTTCGCAGCTCCCGCCCGTCGTCGTTGACGGTCTTTGCAGTTCCCGCCCGGTCGTCGGTGACGGTCTTTGCAGCTCCCGCCCAGTCGTCGGTGACGGTCTTTGCAGCTCCCGCTCGTCGTCGGTGACGGTCTTTGCAGCTCCCGCCCGGTCGTCGGTGACGGTCATTGCAGCTCCTGCCCGTCGTCGGTGACGGTCATTGCAGCTCCCGCCCCGTCGTTGGTGACGGTCATTGCAGCTCCCGCCCCGTCGTAGGTGATGGTCATTGCAGCTCCCGCCCGTCGTCGGTGACGGTCTTCGCAGCTCCCGCCCGTCGTCGTTGACGGTCTTTGCAGTTCCCGCCTGGTCGTCGGTGACGGTCTTTGCAGCTCCCGCCCAGTCGTCGGTGACGGTCTTTGCAGCTCCCGCTCGTCGTCGGTGACGGTCTTTGCAGCTCCCGCCCGGTCGTCGGTGACGGTCTTTGCAGCTCCTGCCCGCTCGTCGGTGACGGTCATTGCAGCTCCCGCTCGCTCGTCGGTGACGGTCATTGCAGCTCCCGCCCGCTCGTCGGTGACAGTCATTGCAGCTCCCGCCCGCTCGTCGGTGACGGTCTTTGCAACTCCCGCCGGTCGTCGGTGACGGTCATTGCAGCTCCCGCCCGGACGTCGGTGACGGTCATTGCAGCTCCCGCCCCGTCGTCGGTGACGGTCATTGCAGCTCCCGCCCCGTCGTCGGTGATGGTCATTGCAGCTCCCGCCCATCGTCGGTGACGGTCTTCGCAGCTCCCGCCCGTCGTCGGTGACGGTCTTTGCAGCTCCCGCCCGCTCGTCGGTGACGGTCATTGCAGCTCCCACCCGATCGTCGGTGACGGTCTTTGCAGCTCCCGCCCGGTCGTCGGTGACGGTCATTGGAGCTCCCGCCCGTCGTCGGTGACGGTCATTGCAGCTCCCGCCCGCTCGTCGGTGACGGTCATTGCAGCTCCCGCCCGTCGTCGGTGACGGTCTTTGCAGCTCCCGCCCGCTCGTCGGTGATGGTCATTGCAGCTCCCGCCCGATCGTCGGTGACGGTCTTTGTAGCTCCCGCCCGGTCGTCGGAGACAGTCATTGTAGCTATCGCCCATCTTCGGTGACGGTCATTGCAACTCCCGCCCGCTCGTCGGTGACGGTCATTGTAGCTCCTGCCCGCTCGTCGGTGACGGTCTTTGCAGCTCCTGCCCGCTCGTCGGTGACTGTCTTTGCAGCTCCCGCCCGCTCGTCGGTGACGGTCATTGCAGCTCCCGCCCGTCGTCGGTGACGGTCATTGCAGCTCCCGCCCGGTCGTCGGTGACGGTCTTTGCAGCTCCCGCACGGTCGTCGGAGACGGTCATTGCAGCTCCCGCCCGTCTTCGGTGACGGTCATTGCAGCTCCCGCCCGGTCGTCGGTGACGGTGTTTGCAGCTCCCGCCCGTCTTCGGTGACGGTCATTGCAGCTCCCGCTCGTCGTCGGTGACGGTCTTTGCAGCTCCCGCCCGGTCGTCGGTGACGGTCTTTGCAGCTCCCGCCCGGTCGTCGGTGACGGTCTTTGCAGCTCCCGCCCGGTCGTCGGTGACGGTCTTTGCAGCTCCCGCCCGGTCGTCGGTGACGGTCATTGCAGCTCCCGCCCGGTCGTCGGTGACGGTCATTGCAGCTCCCGCCCGGTCGTCGGTGACGGTCTTTGCAGCTCCCGCCCGTCGTCGGTGACGGTCATTGCAGCTCCCGCCCGGTCTTTGGTGACGGTCATTGCAGCTCCCGCCCGGTCTTCGGTGACGGTCATTGCAGCTCCAGCCCGGTCGACGGTGACGGTCATTGCAGCTCCCGCCCGTCGTCGGTGACGGTCATTGCAGCTCCCGCCCGGTCGTCGGTGACGGTCTTTGCAGCTCCCGCCCGTTGTTGATGACGGTCTTTGCAGCTCCCGTCCGGTCGTCGGTGGCCGGTCATTTCAGCTCCCTCCCGGTCGTCGGTGACGGTCTTTGCAGCTCCCGCCCGGTCGTCGGTGACGGTCTTTGCAGCTCCCGCTCGTCGTCGGTGACGGTCTTTGCAGCTCCCGCCCGTCGTCGGTGACGGTCATTGCAGCTCCTGCCCGGTCGTCGGTGACGGTCTTTGCAGCTCCCACTCGTCGTCGGTGACGGTCTTTGCAGCTCCCGCCCGTCGTGGGTGACGGTCATTGCAGCTCCCGCCCGGTCGTCGGTGACGGTCATTGCAGCTCCCGCCTGTCGTCGGTGACGGTCTTTGCAGCTCCCGCCCGTCGTTGGTGACGGTCATTGCAGCTCCCGCCCGGTCGTCGGTGACGGTCTTTGCAACTCCCGCCCGGTCGTCGGTGATGGTCATTGTAGCTCCCGCCCGCTCGTCGGTGACGGTCTTTGCAGCTCCCGCCCGCTCGTCGGTGACGGTCTTTGCAGCTCCCGCCCGCTCGTCGGTGACGGTTATTGCAGCTCCCGCCCGGACGTCGGTGACGGTCATTGCAGCTCCCGCCCATCGTCGGTGACGGTCTTTGCAGCTCCCGCCCGCTCGTCGGTGATGGTCATTGCAGCTCCCGCCCATCGTCGGTGACGGTCATTGCAGCTCCCGCCCGGTCGTCGGTGACGGTCTTTGCAGCTGCCGCACGGTCGTCGGAGACGGTCATTGCAGCTCCCGCCCGTCTTCGGTGACGGTCATTGCAGCTCCCGCCCGGTCGTCGGTGACGGTGTTTGCAGCTCCCGCCCGTCTTCGGTGACGGTCATTGCAGCTCCCGCTCGTCGTCGGTGACGGTCTTTGCAGCTCCCGCCCGGTCGTCGGTGACGGTCATTGCAGCTCCCGCCCATCGTCGGTGACGGTCTTTGCAGCTCCCGCCCGCTCGTCGGTGATGGTCATTGCAGCTCCCGCCCGTCGTCGGTGACGGTCTTTGCAGCTCCCGCCCGGTCGTCGGTGACGGTCTTTGCAGCTCCCGCACGGTCGTCGGAGACGGTCATTGCAGCTCCCGCCCGTCTTCGGTGACGGTCATTGCAGCTCCCGCCCGGTCGTCGGTGACGGTCTTTGCAGCTCCCGCTCGTCGTCGGTGACGGTCTTTGCAGCTCCCGCCCGTCGTGGGTGACGGTCATTGCAGCTCCCGCCCGGTCGTCGGTGACGGTCATTGCAGCTCCCGCCCGTCGTCGGTGACGGTCTTTGCAGCTCCCGCCCGCTCGTCGGTGACGGTCATTGCAGCTCCCGCCCGGTCGTCGGTGACGGTCTTTGCAGCTCCCGCCCGTCGTTGGTGACGGTCATTGCAGCTCCCGCCCGGTCGTCGGTGACGGTCTTTGCAACTCCCGCCCGGTCGTCGGTGATGGTCATTGTAGCTCCCGCCCGCTCGTCGGTGACGGTCTTTGCAGCTCCCGCCCGCTCGTCGGTGACGGTCTTTGCAGCTCCCGCCCGCTCGTCGGTGACGGTCATTGCAGCTCCCACCCGATCGTCGGTGACGGTCTTTGCAGCTCCCGCCCGGTCGTCGGTGACGGTCATTGTAGCTCCCGCCCGTCGTCGGTGACGGTCATTGCAGCTCCCGCCCGCTCGTCGGTGACGGTCATTGCAGCTCCCGCCCATCGTCAGTGACGGTCTTTGCAGCTCCCGCCCGCTCGTCGGTGATGGTCATTGCAGCTCCCGCCCATCGTCGGTGACGGTCATTGCAGCTCCCGCCCGGTCGTCGGTGACGGTCTTTGCAGCTCCCGCACAGTCGTCGGAGACGGTCATTGCAGCTCCCGCCCGTCTTCGGTGACGGTCATTGCAGCTCCCGCCCGGTCGTCGGTGACGGTGTTTGCAGCTCCCGCCCGTCTTCGGTGACGGTCATTGCAGCTCCCGCTCGTCGTCGGTGACGGTCTTTGCAGCTCCCGCCCGGTGCAGTCGGGGAGCGGTCATTGCAGCTCCGCCCGTCCGCCTCATCGTCGGTGACGGTCATTGCAGCTCCTGCCCGGTCGACGGTGACGGTCATTGCAGCTCCCGCCCGTCGTCGGTGACGGTCATTGCAGCTCCCGCCCGGTCGTCGGTGACGGTCTTTGCAGCTCCCGCACGGTCGTCGGAGACGGTTATTTGCAGCTCCCGCCCGTCTTCGGTGACGGTCATTGCAGCTCCCGCCCGGTCGTCGGTGACGGTGTTTGCAGCTCCCGCCCGTCTTCGGTGACGGTCATTGCAGCTCCCGCTCGTCGTCGGTGACGGTCTTTGCAGCTCCCGCCCGGTCGTCGGTGACGGTCTTTGCAGCTCCCGCCCGGTCGTCGGTGATGGTCTTTGCAGCTCCCGCCCGGTCGTCGGTGACGGTCATTGCAGCTCCCGCCCCTTCGTCGGTGATGGTCATTGCAGCTCCCGCCCATCGTCGGTGACGGTCTTCGCAGCTCCCGCCCGTCGTCGGTGACGGTCTTTGCAGCTCCCGCCCGCTCGTCGGTGACGGTCATTGCAGCTCCCACCCGATCGTCGGTGACGGTCTTTGCAGCTCCCGCCCGCTCGTCGGTGACGGTCATTGCAGCTCCCGCCCGTCGTCGGTGACGGTCATTGCAGCTCCCGCCCGGTCGTCGGTGACGGTCTTTGCAACTCCCGCCGGTCGTCGGTGACGGTCATTGCAGCTCCCGCCCGGACGTCGGTGACGGTCATTGCAGCTCCCGCCCCGTCGTCGGTGACGGTCATTGCAGCTCCCGCCCCGTCGTCGGTGATGGTCATTGCAGCTCCCGCCCCGTCGTCGGTGATGGTCATTGCAGCTCCCGCCCATCGTCGGTGACGGTCTTCGCAGCTCCCGCCCGTCGTCGGTGACGGTCTTTGCAGCTCCCGCCCGCTCGTCGGTGACGGTCATTGCAGCTCCCACCCGATCGTCGGTGACGGTCTTTGCAGCTCCCGCCCGGTTGTCGGTGACGGTCATTGTAGCTCCCGCCCGTTGTCGGTGACGGTCATTGCAGCTCCCGCCCGCTCGTCGGTGACGGTCATTGCAGCTCCCGCCCGTCGTCGGTGACAGTCTTTGCAGCTCCCGCCCGCTCGTCGGTGACGGTCATTGCAGCTCCCGCCCGATCGTCGGTGACGGTCTTTGCAGCTCCCGCCCGGTCGTCGGAGACGGTCATTGTAGCTATCGCCCGTCTTCGGTGACGGTCATTGCAACTCCCGCCCGCTCGTCGGTGACGGTCATTGTAGCTCCCGCCCGGTCATCGGTGACGGTCTTTGCAGCTCCCGCCCGCTCGTCGGTGACGGTCTTTGCAGCTCCCGCCCGCTCGTCGGTGACGGTCATTGCAGCTCCCGCCCGTCGTCGGTGACGGTCATTGCAGCTCCCGCCCGGTCGTCGGTGACGGTCTTTGCAGCTCCTGCACGGTCGTCGGTGATGGTCTTTGCAGCTCCCGCCCGGTCGTCGGTGACGGTCTTTGCAGCTCCCGCCCGTCGTCGGTGACGGTCATTGTAGCTCCCGCCCGGTCATCGGTGACGGTCATTGCAGCTCCCGCACGCTTGTCGGTGACGGTCTTTGCAGCTCGCGCCCGGTCGTCGGTGACGGTCTTTGCAGCTCCCGCCCGGTCGTCGGTGACGGTCTTTGCAGCTCCCGCCCGTCGTCGGTGACGGTCATTGTAGCTCCCGCCCGGTCTTCGGTGACGGTCTTTGCAGCTCCCGCCCGGTCGTCGGTGACGGTCATTGCAGGTCCCGCCCGCTCGTCGGTGATGGTCATTGCAGCTCCCGCCCGTTGTCGGTGACGGTCATTGCAGCTCCCGCCCGTCGTCGGTGACGGTCATTGCAGCTCCCGCCCGGTCGTCGGTGACGGTCTTTGCAACTCCCGCCGGTCGTCGGTGACGGTCATTGCAGCTCCCGCCCGGACGTCGGTGACGGTCATTGCAGCTCCCGCCCCGTCGTCGGTGACGGTCATTGCAGCTCCCGCCCCGTCGTCGGTGATGGTCATTGCAGCTCCCGCCCATCGTCGGTGACGGTCTTCGCAGCTCCCGCCCGTCGTCGGTGACGGTCTTTGCAGCTCCCGCCCGCTCGTCGGTGACGGTCATTGCAGCTCCCACCCGATCGTCGGTGACGGTCTTTGCAGCTCCCGCCCGGTCGTCGGTGACGGTCATTGTAGCTCCCGCCCATCGTCGGTGACGGTCATTGCAGCTCCCGCCCGCTCGTCGGTGACGGTCATTGCAGCTCCCGCCCGTCGTCGGTGACGGTCTTTGCAGCTCCCGCCCGCTCGTCGGTGACGGTCATTGCAGCTCCCGCCCGGTCGTCGGTGACGGTCTTTGCAGCTCCCGCCCCGTCGTAGGTGATGGTCATTGCAGCTCCCGCCCGTCGTCGGTGACGGTCATTGTAGCTCCCGCCCGGTCTTCGGTGACGGTCTTTGCAGCTCCCGCCCGGTCGTCGGTGACGGTCTTTGCAGCTCCCACCCGCTCGTCGGTGACGGTCTTTGCAGCTCCCGCCCGCTCATCGGTGACGGTCATTGCAGCTCCCGCCCGTCGTCGGTGACGGTCATTGCAGCTCCCGCCCGGTCGTCGGTGACGGTCTTTGCAGCTCCTGCACGGTCGTCGGTGATGGTCTTTGCAGCTCCCGCCCGGTCGTCGGTGACGGTCTTTGCAGCTCCCGCCCGTCGTCGGTGACGGTCATTGTAGCTCCCGCCCGGTCGTCGGTGACGGTCATTGCAGCTCCCGCCCGGTCGTCGGTGACGGTCTTTGCAGCTCCCGCCCGGTCGTCGGTGACGGTCTTTGCAGCTCCCGCCCGGTCGTCGGTGACGGTCTTTGCAGCTCCCGCCCGGTCGTCGGTGACGGTCATTGCAGCTCCCGCCCGGTCGTCGGTGACGGTCTTTGCAGCTCCCGCCCGGTCGTCGGTGACGGTCATTGCAGCTCCCGCCCGCTCGTCGGTGAAGGTCATTGCAGCTCCCGCCCGTCGTCGGTGACGGTCATTGCAGCTCCCGCCCGTCGTCGGTGACGGTCTTTGCAGCTCCCGCCCGGTCGTCGGTGACGGTCATTGCAGCTCCCGCCCGGTCGTCGGTGACGGTCTTTGCAACTCCCGCCGGTCGTCGGTGACGGTCATTGCAGCTCCCGCCCGTCGTCGGTGACGGTCATTGCAGCTCCCGCCCATCGTCGGTGACGGTCTTTGCAGCTCCCGCCCGCTCGTCGGTGACGGTCATTGCAGCTCCCACCCGATCGTCGGTGACGGTCTTTGCAGCTCCCGCCCGGTCGTCGGAGACGGTCATTGTAGCTATCGCCCGTCTTCGGTGACGGTCATTGCAGCTCCCGCCCGCTCGTCGGTGACGGTCATTGTAGCTCCCGCCCGGTCGTCGGTGACGGTCTTTGCAGCTCCCGCCCGTCGTCGGTGACGGTCATTGTAGCTCCCGCCCGGTCGTCGGTGACGGTCATTGTAGCTCCCGCCCGTCGAAAGTGACGGTCATTGCAGCTCCCGCCCGTCGTCGGTGACGGTCGTTGCAGCTCCCGCCCGGTCGTCGGTGACGGTCTTTGCAGCTCCCGCCCGGTCGTCGGTGACGGTCTTTGCAGCTCCCGCCCGTCGTCGGTGACGGTCATTGTAGCTCCCGCCCGTTCGTCGGTGACGGTCATTGTAGCTCCCGCCCGTCGAAAGTGACGGTCATTGCAGCTCCCGCCCGTCGTCGGTGACGGTCGTTGCAGCTCCCGCCCGTCGTCGGTGACGGTCATTGTAGCTCCCGCCCGGTCATCGGTGACGGTCATTGCAGCTCCCGCACGCTTGTCGGTGACGGTCTTTGCAGCTCGCGCCCGGTCGTCGGTGACGGTCTTTGCAGCTCCCGCCCGGTCGTCGGTGACGGTCTTTGCAGCTCCCGCCCGTCGTCGGTGACGGTCATTGTAGCTCCCGCCTGGTCTTCGGTGACGGTCTTTGCAGCTCCCGCCCGGTCGTCGGTGACGGTCATTGCAGCTCCCACCCGATCGTCGGTGACGGTCTTTGCAGCTCCCGCCCGGTCGTCGGTGATGGTCTTTGCAGCTCCCGCCCGGTCGTCGGTGACGGTCATTGCAGCTCCCGCCCGGTCGTCGGTGACGGTCTTTGCAGCTCCCGCCCGCTCGTCGGTGACGGTCATTGCAGCTCCCACCCGATCGTCGGTGACGGTCTTTGCAGCTCCCGCCCGGTCGTCGGTGACGGTCTTTGCAGCTCCCGCCCGGTCGTCGGTGACGGTCTTTGCAGCTCCCGCCCGGTCGTCGGTGACGGTCATTGCAGCTCCCGCCCGCTCGTCGGTGACGGTCTTTGCAGCTCCCGCCCGGTCGTCGGTGACGGTCTTTGCAGCTCCCGCCCGTCGTCGGTGATGGTCATTGCAGCTCCCGCCCATCGTCGGTGACGGTCTTCGCAGCTCCCGCCCGGACGTCGGTGACGGTCATTGCAGCTCCCGCCCATCGTCGGTGACGGTCTTCGCAGCTCCCGCCCGGTCGTCGGTGCCGGTCATTGTAGCTGCCGCCGGTCGTCGGTGACGGTCATTGCAGCTCCCGCCCGTCGTTGGTGACGGTCTTTGCAGCTCCCGCCCGTCGTCGGTGACGGTCTTTGCAGCTCCCGCCCGCTAGTCGGTGACGGTCATTGCAGCTCCCGCCCGTCGTCGGTGACGGTCATTGCAGCTCCCGCCCCGTCGTTGGTGACGGTCATTGCAGCTCCCGCCCCGTCATAGGTGATGGTCATTGCAGCTCCCGCCCGTCGTCGGTGACGGTCTTCGCAGCTCCCGCCCGTCGTCGTTGACGGTCTTTGCAGTTCCCGCCTGGTCGTCGGTGACGGTCTTTGCAGCTCCCGCCCAGTCGTCGGTGACGGTCTTTGCAGCTCCCGCTCGTCGTCGGTGACGGTCTTTGCAGCTCCCGCCCGGTCGTCGGTGACGGTCTTTGCAGCTCCTGCACGCTCGTCGGTGACGGTCATTGCAGCTCCCGCCCGCTCGTCGGTGACGGTCATTGCAGCTCCCGCCCGCTCGTCGGTGACGGTCATTGCAGCTCCCGCCCGCTCGTCGGTGACGGTCTTTGCAACTCCCGCCGGTCGTCGGTGACGGTCATTGCAGCTCCCGCCCGGACGTCGGTGACGGTCATTGCAGCTCCCGCCCCGTCGTCGGTGACGGTCATTGCAGCTCCCGCCCCGTCGTCGGTGATGGTCATTGCAGCTCCCGCCCATCGTCGGTGACGGTCTTCGCAGCTCCCGCCCGTCGTCGGTGACGGTCTTTGCAGCTCCCGCCCGCTCGTCGGTGACGGTCATTGCAGCTCCCACCCGATCGTCGGTGACGGTCTTTGCAGCTCCCGCCCGGTCGTCGGTGACGGTCATTGTAGCTCCCGCCCGTCGTCGGTGACGGTCATTGCAGCTCCCGCCCGCTCGTCGGTGACGGTCATTGCAGCTCCCGCCCGTCGTCGGTGACGGTCTTTGCAGCTCCCGCCCGCTCGTCGGTGAAGGTCATTGCAGCTCCCGCCCGATCGTCGGTGACGGTCTTTGCAGCTCCCGCCCGGTCGTCGGAGACAGTCATTGTAGCTATCGCCCATCTTCGGTGACGGTCATTGCAACTCCCGCCCGCTCGTCGGTGACGGTCATTGTAGCTCCTGCCCGCTCGTCGGTGACGGTCTTTGCAGCTCCCGCCCGCTCGTCGGTGACGGTCTTTGCAGCTCCCGCCCGCTCGTCGGTGACGGTCATTGCAGCTCCCGCCCGTCGTCGGTGACGGTCATTGCAGCTCCCGCCCGGTCGTCGGTGACGGTCTTTGCAGCTCCCGCACGGTCGTCGGAGACGGTCATTGCAGCTCCCGCCCGTCTTCGGTGACGGTCATTGCAGCTCCCGCCCGGTCGTCGGTGACGGTGTTTGCAGCTCCCGCCCGTCTTCGGTGACGGTCATTGCAGCTCCCGCTCGTCGTCGGTGACGGTCTTTGCAGCTCCCGCCCGGTCGTCGGTGACGGTCTTTGCAGCTCCCGCCCGGTCGTCGGTGACGGTCTTTGCAGCTCCCGCCCGGTCGTCGGTGACGGTCTTTGCAGCTCCCGCCCGGTCGTCGGTGACGGTCATTGCAGCTCCCGCCCGGTCGTCGGTGACGGTCATTGCAGCTCCCGCCCGGTCGTCGGTGACGGTCTTTGCAGCTCCCGCCCGTCGTCGGTGACGGTCATTGCAGCTCCCGCCCGGTCTTTGGTGACGGTCATTGCAGCTCCCGCCCGGTCTTCGGTGACGGTCATTGCAGCTCCTGCCCGGTCGACGGTGACGGTCATTGCAGCTCCCGCCCGCTCGTCGGTGATGGTCATTGCAGCTCCCGCTCGTCGTCGATGACGGTCATTGCAGCTCCCGCCCGTTGTTGATGACGGTCTTTGCAGCTCCCGTCCGGTCGTCGGTGACGGTCATTTCAGCTCCCTCCCGGTCGTCGGTGACGGTCTTTGCAGCTCCCGCCCGGTCGTCGGTGACGGTCTTTGCAGCTCCCGCTCGTCGTCGGTGACGGTCTTTGCAGCTCCCGCCCGTCGTCGGTGACGGTCATTGCAGCTCCTGCCCGGTCGTCGGTGACGGTCTTTGCAGCTCCCACTCGTCGTCGGTGACGGTCTTTGCAGCTCCCGCCCGTCGTGGGTGACGGTCATTGCAGCTCCCGCCCGGTCGTCGGTGACGGTCATTGCAGCTCCCGCCTGTCGTCGGTGACGGTCTTTGCAGCTCCCGCCCGTCGTTGGTGACGGTCATTGCAGCTCCCGCCCGGTCGTCGGTGACGGTCTTTGCAACTCCCGCCCGGTCGTCGGTGATGGTCATTGTAGCTCCCGCCCGCTCGTCGGTGACGGTCTTTGCAGCTCCCGCCCGCTCGTCGGTGACGGTCTTTGCAGCTCCCGCCCGCTCGTCGGTGACGGTTATTGCAGCTCCCGCCCGGACGTCGGTGACGGTCATTGCAGCTCCCGCCCATCGTCGGTGACGGTCTTTGCAGCTCCCGCCCGCTCGTCGGTGATGGTCATTGCAGCTCCCGCCCATCGTCGGTGACGGTCATTGCAGCTCCCGCCCGGTCGTCGGTGACGGTCTTTGCAGCTGCCGCACGGTCGTCGGGAGACGGTCATTGCAGCTCCCGCCCGTCTTCGGTGACGGTCATTGCAGCTCCCGCCCGGTCGTCGGTGACGGTGTTTGCAGCTCCCGCCCGTCTTCGGTGACGGTCATTGCAGCTCCCGCTCGTCGTCGGTGACGGTCTTTGCAGCTCCCGCCGGTCGTCGGTGACGGTCATTGCAGCTCCGCCCATCGTCGGTGACGGTCTTTGCAGCTCCCGCCCGCTCGTCGGTGATGGTCATTGCAGCTCCCGCCCGTCGTCGGTGACGGTCTTGCAGCTCCCGCCCGGTCGTCGGTGACGGTCTTTGCAGCTCCCGCACGGTCGTCGGAGACGGTCATTGCAGCTCCCGCCCGTCTTCGGTGACGGTCATTGCAGCTCCCGCCCGGTCGTCGGTGACGGTCTTTGCAGCTCCCGCTCGTCGTCAGTGACGGTCTTTGCCGCTCCCGCCCGTCGTGGGTGACGGTCCTTGCAGCTCCCCGCCCCGGTCGTCGGTGACGGTCATTGCAGCTCCCGCCCGTCGTCGGTGACGGTCTTTGCAGCTCCCGCCCGCTCGTCGGTGACGGTCATTGCAGCTCCCGCCCGGTCGTCGGTGACGGTCTTTGCAGCTCCCGCCCGGT
Source organism: Eptatretus burgeri (assembly GCF_056783735.1). Lineage (NCBI taxonomy): Eukaryota > Metazoa > Chordata > Myxini > Myxiniformes > Myxinidae > Eptatretus > Eptatretus burgeri. The sequence continues at coordinate 1,027,547 of NC_140981.1, forward strand.
CGTCGGTGACGGTCATTGTAGCTCCCGCCCGTCGTCGGTGACGGTCATTGCAGCTCCCGCCCGCTCGTCGGTGACGGTCTTTGTAGCTCCCGCCCCCTCGTCGGTGACGGTCTTTGCAGCTCCCGCCCGCTCGTCGGTGACGGTCTTTGCAGCTCCCGCCCGCTCGTCGGTGACGGTCATTGCAGCTCCCACCCGATCGTCGGTGACGGTCTTTGCAGCTCCCGCCCGGTCGTCGGTGACGGTCATTGTAGCTCCCGCCCGTCGTCGGTGACGGTCATTGCAGCTCCCGCCCGCTCGTCGGTGACGGTCATTGCAGCTCCCGCCCATCGTCAGTGACGGTCTTTGCAGCTCCCGCCCGCTCGTCGGTGATGGTCATTGCAGCTCCCGCCCATCGTCGGTGACGGTCATTGCAGCTCCCGCCCGGTCGTCGGTGACGGTCTTTGCAGCTCCCGCACAGTCGTCGGAGACGGTCATTGCAGCTCCCGCCCGTCTTCGGTGACGGTCATTGCAGCTCCCGCCCGGTCGTCGGTGACGGTGTTTGCAGCTCCCGCCCGTCTTCGGTGACGGTCATTGCAGCTCCCGCTCGTCGTCGGTGACGGTCTTTGCAGCTCCCGCCCGGTCGTCGGTGACGGTCATTGCAGCTCCCGCCCATCGTCGGTGACGGTCTTTGCAGCTACCGCCCGCTCGTCGGTGATGGTCATTGCAGCTCCCGCCCGTCGTCGGTGACGGTCTTTGCAGCTCCCGCCCGGTCGTCGGTGACGGTCTTTGCAGCTCCCGCACGGTCGTCGGAGACGGTCATTGCAGCTCCCGCCCGTCTTCGGTGACGGTCATTGCACCTCCGCCCGGTCGTCGGTGACGGTGTTTGCAGCTCCCGCCCGTCTTCGGTGACGGTCATTGCAGCTCCCGCTCGTCGTCGGTGACGGTCTTTGCAGCTCCCGCCCGGTCGTCGGTGACGGTCTTTGCAGCTCCCGCCCGGTCGTCGGTGACGGTCTTTGCAGCTCCCGCCCGGTCGTCGGTGACGGTCATTGCAGCTCCCGCCCGGTCGTCGGTGACGGTCTTTGCAGCTCCCGCCCGTCGTCGGTGACGGTCATTGCAGCTCCCGCCCGGTCTTCGGTGACGGTCATTGCAGCTCCCGCCCGGTCTTCGGTGACGGTCATTGCAGCTCCTGCCCGGTCGACGGTGACGGTCATTGCAGCTCCCGCCCGCTCGTCGGTGATGGTCATTGCAGCTCCCGCTCGTCGTCGATGACGGTCATTGCAGCTCCCGCCCGTTGTCGATGACGGTGTTTGCAGCTCCCGTCCGGTTGTCGGTGACGGTCATTTCAGCTCCCTCCCGGTCGTCGGTGACGGTCTTTGCAGCTCCCGCCCGGTCGTCGGTGACGGTCTTTGCAGCTCCCGCTTGTCGTCGGTGACGGTCTTTGCAGCTCCCGCCCGTCGTCGGTGACGGTCATTGCAGCTCCTGCCCGGTCGTCGGTGACGGTCTTTGCAGCTCCCGCTCGTCGTCGGTGACGGTCTTTGCAGCTCCCGCCCGTCGTGGGTGACGGTCATTGCAGCTCCCGCCCGGTCGTCGGTGACGGTCATTGCAGCTCCCGCCCGTCGTCGGTGATGGTCTTTGCAGCTCCCGCCCGCTCGTCGGTGACGGTCATTGCAGCTCCCGCCCGGTCGTCGGTGACGGTCTTTGCAGCTCCCGCCCGTCGTCGGTGACGGTCATTGCAGCTCCCGCCCGGTCGTCGGTGACGGTCTTTGCAACTCCCGCCCGGTCGTCGGTGATGGTCATTGTAGCTCCCGCCCGCTCGTCGGTGACGGTCTTTGCAGCTCCCGCCCGCTCGTCGGTGACGGTCTTTGCAGCTCCCGCCCGGTCGTCGGTGACGGACATTGCAGCTCCCGCCCCCGTGGTGCTGGGTGACGGTCATTGCAGCTCCCGCCGGGTCGTCGTGACGGTCATTGCAGCTCCGCCGCCGATTGTCGGTGACGGTCTTTGCAGCTCCCGCCCGGTCGTCGGAGACGGTCATTGTAGCTATCGCCCGTCTTCGGTGACGGTCATTGCAGCTCCCGCCCGCTCGTCGGTGACGGTCATTGTAGCTCCCGCCCGGTCGTCGGTGACGGTCTTTTCAGCTCCCGCCCGTCGTCGGTGACGGTCATTGTAGCTCCCGCCCGTTCGTCGGTGACGGTCATTGTAGCTCCCGCCCGTCTTAAGTGACGGTCATTGCAGCTCCCGCCCGTCGTCGGTGACGGTCGTTGCAGCTCCCGCCCGGTCGTCGGTGACGGTCTTTGCAGCTCCCGCCCGGTCGTCGGTGACGGTCTTTGCAGCTCCCGCCCGTCTTCGGTGACGGTCATTGCAGCTCCCGCCCGCTCGTCAGTGACGGTCATTGTAGCTCCCGCCCGGTCGTCGGTGACGGTCTTTGCAGCTCCCGCCCGGTCGTCCGTGATGGTCTTTGCAGCTCCCGCCCGGTCGTCGATGACGGTCATTGTAGCTACCGCCCGTCGAAAGTGACGGTCATTGCAGCTCCCGCCCGCTCGTCAGTGACGGTCATTGTAGCTCCCGCCCGGTCGTCGGTGACGGTCTTTGCAGCTCCCGCCCGGTCGTCCGTGATGGTCATTGCAGCTCCCGCCCGGTCGTCGGTGACGGTCTTTGCAGCTCCCGCACAGTCGTCGGAGACGGTCATTGCAGCTCCCGCCCGTCTTCGGTGACGGTCATTGCAGCTCCCGCCCGGTCGTCGGTGACGGTGTTTGCAGCTCCCGCCCGTCTTCGGTGACGGTCATTGCAGCTCCCGCTCGTCGTCGGTGACGGTCTTTGCAGCTCCCGCCCGGTCGTCGGTGACGGTCATTGCAGCTCCCGCCCATCGTCGGTGACGGTCTTTGCAGCTCCCGCCCGCTCGTCGGTGATGGTCATTGCAGCTCCCGCCCGTCGTCGGTGACGGTCTTTGCAGCTCCCGCCCGGTCGTCGGTGACGGTCTTTGCAGCTCCCGCACGGTCGTCGGAGACGGTCATTGCAGCTCCCGCCCGTCTTCGGTGACGGTCATTGCAGCTCCCGCCCGGTCGTCGGTGACGGTGTTTGCAGCTCCCGCCCGTCTTCGGTGACGGTCATTGCAGCTCCCGCTCGTCGTCGGTGACGGTCTTTGCAGCTCCCGCCCGGTCGTCGGTGACGGTCTTTGCAGCTCCCGCCCGGTCGTCGGTGACGGTCTTTGCAGCTCCCGCCCGGTCGTCGGTGACGGTCATTGCAGCTCCCGCCCGGTCGTCGGTGACGGTCTTTGCAGCTCCTGCCCGTCGTCGGTGGCCGGTCGTGCTCCCGCCCGGTCTTCGGTGACGGTCATTGCAGCTCCCGCCCGGTCTTCGGTGACGGTCATTGCAGCTCCTGCCCGGTCGACGGTGACGGTCATTGCAGCTCCCGCCCGCTCGTCGGTGATGGTCATTGCAGCTCCCGCTCGTCGTCGATGACGGTCATTGCAGCTCCCGCCCGTTGTCGATGACGGTGTTTGCAGCTCCCGTCCGGTTGTCGGTGACGGTCATTTCAGCTCCCTCCCGGTCGTCGGTGACGGTCTTTGCAGCTCCCGCCCGGTCGTCGGTGACGGTCTTTGCAGCTCCCGCTTGTCGTCGGTGACGGTCTTTGCAGCTCCCGCCCGTCGTCGGTGACGGTCATTGCAGCTCCTGCCCGGTCGTCGGTGACGGTCTTTGCAGCTCCCGCTCGTCGTCGGTGACGGTCTTTGCAGCTCCCGCCCGTCGTGGGTGACGGTCATTGCAGCTCCCGCCCGGTCGTCGGTGACGGTCATTGCAGCTCCCGCCCGTCGTCGGTGATGGTCTTTGCAGCTCCCGCCCGCTCGTCGGTGACGGTCATTGCAGCTCCCGCCCGGTCGTCGGTGACGGTCTTTGCAGCTCCCGCCCGTCGTCGGTGACGGTCATTGCAGCTCCCGCCCGGTCGTCGGTGACGGTCTTTGCAACTCCCGCCCGGTCGTCGGTGATGGTCATTGTAGCTCCCGCCCGCTCGTCGGTGACGGTCTTTGCAGCTCCCGCCCGCTCGTCGGTGACGGTCTTTGCAGCTCCCGCCCGGTCGTCGGTGACGGTCATTGCAGCTCCCGCCCCGTCGTGGGTGACGGTCATTGCAGCTCCCGCCGGGTCGTCGGTGACGGTCATTGCAGCTCCCGCCCGATCGTCGGTGACGGTCTTTGCAGCTCCCGCCCGGTCGTCGGAGACGGTCATTGTAGCTATCGCCCGTCTTCGGTGACGGTCATTGCAGCTCCCGCCCGCTCGTCGGTGACGGTCATTGTAGCTCCCGCCCGGTCGTCGGTGACGGTCTTTTCAGCTCCCGCCCGTCGTCGGTGACGGTCATTGTAGCTCCCGCCCGTTCGTCGGTGACGGTCATTGTAGCTCCCGCCCGTCGAAAGTGACGGTCATTGCAGCTCCCGCCCGTCGTCGGTGACGGTCGTTGCAGCTCCCGCCCGGTCGTCGGTGACGGTCTTTGCAGCTCCCGCCCGGTCGTCGGTGACGGTCTTTGCAGCTCCCGCCCGTCTTCGGTGACGGTCATTGCAGCTCCCGCCCGCTCGTCAGTGACGGTCATTGTAGCTCCCGCCCGGTCGTCGGTGACGGTCTTTGCAGCTCCCGCCCGGTCGTCCGTGATGGTCTTTGCAGCTCCCGCCCGGTCGTCGGTGACGGTCATTGCAGCTCCCGCCCGCTCGTCGGTGACGGTCTTTGCAGCTCCCGCCCGGTCGTCGGTGACGGTCTTTGCAGCTCCCGCCAGGTCGTCGGTGACGGTCTTTGCAGCTCCCGCCCGTCGTCGGTGACGGTCATTGCAGCTCCCGCCCAGTCTTCGGTGACGGTCTTTGCAGCTCCCGCCCGGTCGTCGGTGACGGTCATTGCAGCTCCCGCCCGCTCGTCGGTGACGGTCTTTGCAGCTCCCGCCCGGTCGTCGGTGACGGTCTTTGCAGCTCCCGCCAGGTCGTCGGTGACGGTCTTTGCAGCTCCCGCCCGTCGTCGGTGATGGTCATTGCAGCTCCCGCCCGTCGTCGGAACAAGATCTTACAATTCCAACAATGTTTGCACACTCTCCACTGAATCCTGCACCACGACCTCACGCATTCTTGCTTGATCTGAAGGTCAGTCATCCTTGCAACTTCCTTTGCATTTCCACATCGACCTTGGCTGCTCGCTCGCTCCACACACCACACTCGAACCTCGTGCAGATTCCACCTTAATCCTCTTACGCTTGCAATCCACATGATACGCCTGTTGTATTCGACACACGTGCACGTGAAGCACCTCGAAACATTAATTCAATGCAAAGCATCTCACATTTCAATCATATTGGTTCTGCACATGATGAATAATTTTTGATGTTAATCCGTTACCGGCTCAGTATCATCTTTATTCATTCTCATTGGACAAGCTGTCTCAGCCTTCATCTGAGCTCGCTTGTTCTTCTTCTACTATTTGTTGTTTGTTGGTGTTGTCAGAGCTACGAGGCTCTGCGCAGGAGGTAAGCTCTCTCCAAGTACATTCCGTACATTTTGGTTCGTACATTTTCGAAAGGCCAGGTACATTTCGGCCACACCTGCCTTGAAGTCCAGCTTTGTTTTCCGGATGCCGGTGCAAGCACGTCGGACATGGTCAAGGATCGCAGCTGCCACATTCGATCCAAACCCGAACCAGGCAAAGGAGTGGGGACTCGGAGCTGCCAAGACCCCAGCAATTGGAGGTCCTGAAATGCTCAAATAAACCTGTAACATTTTTTAGCAACTGGTTTCCGAAACAAGATATTCATCATCCAAGATGGACAAAAATTCAACTTCTCATAGTTCAGGTAAACTCCGTTCGTTCGTATGTGCTGATGTGCCCTCTGCTGGCTTGGGTAGGAATCTGGAAGTTGGCCATGGTGCCGGCGACAGCTAACAGACTCTTCACGAAGGACACCGTGAGATCTTTAACGAACACCAAGGAATGCTGACAGACGGGATACCTGTTTAACGTCTATCCGAGGGATCGTACACACATTGACGAATCACCCTGTGTGCAAAACACCGGAATGACAGTTTCTGCCTGGGTTGGGATTCAAGCTCATGCGAGATGGCTAAGAGACGAGTATGCATACCAAAAAGCCATGCTGAACAGGTAAACAAATCTGGGTTTGCTGGGGGTGGGAGGGGTGTGCAGCTGATGCAGTGCCCCCTGTGGATTGGAGGAATAATTTGAGTGTGCGAGCGACAACTGGCCACCTCCTTGGGAAAGGCACTGTGAGATCGTCCAAGGGTTGGTGCACAAACATGAACGTATGCCCTGCCTGCGAAACACCAGGATGGCAGTTTATCGCCGAGTCAAGATTCAAACTCATTCAAAGGGAAGTTTCACTCGAACCAAGTTTGCATTTCCTTGGTTAAAAACAAATAATCAAAATGACCTCCACCTTTCTCCCCTAGTCTTTCCATGAACCGGCTGACCACCCCGTCCCCTTCCCCTGACTGAATGAACTTAGAAAGGGATTTGTAATCTGTTCTCAAAGCCGGCAATAACTCGTGTGCTCTTCACAGAAGACACCACCTTCCATCCTCTCTTCAACCTCATTCCTCCCTCCAGGTCTTCAAGACGGCTGTTCACCAACATCTCAAGTTATCCCCCGTCCAAAACCATGATCTTTTCTCCACCCATTAAACCACCTGACACCCCTCTCCCAAAATGTTGTTTCTGTCTCCATGTTGTCCACCCTTTGCGCTCTCCCCCTCCCCTCATCGTGACCTGCATCCCTTGTTTGTCCGTCTCCGTCGACCTCGCTCCGTCCTGCCGTTGGTTTCCTTTGTTGTGTTTGTCCTCATCTGTTTTGGGCCTGAACCCTTCCACGAGCCTCGACCGTGTACTGACGTCTTCAAAAGATAAAAAAAATTTCCTTCGAGAACGAATTTATTTGTGTTCCCGCCATTTTCTGCGACTGACGTAAGACTTCGTTTTTGGACCGATGACAGTGACAGGTTTTGTCTTTCTCCCTTCATCGATTACATTTGTCGCCATTAAATGCGTTGCGTCCGTCCATATCGGAGTGGTGACCCGTCCGTCCACATCGGAGTGGCGAACCACAAGATGAACCGAGATCTCTCCGGCGAAGATCCTGAACAATCAACAACCTTCGTCACCAATCTGTTGTTTCCTGGACAAACGAACGTGTCGAGTATTCCAGTCTTCCACACTGAGGAAAAATGAACATGATTCACACTGAGGTAAAATGTACATGATTCACACTGAGGAAATATGTACATGATTCACACTGAGGTAAAATGTACATGATTCACACTGAGGTAAAATGTACATGATTCACACTGAGGTAAAATGTACATGATTCACACTGAGGTAAAATGTACATGATTCACACTGAGGAAATATGTTCATGATTCACACTGAGGTAAAATGTACATGATTCACACTGAGGAAATATGTACATGATTCACACTGAGGTAAAATGTACATGATTCACACTGAGGTAAAATGTACATGATTCACACTGAGGTAAAATGTACATGATTCACACTGAGGTAAAATGTACATGATTCACACTGAGGTAAAATGTACATGATTCACACTGAGGAAATATGTACATGATTCACACTGAGGAAATATGTACATGATTCACACTGAGGTAAAATGTTCATGATTCACACTGAGGTAAAATGTACATGATTCACACTGAGGAATTATGTACATGATTCACACTGAGGAAATATGTTCATGATTCACACTGAGGTAAAAGCCACAACCAAAGTGTTTTACTGCGCATGCGCACGCTCCACCCCCTGGTGACGTCATTCTCCGAACACTCCAAGACACGTGAATGTTAAACGCTGTGCGGTGTATAAACACGATTGGGTTTGATTTCTATCTTGTAAATGTTTAACGTGTGGGACAGTGTTTCTCTCTCTGTCTCGCTGTGCAGTCACGCAGAGTGAGGATAGATTTATAATAAATATGAGATGCAGACTTGGCACATTCCAAAGCACTGTTTGAGGAAACCGGAAGTGATGTAAGAACGACGGTGTTGTTGCCACCTCCACTTAATATTATTGTAATTAATGTTGGCTTCTGAGTTTTAATATTAATATCATCATTATTTAGAATTTTAACGGTGTGGTAGTTTTCGCGAGTAACACGATCAATTGATGAGTTTTCCTGTTTCGTCGGTCACATGGCAGAGCGGCGCGAATCTGCCGTTGAGAAACCGTGATTCTATCGTGATCACGTGATTTGCTTTTTCCGGAATACTTCAGGCTCCCGACTCGTGTTCCTCACAGTCTCCTGGAGTCAGGACGATGCACATGAACCGAGGTCTCTCCGGCGAAGATCACAAACCGAACACCCTGGGATCCACGAGCGGCTTCGATGGAGGAAACACGGTCGATCCGGGAGGATGATCCCTCAAACCGCGGGTCCATGGTCGGTTCACCCGAGGATGAGGAGTCCGGACCCGGTACGTGACGTTCACTCCGTAACGAGATCTTGTTGTTCCTGGTTGTTTAGTTTTAATGCATTGTTTGTGTTTCAGATCCTGTTGTGAAGGTGAAGCTCGAGTCCGAGTTCGTCGATGATTCGTTCCCTCCATTCGAAGGTTTGAACCACAAACTCATTCTTCATGTTATCAAAATATTACTAACTAGATATCTGGGATCACAACGCGAACACCCTGGGATCCACGAACGGCTTCAATGGAGGAAACACCGTCGGTCGTGTGGAAGTCTATGTATGAATCTCTCCTACCGTGGGGACACTGGATGATAATTTTTTGCCCCATGGATTTTATTGCAGACACAGATGCATTGAGAATCAGAAAAATCATGGTGTCAATTGTTGTTTTGCATTTTGGGGACATTTTGGTGGCTTTTAATGTGGCTCCCTAAAATACCATGATCGCTGTTTCGGTTGCAACTACCAGTTTCAAATATTGTTATAAAGCAAAGCATGCAGCATATCAAATTAAAGGTCTGGACATTTGTAACACAAATATATATATATATATATATATATATATATATATATATATATATATATATATATACTGATTTTTATTGTCCACAGGTATTTTATGCCAATTTCCCTGGCAATAACAACCATAACGGAGCAAATATCCAGACGCAATGTCTGTTCAATGTTCCAGTTCATTGTTCGTGTTTTCTTTTATTTGCCGAGCATGGTTCGGGCTTGAGAAATAGCAAGGCCGTTGGTGCTGTAAGTTGTCATTGGGACTGGAGTGGCTCTGGTAACTCTGCTCGGTTACGCCGGATCCGAGTCGGTACCTGCGACTCGGTTCGGACAGTCGGCCGAGGGTGTGATTTCCCCGGTAATTTGACGATGTGCGTACTTAGGTATATTGAAATTTGGCTATTGACCCTTCCCCACGCCGTCAGAGAATTGGCGATCACGGTCCTTTAAGTGGCCCGTAGACTCTGGAGTTTTCCGGGGTGACGACCTTTTAATTCCGGATGTTCGGTGGGAGACGGCTCGACTGCTGCACCTTGTGGTCGTTTATCGCCACCGAACCCCGGCCCACAACAGTATCACTGCCAGTGAAAGCGTGGAATCCAATGAGACCAGCAGCATGATTCGCATCAAGGGATTCATATATCGGTTGCAAATTCACCAAGCGTCTTCTCGTACCTGTGCCAACTAGCATAGATACATCACCCAAGAGCGGCAGTTTTTGTCGAGCAAGAATTAACAAATCTGTATCAGGAGACATGATCTGTACACTTGAAGCAAGGTAGGATGAGTAGTGTGTCTGCTTTGGCACAAAGGACACCTGACGATCAGACATATATGCAAACATTATAGTCTGTGCTATGTTCCGTGTTACTAGTTGAATGCTCTGCCCTCTCCATGTTGACTCAAGTGTTAACATTGGCCCTGCGGATCCTGGGGATGAATGCCTCCAGCGATTTGGGAACTTGATTTTCATCTCACAGTGACCCTTGAAATTTCCACGGCTGCTTTAGAGCTTTAGTGATGTCCCTTCTTATTACCTTGGCATTTTCGAAGACTGCTTTCTTGTTGCTGCTTGCATTGCCAGCTGCCTCGTCCAGGTTGTCAATTGCGGCTCTTTTTGTTCTCGACGTGTACATCCGATCTGGTTCATTCATATGCATAGAGCAGCAGAACTCAACATTATCAATATTTTCTACAAGCTTACGCTTCAAACTTATCCTTGATATGTGCGTATCACTTGAACCATTGACTCTGAGGACATTTTGATAAGCTGCTTCCACTTCACCCATGTCCAGAATAGATCCTGATTTCCGCAGGCTGCTCATCAAGTGGAAGAATTCAATGTCTGCTGAAACCTTGGTTATTACTGCTTCGTCTCTGCTCTCTCCTGCTGTACCTGAGTTCGCTGAACTTGCTTCACCCGACAATACAGATGGTATTTGATATCAATCGCATGGGTATCATTTGGATCGATTGCAGCACTCAGATTTACTTTCCACTGCTGGTTATTTCTGTACTCAACAGCCTTTCGGAGCTGTTCCCTGGTGTTGAACTCACTGATCTGGTGGAGTGCTCCTTTCTCTGAAGATCCATTCGAGAAGAAGCAGTTGTTTTTTATTGTATTGTTTGGCACCAGATCGCATGTAATGTTCTGTTGACGATGGGTTCTCATGTGGTGGTGGTTGTGTTTTGAGGTTCGGCCTTTCTGGTCGTCCAACTTTCGTTGGTTTAGGTGATTCGCCTGCTTCCAGTGCAGCTTCATATCTGTTTTTCAGCCGCTCAATATGGATTTTGTGCACTGCAATTTTATAACATTCGAGATGCCATGCGACACCTTTCTGTGATAGTTCATTTTCCATCACATCACCAAGCTCTTCTTGGATGGATATGTACTTATTATCCCCATAGAGCGACCGGGTATTCACACTCTCGATAAACAGCTGATATGGTTCTGGTCTTGGGTGTTTTACGAGTTTTCCATGATGCTTTGCAAATGCAGCATATATTAAAACCTGCCAAAGATGTAGTGCAACTTGATGCTTTTGTGCTGGACCTGGAAGGACTTGGGGATGATTCATCCATAACGATAACTTGAGAACAGTTTATTTCAATGTCCACTCGACATAAGTTCATTCACCCACAAAGCTTGGAGGTTAATCTACAACGACATCCACTCCATCTAATCAGTATTTTAGTCTGGACCCTTGACGACTCCTGCTATTTTCAAAGCTCACCTGAAAAGCAAAAAAATTTAACATACATTGTATGTACAATTGTAGCATGTCATAATGTTTAGAAAAATTATCTTGGTGACATTGCAGTAATTGATTTAATAAAGGCTGCACAGCATCTGAAATTAACAATAATTCAGATAAGTCACGATGGTTATGTTCAACGTCATTATTGATATTATTATCATATTCTCGGCTGAATTCTGCTCAGTTTGATATATTTTTACGAATTTGGAAGCTGACTGCACACAACAGCAAGGTTCTATAGATCAGTTATATCAGTAAGTATGTGTTTCTAGTTAGGGTCCCGTCCGGAATTCCTTTGGAATGGAATTCCATTCCAAATCTGGTCGCAAAGCGTTTCGCTTCAGCTGCGCGCCAAATAAGGGTATGCGTCGTTTTTCGCCCAATGGGCGACAACCACACCAGAGTCGGGGCGGTCATTGGCAAGAAGGCGGAGCCGCGACATGCCGTCCAACCAATGGGAGCAGGCCACGGGAGCGGACGGGCCCCAAAAGAAAAGCGACAAAAGAAGAAGCAACGAATGATTGCGTCGCGTCTGCTCGAGTGCGCGTCCAGTCTGCTCGGGTGCGCGTCCAGTCTGCTGGAGTGCGCGTCCAGTCTGCTGGAGTGCGCGTCCAGTCTGCTGGAGTGCGCGTCCAGTCTGCTGGAGTGCGCGTCCAGTCTGCTCGGGTGCGCGTCCAGTATGCTCGGGTGCGCGTCGAGTCTGCTCGAGTGCGCGTCTCTGTCCGGGTCTGCGGCTGACTGCATTACGCGGATCCGAGGCGTCTCGTCTGGGGCATTGCTGCGGGCGGTCGACCATCTCAACTCGGGAGATCATCTCGTGTCGCCTGCTTGCGATCCGGAGGTGCTTGCCAACGCCCGACGCAACCCTCTGTACCTGGTGCTTCGAGCAGCCTCGTGTTGCGGGTTTGAGTCCCGTTACCCCAAGATCGTTGAGAACCACACGAGGTGGACAGGTCCAAGCTGGCTTCTCTTCTTCTTCCCTCCGGGCTGACGAGGTCGATCTCTTTCTGGGCATTTGTGCGTGCGTGTGTGTGTCCTTGGGCCCCGTCTATTAGTAACAACTGCGTAAGTGCTTTCTTTGCTCATTGTACATTGCATTTCTTATAGTCGTGATAATGTTGCGAATCTGGAAGCCATGAGCACACAACATTCAGGTCCTGTAGCTCAGTTATTTCGATAAGTGAATGTGGATAGATAGCTCCCCTTTCCCGAGTCTTATAGGTAATTAAATGTTCCTGCGCTGTGGAGTTATTTTGATAGTCAGGTTTTCCTTTCTTTTATTTTCCACCACCAACGATAACTACAACACCAACGAAAACCCTCTGCTCCCGGCATTCTCCGCGCGCACGCTGGAATGCGGATGTGTTCAGAATGCATTCGCGTACTGAATTCCATTCCCCAATATGGACACGAATCGAATTGCTTGGCTGCGCCCCAAGAAATGGAATGCGACAGCCCCCACCCAACGATGAGCGAACTGAATTCCATTGCCTTATATGGACATGAATCGGCTCGCTTGGGCACTCCAATAAATGGGATGCGACAGCCCCCACCGACGGTGAACGAGTCACGCCGGAAGCGAGCCGCGCCCGAGAGGGATAAGAAGGGAACGGAGAGACAGAAGTTGGTTTGGGTTCTTGGTCCTTGGTCCTTGGTTGGTGGTTGTTCGGAGAGCACAGAAGGTGGTTGGTGGTTGTTCGGTTGTATCGACTCAGCGGATTGTGAAGGATCGGCGCCTTGTCTTCACCAGCGCATGTTCTGGAACACGAAAGGATCCGCCGGAGCTGGGGAGGCTGATCGCGGCTCGCCGGTGTCTGGATTCGGCTCGCCTCTGGCTGGTGCCCGGTGCGAATCAGGTCGAAGACCACACGAGGTGGACAGGTCCGAGGCAGGTTCTGGTCTTCAGTTCGCCTCTTCATCCGAGCTGGAGGCCTTAATAATGACTGCTTTGGGTCCGATTATTTTGTGTGCGTGTGTGTGTTTGTGGCACCAATCTGCTAAGTAATGAATTGTTAAGTGCCTTGCTGTACATACGTGCTTATCAATATTCGGATAACTCTGCCCTTACGTGCTCCCCTCATTTCCCTATTGTTAATAAATATCCCCATTTGTGAAATGTATCAGCTCGTTCGTGTCCTTTCCTCCGTTGGCTGAGCGTGCTGCGTGTTGGAAAATTAGCAAGGCCGTTGTGCCGCTGTGAAGGGACATTTGGACCGACGGAAGCTCGGTGGCCATCCGCTCGGGCCGCACACGGTTCGAGTACGCTAGCGTCTCGTTCAGTACGGGTGCCGTCGATGGTGTGAAGACTCGGTAAATCGCCACGTGGATCTCTTGGTATTTTGAAAATTGGCAAATAACCAGTTACCACATGGAAGAAATATTGACGCTTCACGGTCCGATAAGGGACCTGTACTTTTCGAAGTTGTCCGAAAAGATACGATCTAAAGTCCGGGTGATCGGCGGAGCCGACTCAACTGCTCCACCTGGCGGTCATGCTCATCGCCGACGCCCGGCCCGTAACAATAACTCTGCTCTTTGTGTGCTTCCCCTCCCCGATTATTGTAAAATAAATACCCCTAGATTTAGTACTGCAGCAAAGCAAACCAATTATTCGACTTTTCATAAAAGCACCAAAATTGGTCCACATGTTGACTAATGTATTCTGAACAATTCTGGATATGGAGCCACTCGAGATTTTGCCTTGGTCAGCTTTGGCATCCATTTTCCAAAATGGCCGCCATTCTCCTTTCACAACATGGGCTATCTGTCATGGTTATTCTCTTTGTAGGTTTCTCAGAGGTGATAAATACTCCATGTGATGTGTATTTACAAAGGAAAACAATACACATGTCATTTGTGTTGATTTATTATATTTCCAACCATTGCATTGGGGAAAAATGGTCATTTTTATGGGAAAATCCATTTTCGCACACAGCATCAGTGACAGGTTCAGAAGTATTTTGTTGTGGTGGTGGTCATGGTGGAAGTGGTATTGTAATTGGTAATATTGGCTACATGTGGCCCATGCTGCAGAACATGACCACCGTCGGATTCAAGTTCGAACCGTAGACACCGACGTCGTCGTCTTGGCGGTGATGGTAGCCCAGGCACTACCATGCGTGGATGAACTCTGGATTGCCTTTGGGACGGGCAAGAACTACCGCTACATCTCTGCCCATGAAATAGCTGCCTCCCTCGGTCCACAGAAGGCACATGCCCTCCTTGTCTTCCATGCCATGACCGGATGTGACGCGGTATCAGTATTCGTGGGGCATGGGAAGAAATCTGCTTGGGCCACATGGAACTCGTTTCCAGAACTGACAGATTCTCTTGTGACCCTGACCACCACGCCAGTCAACATCCAGGATGACACAATGCACTGCATTGAAAGGTTTGTGGTGCTCCTCTATGACCGCACCAGTCCATTTTAGGACGTCAACGAGGCAAGAAAGAAACTCTTCGCCAAGAAAGAAACTTTGGAACAGCATGTGAAGAGATCAGTCTTCCAGGGTAGCTATGTCTGGGGGCAGGTCTTGATCCCTCAACCCGTGCTTCCATCACCAACAAGCTGGGGCTGGCGGCAAACAGAGGATGGGTCCTACGAACCACTCTGGACCACACTCCCTGTGGCTTTAAAAAGCTGCTTCGAGCTGGTGTCGTGCGGCTGCAAAAAAGGCTGTAGAAACCGCTGCAAATGCAAGAAGGCTAATCTGCAATGCACTGGACTGTGTGCTTGTGAAGGAGAATGCCAGGAGACAGATGCAGTAGACACAGACTGAGATATCGGCCTCGCTTAGAATGTGCAAATGCAAAGTCGCATTGCTTGTGAAAGTGTTGACTTCTTGATCCAGAGCCAGTACACTTGAGCTCAGAAACTCGTATTGTACTCGACTGATGTATGCGTGTACCATGTGTCCTGGTAGAATGGTAGTTGACAGTAAACCGTAGCCGTTTCAAAGTGAAGTGTGCAATAATTTGACTACATTTTCTGAGTTTATCATTATCACGATTATCAG
The DNA here is from genome assembly GCF_056783735.1 of Eptatretus burgeri. Taxonomy (NCBI): domain Eukaryota; kingdom Metazoa; phylum Chordata; class Myxini; order Myxiniformes; family Myxinidae; genus Eptatretus; species Eptatretus burgeri. The sequence goes on from NC_140981.1 coordinate 1,042,769, forward strand.
TTCCCTTTTCAAAATAGAGCAAAGTATGTAATCTATAATGCAATTTTTGTTGATTCCAAACCCATTGAATCTGATGAATATCATTTGACTCTTGTTCTCCAGGCAATAATGGGTACTTTTCAGCGAAAAGTTTCAGGAGAGCAGCAATTTACAGATCAAACAATGGCTTTTTTACCGAAAATACTGGCTCATAATATTTGAATACGCCTTTTCATGGTCAATTTACTGAATTTTATACTTTCCTTATGTCTACCACCAATACAATAAGAAAATAAGCGCAGATAGCCAATTTCGCGAAAGTAGAATGGCGGCCATTTTGGAAAATGGTCGCTGAAGCTGACCAAGGCACAATCTCGGGTGGCTCCATATCGAGAATTGTTCAGTATACATTATTCTGCATGTGTACCAATTTTGGTGCTTTTATGCAAATTTGAACAATTGATCTGAAATATCAGACTACGCTGCAGGACTAATTGTTGAATGTACCAGTTCGTTTCTGTGCTTCTTTCATTGGCTTAGCAGGGTGCGTGTTGGGAAATTGGGAAACGGTAAATTGTGTATTTGGACCAACGGGTCTTGGTAACCATCCGCTCGGGTTACGCACGGTTCGAGCACGGTAACGGCTCGTCCCGCTCGAGCTCCGTCGAGGGTGTGAATTCCCCGGAAGCGTTGCCGCGTGGGTTTTGAGGTATACTGAAGTTTGGCAATTCACCCTATCCCACGCGGTCGAATTATTGGCGATTCATGGTCCTGTTAGGGACCCGTGCCTTTCGGAGTTCTCCGAGAAGCACGATCTAGATTCCGGGTGTTCGGTGGAGCCGACTCTACTGCTCCACCTAGCGGCCCCACAACAATATTACATGCCCAGGTTTAAACCAGAAACAAAAAAGTTGGTAAATTGTTGTCATTGAAAAAAGTGCGATTCAGGGGTAGTTCACGTATCGGCTTGAAAATAATACTTGAAATGCTCAAAAAAATTGGCACCATGATTTTTCTGACTCAGAATCTATAAGAATGAAAAAATATATGGTGCCGAAAATTATCATCTGGTGCCCACGGAATTACATCGGGCTCTGCACTGAATGTCCGGAAGGTTCTCCCTCTCCCTCCATGGTCGGTTCACCCGAGGATAAGGAGTCCGGACCCGGTACGTGACGTTCACTCCGTACCGAGATCTTGTGGTTCCTGAAAGTGTCGTTTTAACGGATTGTTCGTGTTTCAGATTGTGTTGTGAAGGTGAAGGTCGAGTCCGAGTTCCTCGATGATTCGTTCCCTCCATATGAAGGTTTGAACCACAAGCTCATTCCCTCCACCACGGATCACGATATCTTCACGTTAGGTGAAGGATCACGATATCTCAAAAAGTTGTGGACGGATTCAGATGAATCTTGGTGGACACGTTGGTTGGGTTCGTGTCGGAAATACTTGTCGTTGTTAATTGAATAACCTTGTTGTCCTTTTTAAATGAATGTGGTTGTTAAACTGTTAAACGAACCTGACACGCTTGCTTTTGTCCTTTTTTTTCCAGATCTTATTGTGAAAATGAAGATCAAATCTGAGTTTGTGGATGAATCACCCTCTCAAGACAAAGGTCTGAACCTCAACGACATTGTCGTCGTACCATTTACAGACAACGATGAATGTACATTGTACGGAGGTTGTTCTCCAGAGAGACGTTGTACTTGCCTTCATGCCGTGTAGATACTCGAACCCCAAGCTCGTTAAGAAACCAAATTTGTTTTGATCGTCGAGACGTTCACGGAGAACTTGCACGTGCGCCGACAGGTGTGTTGGAATCGATCGGTTACCAACATGCACTCCCATCCATGAAAATACCGAGGGATGTCTGTTTGTTGAAGATTTTTTTGTACACGTAGTCGAGGCTCGTGGAACAGCTCGTACGAGTTCATTGAACGGAACAGAACACAACAGAACAAAAGGAACTGCAGAGAGAGGGGGAAACACCAACAGCAGAGCTGAAGGCCAAGACAGAGGGCGGTGGACAAAAAATTTGTCTGAGGAGGAATTGGGTGGACAAGATGGATGCAGATGAAAACTCTCAGGAAGGAAACTTGAAATTTGGAAGGAGGACGGGAAGGGGGTTAACGAGGGTATAAAAGATCATGGTTTTGGATGAGGGATGATTTGAGATGGTGGGGAACAGCTGTCTTCAAAACATGGAGGGAAGAAGGAGATTGAAGAGAATGTGGAAGTTGGTTACACAGGCAGGGAAAAAAGAGGAACAAATGAGTGGAGGTGAGCAGCAATCCTGGATGGAGGCAGTTCCACCAGAAGGTCGGGACAGATTAGATCTGTGACTTGCGACAGGTACCATGTAAACCTGTAATAACCTGTTTCATGGTCGGGTTTGTCGGCGACAAAACCGTCTCCCCCACCAGGTTTTCTGGTAAGAGCTCCCTGAAAATATCAGCTGTTCTTCCTCCTCTCCAATCAGTTCTTCTGACCACATGCTTGTCAAAGTGGACATCTCTCTGGCTGTTATCAGGGAACCACCTCAGCACCGTCGAGTCTGGCGTTTCACTCAGGCTGACTGGCTGGGTCTTCAAGCAGCCATCAAACTTCTCGACTGGTCTCCCATCGCTACTTTCTCCAACATCAACTCATCCTGGGAATTCTTTCAAAGAAACATGCTCTCTCTCTCTCTCTCTCTCTCTCTCTCTCTCTCTCTCTCTCTCTCTCTCTCTCTCTCTCTCTCTCTCTCTCTCTCTCTCTCTTTCTCTCTCTCTCTCTCTCTCTCTCTCTCTCTCTCTCTCTCTCTCTCTCTCTCTCTCTCTCTCTCTCTCTCTCTCTCTCTCTCTCTCTCTCTCTCTCTCTCTCTCTCTCTCTCTCTCTCTCTCTCTCTCTCTCTCTCTCTCTCTCTCTCTCTCTCTCTCTCTCTCTCTCTCTCTCTCTCTCTCTCTCTCTCTCTCTCTCTCTCTCTCTCTCTCTCTCTCTCTCTCTCTCTCTCTCTCTCTCTCTCCCTCTCACACATGCACAGATTTATCCCCTCTCGTCTTCAGTTGTCCTACCCTTCCACCCACCCATGGTTTACTGAAGCTTGTGGCGAGGCAGTTGTCCAGAAACAACTTGCCTTTGCCTCATGGAAAGGCAACCCAACTGAGGGTAATCTCAGTTCCTTACATAAAGCTCGGAAAAAGTGTGTATCTACCCTCAGGAGAGCCAGAAAACAACATCGTTCTCAGCTCAAGTCTGAACTCTCAAACCTCTCTCCCTCTTCCAAATCCTGGTGGCATCTAATCAAATCTGTTTCTGGTGTATGTTCTCCCTCCATCCCCTCCCTTACCTCAAATGGCCGCACTGTTGATACCGCACGTGAAAAGGCTGAATGCCTAAACTCCGTGTTTGCATCTACATCTTGTGTCCGAAACACATCGCTTTCTGTACCCACCTTACCCAGTCACACCTCACTGTTCCTGGAATCTGTGTCCTTTTCTTCAGACAAAGTGGAACTTCGACGTCAAAACCTCGACACAAATTCTCCAACCGGTCCAGACGGCATCGGCCCATGTGTCGTAAAAACCTGCTCTTCTGCTCTTGCTCACCTCTCTCTGTTCTAACCACCCTCTCATTTGCTCAAGATCATCTGCCGTCTGCTTGGAAATCAACAAACATTACTGCCCTGCATAAAAAAGGTGCAAAAACATACCTCCAACGACAGACCAATCAGTCTTCTCCCAATCATCAGTCAGGTTATGGAATCCATCATCGCTTCAGACATTAAATCCTTCCTCTTCTCCAATGGCTTGATTTCCGATCATCAATTTGGTTTCAGACCAGGTCACTAGCCCGGATATGCTGCTTCTGCTCTCCCAACAATGGATGGAGGTCCTCAATGCAGAACATGAAATCAGAGCCATATCCCTGGACATATCACGTGACTTCGATACCGTCTGGCACCCTGCCCTACTCACCAAACTCTCTTCCTTTGGTATCCAAGGCCATCTCCACTCATGGCTCACAGACATCCTCTCCTGTCGCAGTCACCTTGTGGCCCGAAATGGAGTTCTTTCATCCCCTCTTCCTGCCCAGGCTGGAGTTCCTCAAGGTCGCGTTCTGGGCCCTGTTCTTTTTCTGCTTTTCTTCAGTGATCTCTCCGACTCTCTGGAAAATCCTCTTTATCTTTTTTCTGATGACTCCACCCTCTGCCGTGCCATCTGTTATCCCTCAGACCAGCAAGCAGCAGCTTCTTTGCTCACTGCAGATCTGGGTAAAATCACAAACCGGTCCAACAGGTGGAACATGTCTTTCAATCCTGATAAATCTCACACTCTCATGATGTCTCTCCAAAAAGACCGTTTGGAACCCCCCGTCCCCCAACCTCCCATCTCCTTTCTGAACAATCCTCTGGAAGAAGTCCTTTCATTCATTCTTCTGGGTCTCATGATCTGCCATGACCTTTCCTGAGAAAGCCACATTTTCAACCTCGCCTCCAAAGCCAGTCACGGACCTTCACTCTTTCATTCCTCTTTTTTCCCGCCGTTGGAATAAACTCCCATATTCTCTTGAATCCCACTTTTCCCTCCAGGCTTTCAAAACAGCTGTTCACCACCACCTATCGTCCCCCATCCAAATCCTCGATCTTTTCTACCCCCGTCAATCCACCCCAAACCCACCTCCTTCAAATTCCCTGCTTTCCTTCCTGAAAGTCCCTGTAGTGTCCATCTTGTATATCACGTGTTCCCCACCCGCATCCCTCTCCCTTCCGCAGATCTCCTCATCTCTCTGTTCCCCAATGTTTTGTCCTTCCCTCTCCCACCCCTCTTGGCTCATGCCCCCCTTGCTGTGCGTTGTGTGTTCGCTCTCATACGAGCCTCGAGCCTCGTCAACGTAACTAGAAAAATAAAAAGACCGTCTCCCCCACCAGGTTTCCTGGTGAGGAGGGTGTCTGATATGGACACCCAGCAGAATTAAAAATAAAACCTGCCAAAGGGTGGAGGAGTTCCTTGTGAGCCAACGGCCATCGACATCTCATGCCCAACTCTCTGCCGACGTCCTCCTGCAGTTGGGTTACTTTTTTGGGAGGTTTGTGGCAGGATTTACACTCCGGCCACCGTAAAACCCTTCATTCCGCAAAACCCACAAATGCAAAGAAATGGAGAGTTCCTCATCTGCTGCTGTCCTTCACAGGGCAGCTCGCAAGATAACGGGATTGGGGAAAGCCTTTGGGAACCCCATTCCTTGATGATAGGACGAAAAGCACGGGTGTGTGTGTTTGGTTATCTCTCTCTCTCCCTCTCTCTCTTTCCTTGTCTTTCTCACTCTCATTTTCCTCTCTCTCCTTCTCTTCATTCCTTCTTTCTCTCGTCTCCTCTCTCTTCCCATCGCTCAAATTTTTTGATCCAATTGGAGTACATTGTGTTTTCTGTGTTTAATGTTTCATTCTAAAAGGGATTTATTAATCCTCTTTGTGAATTGCCATTGCAGAGAAACAAATGAAAAAGGATTCTTGTTCCAAGTGTTCCCCGTTGGACGACACTGAAGTTTCCTTCAATCAGCACGTGACACGGACTCTTGGTCAGGACGATGATCAACTTACTGGTGTGTCCAACAACAACAACAAGAACAGTTCTCTAAACATCCTGAAAGAGAACGTCCAAGGAAGTGAGAAACCACACAGGTGTTCTGTGTGTTTGAAAGAATTTAATCATTCATCACATTTCTATCAACATCAAAAAATACATTCAGGTGTGAAACCCTACAAGTGTTCAACGTGCAGTAAGGCCTTTACTCGATCATCACATTTATATCAACATCAAAATATACATTCAGGTGTGAAACGCTACAAGTGTTCAACGTGCAGTAAGGCCTTTACTCGATCATCAAATTTATATAAACATCAAATAATACATTCAGGTGTGAAACCCCACAAGTGTTCAACGTGCAGTAAGGCCTTTACTCAATCATCAAGTTTATATAAACATCAAAAAATACATTCAGGTGTGAAACCCTACAAGTGTTCAACGTGCAGTAAGGCCTTTACTCGATCATCAAATTTATATCAACATCAAAAAATACATTCAGGTGTGAAACCCTACAAGTGTTCAACGTGCAGTAAGGCCTTTACTCGATCATCACATTTATATCAACATCAAAATATACATTCAGGTGTGAAACCCCACAAGTGTTCAACGTGCAGTAAGGCCTTTACTCGATCATCAAATTTATATAAACATCAAAAAATACATTCAGGTGTGAAACCCCACAAGTGTTCAACGTGCAGTAAGGCCTTTACTCAATCATCAAGTTTATATAAACATCAAAAAATACATTCAGGTGTGAAACCCTACAAGTGTTCAACGTGCAGTAAGGCCTTTACTCGATCATCACATTTATATCAACATCAAAAAATACATTCAGGTGTGAAACCCTACAAGTGTTCAACGTGCAGTAAGGCCTTTACTCGATCATCACATTTATATCAACATCAAAAAATACATTCAGGTGTGAAGTCCTACAAATGTTCAACATGCAGTAAGGCCTTTACTCATTCATCAAGTTTATATAAACATCAAAAAATACATTCAGGTGTGAAGTCCTACAAATGTTCAACGTGCAGTAAGGCCTTTACTCAATCATCAAGTTTGTATCAACATCAAAAAATACATTCAGGTGTGAAACCCTACAAGTGTTCAACGTGCAGTAAGGCCTTTACTCAATCATCAAGTTTATATAAACATCAAATAATACATTCAGGTGTGAAACCCTACAAGTGTTCAACGTGCAGTAAGACCTTTACTCAATCATCAAGTTTATATCAACATCAAAAAATACATTCAGGTGTGAAACCCTACAAGTGTTCAACGTGCAGTAAGGCCTTTACTCATTCATCAACTTTATATCAACATCAAAAAATACATTCAGGTGTGAAACCCTACAAGTGTTCAACGTGCAGTAAGACCTTTACTCAATCATCAAGTTTATATCAACATCAAAAAATACATTCAGGTGTGAAACCCTAGGCCTTGACTCAGTTCTCAAGTTTAAAGAAACATCAAAGAATCCAGATGAAAGATAAACCGTACAAGTGATCTGAGTTAAACGAGGCATTGTAAGCAGACATTGAACTCCTGTACAAATAATAAAGGACAACATTCCTGAGGGAGTTGTGAGTACCAGTGACTTTGGCCTAAATAATGATGATATGATGTTCAATGATCAAAATCTCACCGGAAACCTCGAATTGTGAAAACATGATGCCAAAGGTAGAGAAATGCAACACTTGGACTCGACACATGTTCCAAATGCACGTTGTTTTGTAAAACAAGTTAGTTTTGTTTTCATTCATTTTGTTTTGTTTATAAAACTGTTTTTTAATTCATTCATGAATCTTGTGATTGATAAATGATTCATGTATGGAAGCACGAGTCGCCCAAGTTTGAAGTGGTTCCTCTGCAACAACCTGTGTTCCATTGGTGGGTATCTTTCTATTTCTAGACCAAGCAACCAACCTAACACATGTGTCACAACACAACCCAACCTCTGTCACAAAGTGTGGAAATCTCAAACCCGAGCATGAACTCGTGGAATCGAACTTGCATCAGTCGGTGTAGGAACAATGCATTAATGTCGATGGTAAAAGGAGAGAACTCATAATGTCTGACTGGATGGAACACTTTACTCGTGAGAGACGTGAGAATCCTACCGGGATAAAAACTATTATAAAGAAGCTTCGAAGTCTTTTCTGGACTATTTCTGAGAGTAAGAGGAATAAAAATCCAATATTATATTGTAACAGCCGTAAACCGGCACAGGAGCCCGGTTCGAGTTCCGCGGGCCGTGTCAAAATTACCACAACCGCCAGCTAACTCCACAGCCTCAAGCAAGTTCCCGAACTTGTTTGTAACGTTCCAATACTTGTTGAGACCGTGTATTAAACTGAGTGATATGCCGATAGGTGCTCGCAATCTTCCTTATCTGGCCGAGCAATCGCGAGCACTCTGAGCTGGATTGAGCCAGCTCATCAAATGACACCAAAATCACAACAACGAGCACAATCCAACCCCAAGACCAGTTCATTTTATTTAACAACAAGCAAATACCACTCGTCGCTTAATTGACGGGATTACTGAGAGAGGTGGAAAAAAGAGGGGTGGGGGACAGAGGGAAAGAGAGAGCAGGGAGGGGAGCGAGGAAGGGTGGGGGAACAAGGACAGAGGGAGGGAAAGTGAAGGGGGGAGGCAGTGAGAGGAAGTGAAGGCAGATGTGCAGTGGAGTATTAATTTCGATTCAACTCTCATCATAATCCTTCTGCATGGAATAACAGTGAAGATGGAAACAAAAAAAATGTCTGAAATCCATTTTCTACAAGTCATACTATAAATCCCGCCCAGAGACAGACACGTTCGGACACAAACACCACCCGGATGCGTCTGGAGCCAAGATGTTCTGAGTCAAACTGCTCGGACATGTCCGGAGATGAACTCCCGTCCAGAGACAAAGACTGCCTGAACACGCCTGGAGCCAATCTGTATGGAGACAAACACCACCCGAACACGTCCAGAGACAAACACCGACCAGAAACAAACATCGCCCTGACATGTCCTTTGACAAACACCGACCTGACACATCCGGAGATAAACACTGCTCCAATGCGTCTGGAGATAAACTCCCGTCCAGACATAAACACTGCCCAACACTTTAGGGTACAAACACTGCCTGAACACACCTGGAGACAAACACCACCCAAGCACATCCAGAGACAAACACCGCCCATAAACAAACTGCCCCGCCCAGTCCGATGACAAACACCAACCCGACACATCTGGAGATAAACACCGCTACGATGCATCTGGAGATAAACTCCCGTCCAGACAACAACACTGCCCGGCACGTTTAGAGACAAATTTTTGGCCTGATCTCTCAACGGTGAAGAATCAGTTAAAAATTAAATAATTATTATATTCAGATCTAGATTCGGATCTTCACCAAAATTGGATCAATTCTTCCTCATGGCTCTCCCAACCTGTCCACCAAGTTTCGTGTGAATCCATCCATTACCTTTTATTTTGAGATATTGTGCTATATATCGTTTTTGGCCCGATCTCTCAACGGTGAGGAATCACTTTAAAAATTCTCAGATCCAGATCTGGATTGGGATCTTCACCAACGTTTAGCGTTGCCGTCCTTGGCCGGTCACCTACACACAAAAAAAAATATTCAAAAAAATTGTTTGAAAACTGTGGCGAAATATCGTGTGACAAACAAACAGACAAGCCGGTAGGCGGACATGGGAAGTCGACTACCCAATAGAACCTGACGCGATGGGCCTGTTCGATGGGGAATGACCTGAGGATTAAGTACAAGAAAATTCATGATTCTTCAAGGTTGATGCTGCAGATTGTTTTTTTCGTTAAAATACCCCCACATTTAGAGGTTTTTCGGCCGTTGCTAGGCAACGGGGGGGGGGTCCATAGCAACGGTTCTTTCTCACACATAACGAGGACATACCATGAACCTTCCATACCATTTTCATGTATATCTGACTCATAGTCTCTGAGATATAACGAACTTCGTTTTTTTATTGTTTTTGACCAGGGTTCATTCAAAGTATATCTTCTCCGACAGTTTTCATAGGATCCGGCTGGAAATTTTTGACAATATGGCAGAATGTACTGCCCACAGTCGCTCGTGGCCCGATTTTTGATGTTCGAAAAAATAAATTTTTTATGATTTTTCAAAAATTTAAAAGTCGCGTTGCTAGGCAACGGTGGTGTCCATAGCAACGGTTCTCATTTGCACACAACTGGGTCATGGTATGAACTTACCAACCAAGTTTAATCGAAATCGCCATTGTATTAACTGAAATCGCCATTTTAAATACTGATAATAAGGGGAGAACAAATCTCAAATAAAAAACAAACATTTTTCGACGAGATCGACTACCCAACAGACAGACAAACGTTGCAGATCAACATACTTAACAAAAAAAAATTTTCACCAAGTAACAAACGGATCCAAACGCAATACCGTCTCCTTCGTTGAGGGTAACGAGCTTTTAAATTTGGACATTTCAAGATGAGGTTTCCCGTAACCCTGAATGAGGTTGTGGTGGAGGTTTTCTCAATAAGCCAAGGCTTTGCTGAGAGATCTCACTGTAAGCTGGTCGATGGAAGAAAAAAAGTGATGCCACCACCCTGAGAAGTGGAAGAAGAGGGAGGAAGAAGAGCCTGCAGCATGAAAATAGGTTATCCATCTGTACATATAGTGAAACAGTGAAATGTGTTCTTGTTTTTGACCTTACAGCTTTGAGCTGCCAAAGTTAATTCGTGACAAAACTTTCTATGATCAGATTTTTACTGTGCATCAAAATAGGCATTTTAAACAGTCCTGAAGCGGTCATTTGGCCCATTGTTTCCGTGTTGCTCTCCAGAGTTAATTTATTTACTGGCATAAGTTAATTTATTGACGACAACTTCACTCCTTTACACCCTCTTCGGCTTGTTGACCCCATAAGACCCTTAAATACCATTTTAGACCCTGTTAAGGCCTTTTAGACCCTTTTTAGACATATCGACCTGAAACCTTTCGACACTTTTCAGACCTTGAAGCCTCTTCAGACCATTTGGACATTTCAGACCCCTTTTGCTTTTTCACCCGAAGACCCCTTCACTGTTGAAAGCTGAGTACGTCTATTAATTACGTATTATTGAAATGTGAGTTCGTCTGTGAATTACCATTAAAACCTGAGTACATCTATCAATTACATACTATTGAAATGTGAGTTGGTCTGTTGATTGATTATGTATCGTAGTTTTGGAACGTTTGTCTATTGAATACTTGCGAATGGAATGTATGACTTTTAATCATGTGCCAATTATTGGTTGGAACGTTTCATTACGAATGATTACTCATTTAATTGTATAAATTACACAAAAACACACAAAACACGATGCAAAAGAAGTCCTAGTGAGGGACAGCAATATCTGATTACCTTCTCTTTTTCAGCCTCCCCCGATACTGCTGCAGGATAACTCCTGCAGGATAGGGGAAGGGTTATTGCTGTTGTCGGGGTTGTTTCTGCAATTAGTGGACCCCAATTTTTTGCAATTTCTTCTCTGAAACTGCACACATGATTTTGATGATACTTGTCCACAACCTTCATCATCCAGTATGCACCAAAGTTTTTCACGGCATTAAAAAAATCGGCCCTGATGTGGGAGGTTGCCCACCAAAATAGGTATTTATTTTCTCCTCAGAAATTACACACACAGCCCTGATCAAACTTGACCACAACCTTCATCACCCATGATGGAGCAAAGTCTGTAAACAGCATTTAAAAAGTCAAAGTCTGAGGGGTCTATGGGTGGGGTGCCCCTGTCGAAGAATTCTCAATTCCTTCTGTATATTTGAGTCATTTATTGAAACAAAACATGCAAACACGAACATATTGTTGCGGGCCGGCAGGGTCGGGTGAGAAGACCACGAGGTGGGGGAAAGCTACGTCGATTCCCACCAGACTCCCGGAAATGAACGCGATTATGGCAGTTCGATGAAGGAAGGGACGCAACGAGCAGGTGAATATTCAAACAATGGGGGTATTTATTTTACACGCATGCAGTCAATGAAGCAATGGTGGGGGATGGGTACAGGACACGAGAAAAAAGCCGACAGCCGATATCTATTTATTATTTACATGCACTTATAACAATTTTCCACTTATGGACAAGGCGCCACAGACTTCCATTCAAAACCCCAGAAAAGAAAAGACCCGGGCTCGTAAGCCTTTAATATTTGCTCGGAGCCGGGATGACCGAAGGGACTCCGGAAGACCGAGCAGGCTACCTGCCACCCTCTTGGTGACTCGCTGAGCGACCCTCGATGTCCCCGCCCGAACTCGTCTCGACTCCAACGACGCCTTCAAACGGTGCCCGGCTGGCGACTCCTCTCCGGCTCCGACTCGACAAACTCCTCTGTCCAATTCCACTCTCCACGCCGATTCCACCGGTGTCCTCCCCAATTCTCTCACAACCGCCCCGATTCTCCACCAAGACTACCGATGTCCTCACCAGTTCTCTCACAACCGCCAACAACAACTCACTAGGCGTTGACACGCGCCTTTTTATCCCCCTGGGCGCTCGCCCCTCCCTTTTCGGTGCACGGGGGAAAATTCCAGGGGAGTCCGGCTTGGCCTGCGGTTGTTGCCCAACCGTCATTTCTGTTTACCCGTTCCGAGGGACACGCCCCAATCGTCACTTCTGTTTTCCCGTTCTGAGGGATATCGGGGCGGGAGTTGTTGAGATGCTGTTGTGGTGGTGGTGGCGTGGTTGTTGAGATGCCGTTGTGGTGGTGGTGGTGGTGGCGTGGTTGTTGAGATGCCGTTGTTGTGGTGGTGGCATGGTTGTTGAGATGCTGTTGTGGTGGTGGTGGCGTGGTTGTTGAGATGCCGTTGTGTGAAATAAAAGATAGAACAGAATAACGGCGACCTCAAAGATGCACAGCCCGGCACACGAATAGTTCCCTTTTGACATCGGTGGGGAAATCTAACCTGGACACGCACTTATCGACATAACTGATCCTTGGGGAACCTGTATGGTGTTGATGTGGATTTTTGTCCTCGAACCTCGTCGTGATCGTCAAGGATTCTTTTGGTTGTTGAGGGATCTTGATCTTGTCCTCCTCGAGGGTTCAACATTGAGCCGACTCGGTTTTGCATGTATCGTGATAAATAAACCACAGAAATCCAGTAAAATCAATGTCCACAAGGAGTTCTTTCTTTTGTACAATTTATTTGCTCTCTATCCTCTTGTTCTCCCCCTGATCTCCGTATATATATATATATATATATATATATATATATATATATATATATATATATATATATATACATATATATACATATATATATATATATATATATATATATATATATATATATATATATATATATATATATATATATATATATATATATGTCGAGATCAGGGTTTGCAATCAAGCAATGACTACACCAATCGTCGTAGAGAAGAGCTTTTAATACGCATCAAAAGTGTACACGAGAGCAGAAAGGCACAGAATACCTACAGTATACCAGCTCAGTCAAACTCTGGCCTGCAAGCAGTTTGGTTTACTTTTCTATACTTTTCCTGCTCATCTGTTTTCATGATTTCCCCAACTTCCATCAGCTTTATATTTCCCTTCTAAGATATCGTTTTCTTTGAAAATAACAACACCCCAGCAAATATTCTCTCCTGGCCTGACAAAGCATTTATCTTTTCACAAGCAAGAAGATCTGTTATTGATCAGGCAGATCTTTATCACAATATATATATTATCGTCTCATTCTACTACAAGATGTTCCCTTTTGAACTATACCAAAACAGTGCTGATTTATGATTGGGCTTCTCCGAGCCCAAGGCTTAAAGAATGTCATTACAAGGGCCAACAAGAAAGCCAGATGTTCAGCTGCACGACAAAGAGACAGAGACAGAGAGAGAGAGAGAGAGAGAGAGAGAGAGAGAGAGAGAGAGAGAGAGAGAGAGAGAGAGAGAGAGAGAGAGAGAGAGAGAGAGAGAGAGAGAGAGAGAGAGAGAGAGAGAGAGAGAGAGAGAGAGAGAGATATAGCCGACTTGCTTTGATTACCAACAGTCAAAAATGGTAGCTTACTGAGAGCATCTTAAATGCTTTGGCTTCCTCATTTAAATGCTACATTCAATTTTAAGAAAAGGTAATCCTATTAGAATGGCTGTTCTCATCTTGGGAGCTGTTCAACAGCTCCATATATATATATATATATATGTATGTATATATATATATATATGTATATATATATATATATATATATATATATATATATATATATATATATATATATATATATATATATATATATATATATATATATATATATATATATATATATATTGTTGTGGTTACCAAATTCGCAAACCACCATTCAGGTCCCTTAGGTGAGGTATCTCGGTAAGTGCATGTGTAGTTAGGCCCAAACCCGTTGTCTAGTGGGAATACATGTCATTTATGCGAGCTGCGACTCTTCAGGATAGCCGTTTTTCTTTTACTATCTTTATTTTGGACCAACCGCCATGATTACCACCACAACCACAACATCAACCAACAACCACAACCACCGCTTCACCACAACCGCCACGACCTTCACGTCACACCTCGCAACCGTAGCATCGCCACCGTTCTTGCCCCGCTGTGGGTACCGGTGTTGGACTCGTGCAGGGCGCACGTTGAACAGCGTGTACAAAATCACGGATTTTGTGCTTCAAAAACGGATCAAAAACGACACACGCCCACTTTTTGCCGTCCAATCGGTGAGCGAGGGGCGATTTGGCCCCGCCTCCAGAACGATCGATATATGCAAATTTGTGGATCAAAAGCCTTCACGCCCACTTTTTCTCGGGCCAATGGGGAGCGAGGTGAAAGGTCGAAGGGAGGGGGTCAAAGGCGAAGCTACGGGGGATAAAAGGACGGTGTTCGTCAGTCAAGAGAACGAGAAAGAGTCAGAGGGTGTGGAAGTCTGGAGCCCGAAGCCTGCAGTAGCTGGAGAAGCTGAAGAGAGTCGCGAAGGGGAGAGTCGATCGGAGAGTCCAACGAGGAGAGCCCAAAGAGGAGTCCAGGGTGGAAAGTCCAGAGGCGGAGAGGCGGCAACGGCGAAGGCAGACGAGGGGGTGCTCGCGTCGGTGCCGGGAGCTGCACGCCCGAGGGAGGCCGGCAGCGCGACCTGGCCGAGGTGGAGACGCACACCAGGGATAATAAAGATCCTCTATACCCCGAGCATCAGCAACCCCCTCCTGTTTCCCCCCGCGCTGAGATAGTGCGACCAAGGGGGCCCCTTTTCCCACCCCCTGCCTGACACTGTCCGCGAGGCCCGCGGAGTGAGGCGCCATCGCCGCTCCGCGTCTCATCACCAGACGGGTAGGCGCGACCCGGTCTCGGCCTCAGGCCCGCCTCATCCTTGAGGGGATTTCTTTTCCTTGGTTTTGGGTATGTGTTGTCGGCGCCGTCTGTGAAGTAGAATTGTATAAGTGTTGCCGTGTGCTCGGTAGTCGGTATTAGCTCTGCATTGTTTTCGCTTTTATATTTGCTTTTTGTGTAAATGGAATTGTGTTTTTTCTGTGTGCATTTGGTGGAATTGTATTTGTGTGCTTTCCGTTCGTCGCGAATAAATGTGCTTTATTGTTGAACTGTTCTCCCGCTTCGCTTCGTCTTTTCCCCCATTGAACCCTCATCTTGCTTCACGTAAAGGGTTGGTAGTGGGCTGAGTACGCCCGATAATTAATCGAACCGTCGAGGTCGACGATAACACCGCTCGGTTATTCTGATAGTACGGAACGGGTCGCTTAAGTGGCCCGTGTCCGAAGTCGACCTGCGGCGAGGTGCGATCGCCCGGTCTACCCTCCGCGTGGGTACTTAGGTAGGTCGAATTTGGCGAGCAACCCTATCCCACGCGGGGGCTGATTGGCTCGATCGCGGTGAGACCGAAAGGTCCACCCGTGACTGGTTCCCGGCGTTAGTCCGAGAGGGTCACGACTGGATTGTCCGTCCGGTGGGCGACGTGCCGCGATTCGAGTTACGTGGCCGTCAGCACGCCGGCGGGCGCGAAAACCGCAACACTGGTGTCAGGTCGTGCGATACAAATTCATCGCCCTCCTCGCGGCACTGGTATCGGAGAACAGGAAAACGGGCTCTCCTGTCTCCGGCTAAATTCACGGGAATCGGTCCAGGGGTGAGAGAAGCGACCCCCGATTCCCTCCAAATTACGAGCGAGCAAATTAACCCTTCACGAGAAGCAAGATGGCGTCTCAAGGCGAGCGGGAGCCGGGGGTATTAGAAATGTATATGTGTAATAATGTAGAATCCATGGTCCAGGATGGAATCCCCGAGCAGGAAATGTTGATTGTGCAGGAACACGGACTCGCCCAACTGAACCCAGGGCCCGAGGTGGGTGCGGCAGCGGCCGCGGTGTATGACACCTCCCCCCCCCTCTCCACCAAGACCCTTCCCCAACCCCTGCCGAAACGGCTCACTCAAGCGCACCCGACGTGGCCCAGCTATGCGCCATGCTGGCGGCAATGACAAATGAAATAAAAAACGAAATGAAAGACATGAACAAACAAATAAACGAAAAGATGGATACAAATAAAAACGAAATGAAAGACATGAACAAGCAAATGAATGAAGTGAAAACGACGATGGATACAAATACAAACGAAATGAAAGGCATGAACGAAAAGATGGATACAAATACAAATGAAATGAAAAACGAAATGAACAAGCAAATAAACGGAATGGAAACAAACATGAAGGAGGAAATGAAAAAGTTCCGGGGTGAGACGCAGAACATGGGCCGAAGCCTGCAGGCGGGCATGAAGGCCGTGACAAAGGAAATAATAATAGTGGAGACAAGGGAGGTAAAGGGTGAAGAGTTGGCAGTGACGGTAGCCGGGAAGGGAACCATAGAGGAGAGACTACACGAGGAAGACGGGGTAAGTGACGCACACACACACACGGAGGTAGTGGAGGACAATGGGGGTGAGCTGGCGGACTGGGTAGAGACCCAGTGCGAGCACCTGGATGGCCTCCTCCAGGAACGAGGGGAGGGAGTATGCCCCCTTGAGGCGAGTCACGACCAGGTGAGTTCGGTCGTGCTTTGCGAGGTCGAGGGGACGAGTGCTGTGGACAGGTGCACGGAGAGCTTGGGGGGTATAGAGGCCCCGGAGACCCTTGTGGGGACACGAATCCCCAGTGTGGTTGTCCCTGTGTGTGTGGTGCAAGGCGTGAGTGCGTCCCCGTGTGTGGAAGCGACCCCGTGTGTGAGTGGTGTGGTGGCGATGGTGCCGGAGTACGTGCTTCCCAGCACGCCGTGTGTGGATGAGGCACCGTGTGAGGTGAGTACATGGTGTGTGAGTGAAACGGCCAGTATGAGTGAGGCACAGCGGTTGAGTGCCCCCGCGTGTATGAGTGAGGCACGGTGTGTGGATGAGGCACAGCGGTTGAGTGCCCCCGCGTGTGTGAGTAGTATGGTTTGTGTGAGTAGTGAGGCACGCGTGAGTGAACGGCCGAGTGCAAGGGAAACCGTGTGTGTGAGAGAGCGGTATGTGAGGGAGATGTCGGTTGGCATGCGGGAGCACGCAGCCGCGTCTCCCGGTGTGAGTTTAATGGAGTGGACTGTGTGCGTCGTAACACGCAGGTGTGCGTGGGTTGAATGGCGACAGAGACGGCGACAGAGGAGAGAAAGCCGAGTAGCGGCTGTAGTTGTTTCGGGGACCGTGCCGGGTTCACCCAGCAGTGAGCACGCGGTTCGTGCTGTGCAACGCACGAGACCGCCACGTGCTCGCTTGCGAGAGTGAAGTCCCGGTCCGGAAACGCACGCGGTGGATTTGCCGATCCCGCGGACGGACAAAGTTTAGGCAGGTAAACGGATTTGGACCGGACGGGTTCTCCACGCGATCGTGTGTGTTAAGCTCCAACGGGCAAAGCACATGTGTTCGTGTGGGGAACCCCTCGAGAAGTGGGGCTTGTGTTTTTTCTTTGCGCACGGTGACGTCATGGCTGCACATGGGGTTGGAATCCGGCAGGAGGGGTATCTCTGCCGGATGGCACCGTCCAAGGAGGGACGAGGAACACGTGCAGCTGCATGACGTCACGGGCAGGTGCAAAGTGCGCGAGTTGCCGCGCTGGTGATGCGCATGGAAAAAAAAAAATAAAAAAAAAGCAAGCCTCACTTTCGGGTGCACAGGATTCCTGGGCAAGGGGTGGAAGACCCCCTTACCCGGGGCACAGGATGGAAACTAGTTAGGGGGAAGGGTTAGCTTAGTTAGACCGACTTCATGGGGCAGGGGTAAGTCCTCATGGAGTCCGTGGAATGGATTAGGTAGAGGGATTTAGTGAGCTTTAGGTTGGGAAATAAAATGAATTTTTGATTTAGGAGACAGAGACAGACTTGTGAATGTGTAGTGGGGACGTAGCTTAGCTACGTAGTGTTAAAAGGAACGTGCTACTAGTTTAAGGGACGACGTGGGAGCACGAGTTAGTTAGGGGATGTAGTTAGAAGGATGGCAGAGTTCAGTGGTGTGTGTGTTGAAGAGTTGGTGAGTTGTGAGGCATGTGCTTGGTGAGTGAGTGAGGCCAGCGGGTCTGTGTATGTGGAGTGAATGGGGAATGCATGGTGCGATGAGTGATTGGGGGGAGGAGTGACTCCCGCCCAAGGGACCCCGGGGTCAGAGTAAAGTGAGTTAGCTGGGTTAGTCAAATTGAAAAATGGAGGTCGTTTTGTTGTTGGTAGGAGTGTGGGCTCGAAACCCATTTGGAGGGGTGCAGGAGCCCTGTTGACGAGCTTGGGAGCGTGGCTGCGAAAGGTGAGTATCGCTGAGTGGGTACCCCGGGCACCAGGCTAGTCGGCCGCGGTAGGCCATGGGCCCATGGGGGGCCGGGATAGCGTAGTGGGCACGGGTGCGCCTGCTTGGTGCGGGGCCCGGGGCGCCATTAGCCGCGTGGGCAGTGTTGTGGGCACGGGTGACCCTCGGAAAGGGGCCCGGGAGGCCGGCCTGCCACGTGTGCGTTTCAGGGGAGGTGCCATGGGGGGCACTCCCCGGTGTTAGGGAGCTGGTAGGCTCGGAGGCAGTGTAGTGCCCGGGGGTGCCATAGCGGGAGATTCGGCAGAGGGTCGTGCCTGCCAGAGAGAGCCACGTGTCCCAGCCAGGAGACCGTGTGAGGGCACGGAGAGAAAATTGGGGGGCGAGGCCCGAAATTGTAAGGACACCAACACAGGCGACGGGAATCTGGGTTGTTAGAACCAATAGTTTAAGCGAGAGGCGCTTGTTGAAAGCCCCGGGGTAGTTTAGCTGTTAAATGGTTAGGGTAGATTAGGAGATGTACCCCTCCGCACCATCCATCCCCTCGCTGTCGTGGGCCGCTGGACCCACTTTGGTTAGAGATCGCCGAACTCTGGGGAGGCCATTCTGAGGCTTCGTTGGGCCTCGACACAGGACGTTAGCTCTCCCTTGTTCCCCTCTGGGAAGGGAACGTAGGGGTTGGGAGTAGGCTAGGTGACAGAATAGGTTAGCCGAACAAGGACGATAAAGGGGGTTAGGGGACGATTTATAGTGGGAAAATAAAAGTAAAAATAATAATAAAAAAATAAGTTGGGGCTAAATTGGGGTTTGGACAAATTAAGGGAGTGGGTATAGACAGTGACAGGCAAAGGCGATAGTTGGGAGGGAGACGGGTAGGTAGGTCCGAGCCCGCCTTCCAAGTGGCCAGCACCACCGCACTCCCTCCACCAACCTCCACTGAACGGCAAAGGCTGGCCAGCTTCATCTGCAGCTGCTGTGCTGCAAGGCCTGTGCCGGCTGGATCGTCTGCCGGCTGGCTGTTTTTCTGCAAGGCCTGTGCCGGCCAGTTCATCTGCCGGCTGTGTTTGCCTGCAGCGGCCTTCTTCTGCGGGCTGTGTTTGCCTGCTGCCTTTGCCATGCCATGCCCACTGCCCATGTTCACCAGCCCCGTTCAATTTTGCTTTGCCCCCCCTGTTCATTTCCATGTGCGCCAGGATCAAGGCAACAGTTTGCAAGCTGCGAGAACTGCCCTGTTGGCAGCTACAACACGGGCCTGCAGTGGCGGCCCGTGCACCGTGTTTGTGTTCATGCATCCATTCGTTGCGCTCATTGCGTGTGCCACTTGAGCTGGCACGGAGACTGCGTTGTGCAGCCCAAGCACCGTTGTGGTTCACTGCGTTCAGTTCAAAAGGGAAGGCCTTGGACTGCGTGTGAGCAGCCAGCCACGTTCCCTGTCACCTGCATTGTTTGAGCCAGAGACTGCATGCGGGCAGCCTGGCTCCCTGCTAACTGCTTTTCTTTTGCAGAGTTCAGTGATCCTGGGCCATGGTTTAGTGTAAAATTTGTAAGTTAAGGTTAAGATGTACTGTAAATATGAGTGCACCCCTGGCATGTCTGTCTAGCGCCGGCAATTTTATTTAAGTCGTCCGTGTGAGTGAGTTTGTTTAGATAGTTACGCAGCCCTCAGGTTATTTATTTTGGGGACACGAATACCATGAATGTCGCACTCAGGGATCCGTAGGTAAAATGTACTAGGGGAAAACTACACATGATGGCACACGAAAATTTGACGACTCGGGACGAGTCTGTAAAAAGGGAAGGGGGTAGTGTTGTGGTTACCAAATTCGCAAACCACCATTCAGGTCCCTTAGGTGAGGTATCTCGGTAAGTGCATGTGTAGTTAGGCCCAAACCCGTTGTCTAGTGGGAATACATGTCATTTATGCGAGCTGCGACTCTTCAGGATAGCCGTTTTTCTTTTACTATCTTTATTTTGGACCAACCGCCATGATTACCACCACAACCACAACATCAACCAACAACCACAACCACCGCTTCACCACAACCGCCACGACCTTCACGTCACACCTCGCAACCGTAGCATCGCCACCGTTCTTGCCCCGCTGTGGGTACCGGTGTTGGACTCGTGCAGGGCGCACGTTGAACAGCGTGTACAAAATCACGGATTTTGTGCTTCAAAAACGGATCAAAAACGACACACGCCCACTTTTTGCCGTCCAATCGGTGAGCGAGGGGCGATTTGGCCCCGCCTCCAGAACGATCGATATATGCAAATTTGTGGATCAAAAAGCCTTCACGCCCACTTTTTCTCGGGCCAATGGGGAGCGAGGTGAAAGGTCGAAGGGAGGGGGTCAAAGGCGAAGCTACGGGGGGATAAAAAGGACGGTGTTCGTCAGTCAAGAGAACGAGAAAGAGTCAGAGGGTGTGGAAGTCTGGAGCCCGAAGCCTGCAGTAGCTGGAGAAGCTGAAGAGAGTCGCGAAGGGGAGAGTCGATCGGAGAGTCCAACGAGGAGAGCCCAAAGAGGAGTCCAGGGTGGAAAGTCCAGAGGCGGAGAGGCGGCAACGGCGAAGGCAGACGAGGGGGTGCTCGCGTCGGTGCCGGGAGCTGCACGCCCGAGGGAGGCCGGCAGCGCGACCTGGCCGAGGTGGAGACGCACACCAGGGATAATAAAGATCCTCTATACCCCGAGCATCAGCAACCCCCTCCTGTTTCCCCCCGCGCTGAGATAGTGCGACCAAGGGGGCCCCTTTTCCCACCCCCTGCCTGACACTGTCCGCGAGGCCCGCGGAGTGAGGCGCCATCGCCGCTCCGCGTCTCATCACCAGACGGGTAGGCGCGACCCGGTCTCGGCCTCAGGCCCGCCTCATCCTTGAGGGGATTTCTTTTCCTTGGTTTTGGGTATGTGTTGTCGGCGCCGTCTGTGAAGTAGAATTGTATAAGTGTTGCCGTGTGCTCGGTAGTCGGTATTAGCTCTGCATTGTTTTCGCTTTTATATTTGCTTTTTGTGTAAATGGAATTGTGTTTTTTCTGTGTGCATTTGGTGGAATTGTATTTGTGTGCTTTCCGTTCGTCGCGAATAAATGTGCTTTATTGTTGAACTGTTCTCCCGCTTCGCTTCGTCTTTTCCCCCATTGAACCCTCATCTTGCTTCACGTAAAGGGTTGGTAGTGGGCTGAGTACGCCCGATAATTAATCGAACCGTCGAGGTCGACGATAACACCGCTCGGTTATTCTGATAGTACGGAACGGGTCGCTTAAGTGGCCCGTGTCCGAAGTCGACCTGCGGCGAGGTGCGATCGCCCGGTCTACCCTCCGCGTGGGTACTTAGGTAGGTCGAATTTGGCGAGCAACCCTATCCCACGCGGGGGCTGATTGGCTCGATCGCGGTGAGACCGAAAGGTCCACCCGTGACTGGTTCCCGGCGTTAGTCCGAGAGGGTCACGACTGGATTGTCCGTCCGGTGGGCGACGTGCCGCGATTCGAGTTACGTGGCCGTCAGCACGCCGGCGGGCGCGAAAACCGCAACAATATATATATATATATATATATATATATATATATATATATATATATATATATATATATATATATATATATATATATATTGTTGTGGTTGACGAAATTCGCACACCACCATTCAGGTCCCTTAGGTGAGATATCTCCGTAAGTATATGTGTAGTTAGGCCCAAACCCGTTGTTTAGAGGGAATACATGTCATTCACTTGGGCTGCGACTCTTCAGGATAGCCGTTTTTCTTTTCCTATCTTTATTTTGGACCAGCCGCCATTTCTACCACCACCAACCACGTCTCAACAGCCATCACACAATAACCACCAACCACAACGCCGCTTCACCACAACAGCCACGACCTTTACCGTCACAACTCGCCAACACCAGCATCACCACCATTCTTGCGCCACTTGTGGGCACCGATACTGGACTCGTGCAGGGCGCGCACCGAGCAGCGTGTACAAAAACATCACAGACTTTCCGCAGGAAACGGATCAAAAACGACTCACGCCCACTTTTGTTCCGTCCTATCGGAGAGCGTGGGGCGATTTGGCCCCGCCTCCAGGGCGTTGGAGTGAGGTCACTGTAGGCAAATTCATGGATCAAAAAGCATTCACGCCCACTTTTCCTCGGTCCAATGGGGAGTCAGTTAGAGAGGTGAAGGGTCGGAGGCCGAGGGTCAAAGGTGAAGGAGCGAAGCCACGGGGCTGATATAAACGGCTGCGTTCGTCAGTCAAGTAGTGGTGCGTTGGAACGAGTTGTCGGTGGAGCTGGGAAGAAGAGTTGAGTGCGGAGTTCAAGAGAGTCGTCGGTGGAGCTGGAAAGAAGTGGTAGGAGTCAGTTGAAAGAGTTGGGACGAGCCAAGAGAGGAGACGGAGAGGGCGATTAGACGGAGCTGTGGAGAGGTGGTGGCGGCGAACGCGGACGAGGGGGTGCTCGCGTCGGTGTCGGGAGCTGCAGAGGGAGAGGCCGACGGCGCGACCGAGGTCGAGGTGGAGACGCTCGTCGCGGGACCCGAGAAAGGGTGATATCCTCTCTCCCCCGAGCATCAGCAACCCCCTCCTGTTTCCCCCCGCGCTGAGATAGTGCGACAAGGGGGCCCCTTTCCCATCCCCTACCAGACACTGTCCGCGAGGCCCGCGGAGTTGAGGCGCCACCGCCACTTTGCGTCTCATCATCAGACGGGTAGGCCCGACACGGTCTCGGCCCCAGGCCCGCCTACCCCCTCATCCTGGAGGGTGGTTCTTTTTCTTTTGCTTTGGGTATGTGTTGTCGGCGCCGTCTGTGAAGTAAAATTGTATAAGTGTTGCCGTGTGCTCGGTAGTCGGATAGCTCTGCATTGTGTTTCTCTTTTATATTTGCTTTTTGTGTAATATTGCATTGTCTTCTTCTTTTACATGTGCTTTTGGTGGAATTGTATGTGTGTGCTTTCCGTTCATCGTGAAATAAATGTGAATTATGTTGAACTGTTTTCCCGCTTCGCTTCGTCTTTTCTTTCATTGAATCTCCATCTTGCTTCACGTAAAGGGTTGGTCGTGGGCTGAAACGCCCGATAATTAATCGAACCGTCGAGGCCGACGAATAACACCGCTCGGTTATCCCGATAGTACGGAACGGGTCGCTTAAAGTGGCCCGTGTCCGAAGTCGACCTGCGGCGAGGTGCGATCGCCCGGTCTACCCTCCGCGTGGGTACTTAGGTAGGTCGAATTTGGCGAGCAACCCTATCCCACGCGGGGGCCGATTGGCACGATCGCGGTGAGACCGAAAGGTCCACCCGTGACTAGTTCCCGGCGTTAGTCCGAGAGGGTCACGACTGGATTGTCCGTCCGGTGGGCGACGTGCCGCGATTCGAGTTGCGTGGCCGTCCGCACGCCGGCGGGCGCGGAATCCGCAACAATATATATATGTATATATATATATATATATATATATATATATATATATATATATATATATATATATGTATGTATGTATATATATATTTATATATATATATATATATATATATATATATATATATATATATATATATATATATATATATAGATATATATTGGAGCAGATTTCAATGGACATGTTGGGGAAGGGAATAAAGAGGATGAGGAGGTGATGGGGAGGTACGGTCTCAACAAGAGAAATGTGGAAGGGCAAATGGTGGTAGAGTTTGCAAAAAGAATGGAAATGGCAGTGGTAAACACGTATTTCAAGAAGAAGGAGGAACACAGGGTGACATATAAGAGTGGAGGAAAGTGCACACAGGTGGATTACATCTTAAGTAGGAGATGCAACCTGAAAGAGATTAGTGACTGTAAGGTTGTGGCAGGGGAGAGTGTAGCTCGACAGCATCGATTGGTGGTCTGTAGGATGACTTTAGAGGTGAGGTTGAGGAAGGGAGTGAGGGCTGAACCAAGGACCAGATGGTGGAAGCTGAAGGAGGAAGACTGTTGCATGAAATTTAGGGAGGAGGTGAGACAGGCGTTGGATGGTGGTAAAGATGGGTGGGATGATTGGGCAACGACAGCAGAAGTTGTGAGGGAGATAGCTAGGAAGGTACTTGGTGTGACATCTGGACAGAGGAAGGAAGATAAGGAGACTTGGTGGTGGAATGAGGAAGTACAGGAAAGTATAAGGAAGAAGGGGTTGGCGAAAAAGAAGTGGGATAGTCAGAGATGAAGAAAGTCGGCAGGAGTACAAGGAGTGGCGTCGAAAAGCAAAAAGAGAGGTGGCTAAGGCCAAGGAAAAGGCATATGACGAGCTGTATGAGAAGTTGGATACAAAAGAAGGGGAAAATGATTTATACCGATTGGCAAGACAG
Source organism: Eptatretus burgeri (assembly GCF_056783735.1). Classification (NCBI taxonomy): domain Eukaryota; kingdom Metazoa; phylum Chordata; class Myxini; order Myxiniformes; family Myxinidae; genus Eptatretus; species Eptatretus burgeri. The sequence goes on from NC_140981.1 coordinate 1,067,435, forward strand.
AGGGACCGAGCTGGGAAGGATGTGCTGCAGGTTAGGGTGATAAAGGACGCAAATGGGAATGTGCTGACGAGTGAGGAGAGTGTGTTGAGAAGGTGGATGGAGTACTTTGAGGAGCTGATGAATGAAGAAAATGAGAGTTGGAAGAAGGTGGAGATAGTGAATCTGGAAGTGGGGTGGATCAGTAAGGATGAAGTGAGGACTGCTATGAAGAAGATGAAAAGTGGAAAGGCGGTTGGCCCAGATGGTATACCAGTGGAGGCATGGAAGTGCTTAGGAGAGATGGCAGTGGGGTTGTTAACCAGATTGTTTAATAAAGTCTTGGAAAGTGAGAGGATGCCGGAGGAGTGGAGATTAAGTGTGCTGGTTCCGATTTTCAAGAATAAGGGTGATGTGCAGAGCTGTGGAAATTACAGAGGGATAAAGTTGTTAAGCCACACCATGAAGTTGTGGGAAAGAGTAGTGGAAGCTCGGTTGAGAGGAGAGGTGATGATCTGTGAGCAGCAATATGGGTTTATGCCAGGAAAGAGCACCACTGATGCGATGTTTGCTTTGAGAATGTTGATGGAGAAGTATAGGGAAGGCCAGAAAGAGTTACATTGTGTGTTTGTGGATTTAGAGAAAGCTTATGATAGGGTGCCAAGAGATGAGTTGTGGTATTGTATGAGGAAGTCGGAAGTGTTGGAGAAGTATGTGAGGATCGTGCAGGATATGTATGAGGACAGTATGACAGCGGTGAGGTGTGCGGTAGGAATGACGGACCGGTTTAAGGTTAAAGTGGGATTGCACCAAGGATCGACTCTGAGCCCTTTCCTGTTTGCAATGGTGATGGACAGGTTGACGGACGAGATCAGACTGGAGTCTCCATGGACCATGATGTTCGCGGATGACATCATGATCTGTAGGGAGAGTAGGGAGCAGGCTGAATCGAGCCTTGAGAGGTGGAGGTACGCACTGGAGAGAAGGGGAATGTTAGTCAGTAGGAGTAAGACGGAGTACATGTGCGTAAATGAGAGGGAGGGTGGTGGTATGGTGCAGTTGCAAGGAGTTGAGGTGGGGAAGGTGGATTGGTTTAAATACTTGGGATCAACTGTCCAAAGTAACGGAGAGTGTGGGAGAGAAGTGAAAAAGAGAGTGCAGGCAGGATGGAGTGGGTGGAGAAGAGTTGCAGGAGTGATTTGTGACAGAAGGGTAGCTGCAAGAGTGAAGGGGAAAGTATACAAGACGGTAGTGAGACCAGCTATGTTGTATGGTTTGGAGGCGTTGGCGCTAACAAAAGACAGGAAGCAGAGCTGGAGGTGGCAGAGTTAAAGATGCTGCGATTCTCGTTGGGAGTGACGAGGATGGATAGGATAAGAAATGAGTGTAATAGAGGGACAGCGCAGGTAGGACGGTTTGGAAACAAAGTGAGAGAGGCGAGATTGAGATGGTTTGGACATGTGCACAGGAGGGAAACGGAGTATATCGGGAGAAGGATGTTGAAGATGGAGCCGCCAGGCAGGAGGAGAAGAGGAAGGCCAAAGAAGAGGTTCATGGATGCGGTGAGGGCGGACATGCGGGTGGTTGGAGTGTCAATGGAAGATGTGGAGGATAGAGAGAAATGGAGACAGTTGGTCCGCTGTGGCGACCCCTAACGGGAGCAAAGCCGAAAGAGGAAGAAGAAGATATATATATATATATATATATATATATATATATATATATATATATATATATATGTATATATGTATATATATATATATATATATATATATATATATATATATATATATATATATATGTATATATGTTACGGCTGTGGAAATTCGCAAACCACCATTCAGGTCCCGAAGGTGAGATAATTCAAAGTACATGTGTAGTTAGCCCCAAACCCGTTGTTTAGAGAGAATTTATGTGATTCATTCGGGCTGCGACGCTTTGAGTTCGGCGTTTTTCTGTTCTTATCTATCTTTATTTTGAATCAACCGCCATAACCATCAAACCACCACCGATAAAACCTCCACCACCCTCACCTCTCTCCTTCGACGGCCATTCCCGCATCACCTGTGAACACTGAGCGTTGGGCTGTCTCGGGCTCGTTCAAACGATACGCACCGAGCCACGAGTGCAAATAGCGGCCTTTCCGCTGGAAAATTCGGATCAAGAATGCTACACGCCCACTTCTGATCCATCCAATCAGCAAGCGCGGAGCGGCTTGGCCCCGCCTCAAGGCGTGTCCATGTGAAATCGAAATATGCAAATTCTAGGATCAGGGGAGGTTCACGCCCACTTTTCCTCCGTCCAATGGGCGAGCGTGGCTCCGCCCCCGAGCTCATCCTGATCCGGAAATTTGCATATTGGTTCTCCTGCCGGCCTATAAAACGCCGAGCGCAAGGCGAATCGTGGCAGAGAGTTTTGAAGGCAGAGTCAGTTTTGGTGGCAGAGAGTTTTGAAGGCAGAGTCAGTTTGGAAGAGCAGAGTGTGGCAGCAGCAGAGTCGGGTGGCGAAGGCACCGAGTTGGGTTCTGCAGTCGGCTGAGGAGAGTTGGGGGAAGAGGCCAAGGAGCTCGGGTCCGAGGCGAGAAGGACGGCGGTCAGCGACAAGGTCGCGGCGGGAGATCGCTCGTCGCCGGACCCAAGCCAGCCAGCCATTCTCCCTCCTCCAGAGCATCAACAATTCCCCCTTTTCCCCCGCGCTTAGATAGTGCAACCAAGGGGGCCCTGTTCCCACCCCACTCCAAACGTCGTGCCAACGAAACCCGCGAAGGAGCACGGAGTCGGGGCACAGCCACGCGGCCACGTCTGCGGCTCGTCCGCCAACGCGCCATGAGGACACGGGTAGGACCCACCCGGTCGCGCGGACCTGGCCGCTCCTTCAGGTCCCGCGCACATATTGGCCTACAGGCCTGTCTGCCCCCTTGTCTATGAGGGTGGCTTCTTTCCTTTGCTTTTGAGTAAATGTGGGTTGGCGCCGTGTCTTGTAAGGTAGAACTGTGTAAGTGTTGCCGTGTGTACGCGTATTCGGTTGTAACTCTGCGTCGTTGTTTCTTTTGTTTTCCTGATATAAGTGCATTCTGACTGTTTGGCTTCGGAGGGTTCGGAGTGGGCTTAAAACGCCCGATAATTAATCGGAACCGTCGAGGCCGACGATAACACCGCTCGGTTATCCCGATAGCACGGAACGGACCGCTTAAGCGGTTCGTGTCTGGAGTTGGCCTGCGGCGAGGTACGATCGCCCCGTCTACCATCCGCGCAGGTACTTAGGTAGATCGAATTTGGCGAGCAACCCTATCCTGCGCGGGTGGGCAATTGGCACGGTCGTGGTGGGGTTAAACCCCCACCTGTGACTGGCTCCCGGCGTTGTTCTGAGAGGGTCACGACAGAATTGTCCGTTCCGGTGGGCGAGGCGGCCGCCATTCGAGTCGAGCGGCCGATCACACGCCGGCGGGCGTGATTCTCAACAATTTTAGAGGAGAGAGGGCTTTTGATAGCAAAGAACAGAATGTACAGCTTATCAGCCCGGTCACCTTGTACTTGCAAAAGAACCAAACAATGTCCAAAGTGTCAAATAAAGACAAGTTTATAAGGAGGTGGTAGGCTTTAACAATTAAATAATAGAACAGTAGAGAGTAAAAAACAAACACTTTGACCTACTCAGACTGAGGCAAAGGTTTCTTGTCTGAAGAGTAATAATTTCCCCAACAGTGTTCTGTGAATTTCCACAACCGTAACAATATATATGTAAATATGTTTGCATATCTAGAAATATAGTAAAGGTTTTTTTTCTGGGGAGATTGAACACATGCTTGGAATGGCAGACAAGCTCAAAATTGCAGCTCGGAGGGAAGGTAGTGTTATAAAGGAAGCGAGCCGAGGGTCGAGCTGTTTGATAAGCATCGGGAAAAAGTTTCCCTCGTCCCAAATTTCTGAAATCCTCAATTTTCATCCGATTGACTTGAAATTTGAACGGGATTTTCATATCACCTTCCTGAATTCAACCACCAACTATTTTTGAGGTCAACATCAGCCAAAAGGTCAACATACGTTAAATTTCTGAAACCCTAAATTTTTATGAGAAGCCATTCGGGAGTTTCTATCAGATCTCACAGAAGGAAACTCCAAGGAGGGAAAACCCATCTGTCTTCCCTTTCCCCCATGATAAGCCCCACCCCCCCCAAAATGGTCACTTTTCACCATGAAAAGGGCACCCATTCTATGACATCACCCAGTAAACATTTTTCATTCATTTCCAAATCTGTGCTGTTGTCGATCTGACTCTGCTGTTCGACAAAAGGTTTGTCGATGTAACTGCACCTGTGTGTGAGTTGTGTTACTTGGTAAAATAAATAATTTGTCAATTATAAATTAATTACACGAGGAATCAAAAAGAGATGTCGGGATGGACCTTGTCGGGATGGATGGAAGGTTAGAAACTGAATTCTCATCTTTCAAATGGAAAAGGGTTGTTGGACTTTCGATACAATTAACAATTTATATTCGTCCATAAATAATAATAATCAGATTAAAGTTCCAATTTACATTGAACGAGGAAAGTAATCAAAGATAAAGGTTGAAAAGATTTGGAAAAACAAACAATTTAATGGTCAACACCTGTACACCTGATCATAAGACGAACAAAGAATAAACCCTTACAGGTGATGTGAAGAACTTCCAACAAGAGGAACAACAAACACAGTCATGGGATTAAAGATATCCCAAAGTTTGAGAAACAAAATAGAATTCCAGTTCATGTTTACACTTTTAATAAATAAAAATTACCCCCGTGTGGGGTGACGGTCATCTCTATAATGTTTTTTTACGATCATAATCGATGAACCGTTGCCAGATATCTCCTAAAATGACAGACTCGATAGGTTTTGAAAATGGCGACTTTTATAACTTACGTGACCTCGTGACCTTGACCCTGACCTTGAACCCGGACAAAAGTTATATCGTTGTGCAACACTCATCGACCTCTACCCACATACTAAGTTTCATGAAGATCGGAAAGAAAAATTGGTGACGGACGAACGTTCGGACGGACGGATGGACATTTGGTCCGGCTTTATTAGGTCATCTCAGTGGAGATGACCTAAAAATGAATCGTGTGGGTGTGTTTGAGTGTGTGTTTATTTGTTTGGGTGAGTGAGTGTGTTTGTGTGTGTTTGTGTGTGTGTGTGTGTGTGTGTGTGTGTGTGTGTGTGTGTGTGTGTGTGTGTGTGTGTGTGTGTGTGTGTGTATGTGTGTCCACCTCCATTTTGGTAAAGGGTCATGTTTGGTCGAGCAAGTTGTGAAGTTTTCTTGTTTTCAGAGTTTAGTTCCGAGGGTTCTTTTCAGGATAATCACTGATCCCCATTCAGCCTCCAACTCTCGTTCGTTTGTAGTAATATCAACTCTCAGGAATGTTTCAAAGATCTCAGTGAGGTTCTTCTTGATCACTCGAGTTGCACCAATCACTGACACAATGTCGACACTCTTCAACTTGCAGGTTATTTTGACTTCATTTTCCAGATCCAGGTATTTGGTCATTTCCCTGATGACACGGTTTTCACATCGAAGTCGTTGGGTCCTCGCACCTCTGTTGTATCTTCGTGTGTATTTTTTGATGACGAGAAAAATTTGATAAATCAGCAAATGCCTTGTTACAAACAGAACACTGGTAGGGTTTATCCCCAGAATGTGTTTTTTGATGACGATGTAAAGCTGATGAAGAAGAAAAGGCATTCGAGCACACAGAACACTTGTAGGGTTTATCTCCCGAATGTCTTCGTTCATGTCGATGTAAAGATGATGAATCAGTAAATGCCTTGTTACAAACAGAACACTTGTAGGGTTTATCTCCCGAATGTCTTCGTTCATGTTGATGTAAAGATGATGAATCAGTAAATGCCTTGTTACAAACAGAACACTTGTGGGGTTTATCCCCGGAATGTGTTTTTTGATGACGATGTAAAGATGATGAAGAAGAAAAGGCATTCGAGCACACAGAACACTTGTAGGGTTTATCTCCCGAATATCTTCGTTCATGTCGATGTAAAGATGATGATTGAGTAAATGCTTTGTTACACACAGAACACTGGTAGGGTTTATCCCCGGAATGTATTCGTTCATGTTTATGTAAATTTGATGAATCAGCAAATGCCTTGTTACACACAGAACATTTGAAGGGTTTATCCCCAGAATGTACTCGTTCATGCTTTTGTAAAGATGATGATTGAGTAAATGTCTTGTTACAAACAGAACACTTGTAGGGTTTATCCCCAGAATGTCTCCGCTCATGTCGATGTAAAGATGATGAAACAGGAAACGCCTTCGAGCACACGGAATATATGAAGGGTTTATCCCCGGAATGTAATCTTGTATGACGATATAAATTTGATGAAGTAGTAAAAGTCTTGTTACACACAGAACACTTGAAGGGTTTCTCGTTTCCTTGGATCTGCTTGATCGCCTTTAAACAACTTTTGTGGTTGTTGAAAGAGACGCTGCTCGATTTGTGATTGTCCTGGGAAGAAGGCATTTGCTGATTGAAATGATCTTCTGTGTCGAACTGCGCAGAGTTGGTAAAAGAAATTATTTCTTTTTCTGCAAATAGAATGAAACACAAAACTAACTGGAAAGCATGAGAAATGCATCATTAGAACCCCCCGCCACCACCCAGCCCCCACAGTCCTGTCGACCCTCTTAGACCCCGACATACAGCATGTATATATATATATATATATATATATATATATATTATAAAAAAAATTTTAATGTCGTGAAAAAACTTGGGGTGAATGTTGTTGTCAAGTTTCATTGAAATTGTGTCATTTCGGAGAAGAAAGCAAATACATATTTTGGGGGGTGTTGATGCAAATTTCTCCAAAATTAGCAGAATGGGTTTGAGGGTGCCCAAAAATTGAAAAAGAATGTGACCAATTAAACTTGATTGATGATTAACTTGAAAAATTTAATGTTTTTGGGATGCAGCACAATGTATTGTTATAACTCTTTTATGGGAAATGTACTCAAATACAACATGATTATTACATTTATGTACTTAAACATGTATCTATTTTAATAATACGTATTTGCATTTTAAATGACCTTGTATCCCTTGACTGTATTGGAAGGTTACCAGTCTGATAAGTAAAAACAACCATTGTTCCCCAAAACAGATTGGCGTTCCAAATAATCTTTAATCTTCATTCAGGATAATAGAATCACCTCGTATTTTATTTGGCTTACGAAGGGATTCCTGCATATAAATAATTATATGCTGGTGCCTGAACGTCTGGCTGGAAACAAGAGTCCAGCTTAAATGGAATGTGTGTGAAAATAATGACCAAAACTCCCATCAACCTTCAGGTCATAAATATTCCTTATCCCAGCAAAATTAAGCTGATCTCCAGATGGCGACTGCCACAAAGCTGTGAGTGATTATTTCCCCTGAACCCCAAAAACATCAGGTGTGGCGTCAGCATGTGTGGAGGATGAACAGACATAGTGTCACTGAATACTACATTGGAATTCAAAGTTTCCATGTGCGTACAGCAGAATCAGAGGAAGACTATGTGGCTCATTGCAGCACCTCTGAATTCTCCATCTCAATATGTTCGTGTTTGCATATGTTTTGTTTCAATAAATGACTCAAATATACAGAAGGAATTGAGAATTCTTCGACAGGGGAAACCCACCCATAGACCCCTCAGACTTCGATTTTTCAAATGCTGTTTCCAGACTTTGCTACGTCATGGGTGATGAAGGTTGTGGTCAACTTTGATCAGAATTATTCGTGTAATTTATGAGGAGAAAAGAAATACCTATATCGGGAGGCACCCCCCCCCCTCCACCACCACATCAGGCCCGATTTTTTTCATGCCGTCAACAAACTTTGGTGCAAACCAAGTGATGAAGGTTGTGGTCAAGTATCATCAAAATTGTGTGTGCAGTTTCGGAGAAGAAATTGCGAAAAATTGAGGTGCCTGACAGCAATAACCCTTCCATCTCCTCCAGGAGTATCGGGGGAGGCTTAAAGAGAGAGGGTAATCAGATATTGCAGTCCCTCACCAGGACGTCTTTTGCACAGTGGTTCTGTGTCATTAATACAATTCAATTAGTGATTATGCATAATTAAGACGTTCCAACCCGTAATCGGGACATAATTGAGAGTCATACATTCCACGAGCAAGTATTCAACAGATAAACGTTCCAAAACTACATAATCAATCAATCAACCAACTCAAATTTCAATCGTATGTAATTGATAGATGTGCTCAGGTTTCAATGGTAATTAACAGACGTACTCACATTTCAATAATATGTAATTAATAGACGTACTCAGCTTTCAACAGTGAAGGGGTCTAAGGGTGAAAAAACAAAAGGGGTCTGAAATGTCCAAATGGTCTGAAGAGGGCTCAAGGTCTGAAAAGTGTTGAAAGGTTCAAAGAAGGTTGATATTGTTGTGGGCCGAGGTTCGGTGGCGATCAAGGACCACGAGGTGGAGCAGTGGAGTCGTTTCCCACCGAACATCCGGAATTTCGGTCGTAACCCTTGGATAACTCCAAAGGTCACGGGTCCCTTAGTGGACCGTGGTCGCCAATATTTTGATGCCATGGGGTAAGGTTAATTGCCTAATTTCAATATACCTAAATACCCACGTCGTCCAACCACCGGAGAAACCACACCCTCGGCCGACTTTGTCCGAATCGAGTCGCTATCACCGACTCAGATCCGGCGTAACCGAGCGGAGTTAACAAAGCCGCGCCGGACCAAATGAACAATTTACGGCACGATCGGCCTTGCTAATTCTCAAACCCACACCATGAGAGGCCAATGAAGGAAAGCACAGAAAAGGAGCTGGAACATTTAACAGGGGTTTATTTTACAAAGAATAATCAGGGAGGGGAACACAGAAAGAGCAGATTTTTTTCGAATAAGAAATGTAATGTACAAGGAACGAAAACACTTCACAGCTCCACTTAACAGACTGGGCCCACGGACACACACACACCCAAAAAGAAACTGGACCCCGTGGGTCTATTTCGGTCAAGCCGGGCCGGGGTACCTGCCTGCTTCGTGCGGCCACACCGACTCTGAAACCACCACGGTGGGACCTGAACCCACAACCCGAAGTCCACGGCCCACGAACGAGGCCGCTCAACCACGATCACCACTGTCTCAGACTGCTCCAACCACGACCGCAACCGTCTGCAAAACGCTCGTCGACAACCACAAACCGCGCCGCAATCGCCAGGATCACCGTCTCCCGAACGCTGGTCCAGACAACCACAGACCGCGCCACAATCTCCACGATCACCATCTCCCAAACGCTGGTCCAGCAACCACAGACCACTCCGCAATCGCCACGATCAATGTCTGCTCAACGCTGGTCCAGACAAACACACTCCTCCTCTTGAGAAGGGAGGGTTTCTTCTCCCTCGCCATTCGCCTCCTGATTGGACCGTCAGTTGTCAGGCGACTCGTGGCGGCCTCCCGATTGGCTGGGGCGTGCGTGTGGTGCTCGCCCTCCACTCATTGGCTGGAAGAAACGCTGTCTGCTCCTCCTTCGAGCCGAGGCGACAAAGGCTCCGCCCACGTCCTCAGCCAAAAACACGTGCGTAATGGCGACCGGGTCGAGTGCAGGATGGCGCGCTGTTGTTGTCGTGGATGTAGTAGTTGTTGTTGTTAAAAGATCAAATAAACCTGAGAAAACAATAATTCATAGCGCACACATGTAATTCCCATTAGACAAAGTGGGGATTCTAACTGTAAACACATCCTTATCGAAATAACTAAGCTGAGGGACTCTAGCTGTTTGTGTGCACAAGGTTTCCAAATCCGTAACAATATGTCTAAAAAGGGTCTAAATGGGTGTGAAGGGGTCGAAAAGGCCTTAACAGGGTCAAAATTGGCATTAAAGGGTCTATTGGGGTCTACAGGCAGAACAAGGTGTAAAGGCATGAAGCTGTTGTCAATAAATTAACTCATGTGAGTCAATAAATTAACTCTGGAGTGTAACACGGAAACAATCGGCCAAATGACCTCCTCATGACTGTTTAAAACGCCTATTTTGACGCATCGTGGTTAAAAATCTGATCGCAGAAAGATGTGTCATGAATTAACTTTGGGAGCTCAAAGCAGTGACGTCACAAATAAAAACATATTTCACTGTTATTTCTGTTTTGAGAGATGGATGACCGATTTCATGCTGCAGACTCTTCTTCCTCCCTCTTCTTCGACTTCTCAGGGTGGTGACGACACTTTCTTTTCTTCCATTGACCAGCTTACAGTGAGAACTCTCAGCAAAGCCTTGGGTTGTCGAGAAAAGCTCCACCAGAACCTCCTTCAAGGTGATGTGAAATCTCACCTTGAAACGTCCAAATTTAATAACTCGTTATCCTCACTGAAGGAGAAGGTATTGCATTTGGGTCCGTTCGTCACTTTGTTAAAAATTATTTTTGATATTTATTTTATATATTGGTCCTTTTTATTTTTTTTATTTTTTTAAAGGCTCACTTGGCTGTGCCTGGATGGGTTTGGGGGTGGAGGAGTAGCAGCTGAAATGTGAATCCTATCCAGGTTCCCCCTGATGACTTCATCTTTGCTTTTTGCTTGTTTGGGTTCCTTCTGATTACTCCAATGCATTACTGTCCCGATTTGGTGTTCCATTTGATTTGAATTGAATTTATTTTAATCCCATTCCAAATTAAATGGAATGATAATAAAGATCAAGGGTCAGGCTCAGGGTCAGGGTCAGGTGTCCAATCAAAGCGGGACGTCTTGGTACCCGGTCATCATTGCCAGCAGTTATAAAGTGGAGGTTCCAAATTATGTATCTTTATACTGATGTAACACACCAGTACACAAACACCAGACAAAATATACCACATAAAACAACACAAACACCACACAAAACAAGTTCTGGCAAGGGTCTGCAATCTCTGATTGCTCTTTCTAGTTTTAATTTGCAACGATAAATGTAATCACATCATGGTTCTGGAAACACCTCCCAACCCCCTGAAAAACTCATTAAATCTTGTATATACACCCACCCCCACCCCACCCCACTCCAAGCCCCAACCCCCACGCATTAGGTACGTAATCTTTGAATGCCCCTGAGATAAGACATCGTTCAGAGGTCAGCAAGATCAATAATATTTGTCAGAAATTAAATATATCTCACCTGTCAGGCCAGGTCAGGTACGGGAGGATGCACCAGAGCAGCGCATCATTGTGTCCACTTTTCGCCGGTACTCCAGAGGTCTCCGTCTGGCCATCACACAGACAGATGCCTGGCCCACTCCCATCTCCTTGAGATGCTGATCAACCTGCTGCAACCACGAGGCACGTGGTCGGCCCATTGGCCTCCTCCATTCACGAGGATCCCTCGCCGAGAGAATCTAGTGAGCAGGATCAGCATCAGAAAACGAGCCACATGTCCACACAGCCGCAGCTGACGCACACAGACTATGCAGGATGCAAACCTCATTGATACCAAAGAAGAGACATCGTACCAAAGGAATTAAGTCTCCGTCTCAGATCCCTGATCAGAGTCCAAGTCTCACATCCATCGAGCACGACTGGAAGCACCAAGGACCTGAAGACTCAGACTTTCGTCCTCCCGCACAGGTACCGGTAGCACCACACTCCATGATCTAGTGAATCCATGACTCCCCAAGCCTGACCCAGAAGTATCTTGACCTCTGGCTCAGAGTCAGCAGAGACATGAATATCATTGCCAAGGTAAGTGAATCTCTCTGTGACCTCAATATCCTCGCCACAAGCAACGCTAACATCCTCGACAGCTGGTGGATCAGCCTGGTACAGCCCTTCAAAGTAACTGGCCCAGGGGCCTTCACTTCGGACTCCTCTATCAAGAGCCGACCACCCTCTGCTCTAACTGCAGAACACCGAGGGACGGGCTTGGAGGAACGCAATGCGCGAATTCCCCTGCAAGCAGGATGAGAATCACTTGAACACAGGTGATGCTCTACTCCCTCACAGATTCCTCACACATTCTCCTCCTTGTCCATCCTGAGCGCATGGACAGTTTTACCCCTCAGATCCCTGAACAGCTCAGCTCTGCCAGTCAGCCTGGCCCTGCAACTCTGGTCAATGGTATCCAGTGTCCCTTGAGAAACAAAATTCTTCTTCGCCCTCCGGTGAGTTCCAAAACATCCACCGGACCCATCAAGGATGGTGGTCTTGAAGGCACTTCACAAATCTTCAGGATTCCCCAAAGCACCCAGACCCCCTAAATCTCCACTCAGCCTGTTCGCAAACTCCTCAGCTGCCCTCTCATCTTGAGCTTGCCAACATCCAGCCTCGGCTGGGATGGTGCCATTCTCCTGGATTTAAGCTGAAACTTCAGAGTTGCCACAACAAGCCTGTGTTCAGTGTTGAGGAACTGAACACTCCAGCAGACCTTGCAATTCTGGATCATCTTCCAGTGACCATCAACGAGCACATGGTCAATCTCCTTTGCCACACCGCCAGCGTTGGAATTACAAGTCCAGCGATGAGCCTGTTGGCGCTGAAACCATGAACCAGCCACCCTAAGTCCGTGACTTCTTGCAAAGTTAAAGAACTTAGTGCTATTCTGGTTCACAGTTCCAGACCCATGGGGACTAACGCACGTCTCATAACCATCCCGATCAGTTCCAGTCGATGCATTGAAATCCTCCAAGACGAGAAGAGTATCTCGCCTGGGGCACTGATGAACCACAGACTCGAGTGTGGCATAGAATGTGTCCTTCACAGTGAGATCACTCGCCTCAGTCGGAGCATAGACAGAGACCAGGGAAATGACACCTAAGGAGTGATGAATCCTTAGTCTCATTACATGCTCATTGACCGGTGTTACCTCAATTATCATAGGAGTCAGCTTCTTGGACACAACCACAGCAACTCCTTCGGCATGGTAACCACCAGAGCGACCAGACCAATAGTAGGTGGAACCACCCGCCATGATGTCGCCACTACCCGGTCTCCGAACCTCAGAGATGGCTGCAATACCGATGTCCAAACGCTTGAGCTCAGATGATAACAGAGACAGGTGATCATCCTCTCTTAGGGATAGGACATTCCAGGCCGCAACCTGAAGGGACCACCTCAGGTTAACCCAAGGAGACCGCCGTCTGGTGGACACCTCAGCACCACTCCGACACACACCACCACAATCTGACCCAGGAATGTTACCCCGTGGTTTTCCTCCTATCATCTAAGATTGGGGGTCCCGAAGGCTTTGCCCCAATCCCGTCATCCGGTGAGCTGCCCTGCGGAGGGGAGCTGTACAGGAGGTTCTCCCACGGAGTGGGTTTTCAGATTTCTTTGTGGTACGTTTGTGGAATGAAGGGTTTTCCGGTGGTCGGAGTACAAATCCTGCCTCTAACCTCCTAATAAAGAGTAACCCCACTGCAGGAGGACGTCCGCTAACACAGTTGGTCACTAGATACGGATGGACGTTGGCTCACAAGGAGCCCCTCCACCTTTTGACAGGTTTTGTTTTTAATCCTGATGGGTGTCCATATCAAAACACCCTCGTCACCAGAAAACCTGGTGGGGGAGACTTTTTAGTCGCTGGCAACCCGACCATGGAACAGGTGAGTACAAGAGACCTTCAGCAGACCTTTCTCACCTGTGATTGACTATTTCTGTGACAGTGACCAGAAACCATTTGAAAATTAAAAAATTAATGGTTGCCAAGGTTACGGGCTCCACCCACTGCAATGTCTCCTCACTAAATTTTTCTTTGAATTCCCCTTTCTAACAATAAAACCCACTCCAAACATTTCCTCATTTGACGTGAGACATCCACAATTAAATTAAACAAACATCGACGATAAAAACACAAATCTCGATGTTAACTTGGTTCTTTTAAGGCCGAGAGTGTCTTGGCAGGTAAAACACCACGTGGTGCTTCATGGTGAATTACAAACCTCCACCAGGCTGAACCGTTCACGATTTGTATCCACTGATCGGATTCGAACCTGAACCAACATCGAATCGGCTTGTTCTCGTCACCAAACCAAATCATCCACGACTTTTAGAAATATCATCAAGTGTCTCGTTTTTGTCCCCGTCTCTCAATGGTGAAGAATCACTTTCGATATTAAATAATTCTCGTGTCCGGATCCGGATCTTCACCAAAATCGAATCAATTTGTCCTTGTCACACACCTAACCCGTCCACCAAATTCCGTCCAAATCCATCCGCAACTTCTGAAGATATCCTGTTCACAGACAGACAGACATGGGTGAAAACATAACCTCCGTCCACCCTGGGTGGTGGAGGGAACAACGAGGGGTGAAGAGGAGGGATGAGCAGGGATTTCCCCGACACGGTGATGACGTCATACCGCAGGCGACCCCAGCTCGCCCCCCTCACCCTACCCCTCCAGGATCCCCTACTCACCGCACGGACGTTTCGACTCCTGACGGTGGAGAAATTGTGCTGCGGTCAGTAACGTGTCCATGTTGATCGCTCGTTATTCAAATGGAGGATCCCGGGTCTCATGGGTACCTCGAGTACCCTTCCCCTCCACCACAGCTTCCTCCAAGGATTCCCTTTGATCGGCGATGCACCCGCTGCCTGAGCCCCGACCTCCCCAAGCCGTGCTCGCTCACCACTCCCCTCCTCGAGGGCGGAATGGGGCCTAAACCCCCTTATCATGTCTCGGACAAACGAACCACCCAACGTCCCGTTCCGCCGTCCCCACTCCCGTCCGTTGAGGTCTCCGCACGATCAGTGTCCAGACACAGGAACGTGATGCACGAAACTTCATCGGCACATCGTCGGTAAAATGGTGGAAGATGGGAGTGCGAGGGCGGAGCACGTGACGTCAAAACAGTGGGAGAGTCACAAAACACGGACGAGAATCTCTGGATTCGGAATGACCTTTACCCTGGACCTTTGGATTCGAAGCGAATTTTACCCCAAACCTTTCGCAAATGATGTGACGTGGGATTTATATAAAATAAACCGGATGATTGATTGATATCTTCTTGTATTCTCTCACGTTGTCGTCATTTCCGGACCTAAAAGGTGGGATTGTGCAAACTCCCGTGATGAGGCTGAGTCTTTGGGTCTCTAACTCTCTCACGTGGTCTTTCTGTCTTCTAACGTCTCCTCTCCGGCCTTGCCACTTGTCTCCGCCGACACGACGTCGAACCGCCCCTTGCTTCTCGATCAAGCCTCCTGTCTGGCCCCGCTTTCTGTTCCTTATCTCCGACCTCACGACCTCGACGAACGGCCTCTTGCCTGGTCCTGCCTGCTGCTCATCTCTTGCCCCCCCCACTTTGGACTCCACTCTTCACCACTCGAGCCCCTCCTGTAGACACGATCTCCACACGTACGGTTGTAGCCAAACAACTCAACCATTATCGGGTGCCGCACCACGGAGCATCCCTCCCCCGAAACGCTCAGTTACCGAGAAACTGTAACCTCAACTCCCTCCCTCCATGGCTGCAAAAGTCCCTTTCACAATTGGGTTTACTTTGTCTGAGTGTGTGTCTGAGAGTGTTGGCGCCTGTCCGTTAAGTAAGCCTGTATAAGATATTTTATTGTTTTGATTGTTGCTTTATTAATCACGCGTCAAGTCTGCACTGTGTCTGCTTTGTAAGTTGCTTGTATAATTTCCGCACCCTACACCTCTCTCATCTTTCCCTGCATTACACCCCCAATAAACCTTTGTTGTACCACATGCTTTTCCTCGCTTATTGTAAATAATTAATTGTAGAAATGTTCCCAGCTCGCCTTTGTCTTTTCCCTCATTGGTCCAGCATGGTTCGAATCCAGGTTTTGCCGGGTCTTTATTCCCAACGGTCCGTTCCTTCTCGCCAGTACGTCCTTGGCAGTGTCGCTCAGCTGCATCCGGTCCGGAAAGGAGATCCAATCCGGTTCGGACAAGGCGTACCGAGGGCGTGGTTCCCCGGTGGCTAAATCGCGTGGTTAATTAGGTAACCCGATTCACACATAAGTGGGAGGACCCGAGGTCACGCGGTTGAGTTATTGGAATCCACGGTCGGATAGCCCACCCACCACGTCACGGAATTATCCGTGAGCAACGGCCTTCAATTCCGGGGAGTCTGGTGGGAATCGACGTAGCTTTCCCCCACCTAGTGGTCTTCTCACCCGACCCCGCCGGCCCACAACAATATGTCCTTGTTTGCATGTTTTGTTTCAATAAATGACTCAAATATACAGAAGGAATTGAGAATTCTTTGACAGGGGCACCCCACCCATAGACCCCTCAGACTTCGACTTTTTAAATGCTGTTTACAGACTTTGCTGCATCATGGGTGATGAAGGTTGTGGTCAATTTTGATCAGGACTATGTGGGTAATTTCTGAGGAGAAAATAAATACCTATTTTGGTGGGCAACCCCCCAAATAAGGCCCAATTTTTTTTATGCCGTGAAAAACTTTGGTGCATACTGGATGATGAAGGTTGTGGACAAGTATCATAAAAATCGTGTGTGCAGTTTCAGAGAAGAAATTGCAAAAAATTGGGGTCCACTAATTGCAGAAACAACCCCGACAACAGCAATAACCCTTCCCCTATCCTGCAGGAGTTATCCAGCAGCAGTATCGGGGGAGGCTTAAAAAAGAAGGTAATCAGATATTGCAGGCCCTCACCAGGACTTCTTTTGCATGGTGTTTTGTGTGTTTTTGTGTCATTAATACAATTAAATGAGTAATTATTCGTAATGAAGACCTTCCATCCCATAATTGACACGTAAATAACAGTCATACATTCCATTCGCAAGTAGTCAAGAGACAAACGTTCCAAAACTACATAATCAATCAACAGACCAACTCACATTTCAATCGTATGTAATTGATAGATGCACTCAGGTTTTAATGGTAATTCACAGACGAACTCACATTTCAATAATACGTAATTAATAGACGTACTCAGCTTTCAACAGTGAAGGTGTCTTCGGGTGAAAAAGCAAAAGGGGTCTGAAATGTCCAAATGGTCTGAAGAGGCCTCAAGGTCTGAAAAGTGTCGACAGGTTCGAAGAAGGTCGATATGTCTGAAAAGGGTCTAAATGGGTGTGAAGGGGCCTAAAAGGCCTTAACAGGGTCTAAATTGGTATTTAAGGGTTTAATGGGGTCTACAAGCCGAACAGGGTGTAAAGGAGTGAAGCTGTCATCAATAAATTAACTCATGCCAGTAAATAAATTAACTCTGGAGAGCAACATGGAAACAATGGGCCAAATTACCGCTTCAGGACTGTTTAAAACGCCTATTTTGATGCACAGTAAAAATCTGATCGTAGAAAGTTTTGTCACGAATTAACTTTGGGAGCTCAAAGCAGTGACGTCAAAAACAAAAACACATTTCACTGTTTCACTGTATGTACAGATGGATAACCTATTTTCATGCTGCAGACTCTTCTTCCTCCCTCTTCTTCCACTTCTCAGGGTGGTGGCATCACTTTTTCTTCTTCCATCGACCAGCTTACAGTGAGATCTCTCAGCAAAGCCTTGGCTTATTGAGAAAACCTCCACCACAACCTCATTCAGGGTTATGGGAAACCTCATCTTGAAATGTCCAAATTTAAAAGCTCGTTACCCTCAACGAAGGAGAGAGTATTGCGTTCGGATCCGTTCGTTACTTGGTGAAAATTTTTTTTTGCTCAGTATGTTGATCTGCAACGTTTGTCTGTCTGTTTTTTGTTCGTAAAAACAAAAAAGGAGATTTTTAATCTCCCACCGTCGAGTCTTCAAAAATCCAGTGACCCTCAAAAATGTTCATACTGATCGGATGTCACGTTCCACATATGCGATTATGACGTCATAACGAAAGCACCTCTGACAACATAAAAAAAAAATCACATTCATTCCCCCATGAGGAGTCCTTGCCTTGTGCTGTTTCATTTTTTTTCCTTGGTGCTGTTTCAGAGATACAGAGGTCCAAAGTTGTTCAGTTTTTTCCCAAATAGCTACCACCACGTAACCTATGACGTCATAATTATTATTAAAACATTCTACATAAGTTGTCGCACCGGCGATGAAAATTTCATCTCGATCCGACAAGCGGTTGCCGAGAAAAAGACGAAGGTTCTATGCGGACAAACAGACAGACAATCCCTCCATATGGAGTCCAACGACACTCCATGATGTGGGGTGCTTTGTCTACATCCTTATATATGATATCTCACCTCTGTGCTCCTTTTCTATCCCCACAATGGTTATGATGTCGATCAACATGACCCCGGGATACTCCTGCCCGGTCGAACAGGACAACACCTTTTCGTCCATGTCCTGCTTCTTGCTGGTCTCAGGCGCGGGCACAGACGGGTCCTTCACGGAGTGATTGTCTTCCTCCACGCACTCATGCCAGTTGGTTGGACCTCCTCCCACTCCACCGCCACCGGTGACCAGCGCACGTGGCAGGGTAGCGCCCAACGGTATCAGGACCGGCGGCTGGACGGGCCAGGACGGCTCCAGATAGGGCACGACCCGCGAGTCCGTCGAGGACTCCACCAATATCTCGGTCTCGTCACAATCCACACCACATCCAACGCCACAACGGGACCAGGCTGCAGGGATGGGTCGTGCTCCAAATGCAGGTCTATTTGCGTGATATTCGACAATGGCACGAGCGTGGTCTTGGGCCCCCCCATCCATCCTTGGGCACCGCTGTGTGGACCGTCTGACATCTCAGCCGTGGTGTCCGCATCGCATCGCTCAGGGTCACCACATCCAGCACCACACTCGACGGTGGGGGGGGGGAAGAGTAGGACATCTCAAACCGTCACTGGGGCGTGGTTAAAGAGAGTCATGTGACCCGCCCATGTTCTGGAGCTGTACCGAGTGGTTGCAAACGCTTGAGTGGCACACCTTTTGGAATAAAGAAGTACAGTGCATGCGAAAGTTGGCTGTCCTGCTTGCTTGCTGGTCTCTACCTGCATCATGTACCTGCCAGCCTATGACAGTCTCCACCACCAACACCCGTCTGCTTTCCCTGCCATGACCACTGGCCTGTGTGCCGTCTGTTTTGTCCCACGACAACCAAAGCCAGCCATGCCCGTCGTGCCCACGTGACCCCCCAACGTGAATACTTCCAACATTCGTGTGAATAAAATAAAAATGTTTCCATCATGAGCTATTATTTGAACAGAGACCCCAACACTGACACCCGTCATCTTCTCCACAGATGTCGGTGATGCGTACATCAGTAGATCCAGCCTTGCCAGACTTGCCAGATCAGTCGATATAGAGTCCAGTGCGTTCCTGTATTAGCGAATCACGTGTTCGTGACGTCAGATTCGCGGCAAAACACGTGACCTTCAAAAATTACGCGGGGAAACTCAGCATGATGAGTTTAAAAAAAAAAATAAAAAAGAAACATTTTATTTTTAAAAGTGAATTTTGGGTTAAAATCGCGTCCGTGATTTCAAATGAATTCAAAGAATGAAAGTTCAGTTTGAACGGATTGTTTGTGTTTCAGATTCTGTTGTGAAACTGGAGTTCGAGTCCAAGTTCCTGATGATTCGTTCCCTCGACACGAAGGTTCGAATGAAACGACATTCTTTTTGTTCTATTTTTATATTGACACACATTAACACCCTCACAAACCACTATACATCACCATTGTAGTGTAGTGTTTGCAAGGTACAAACGTCCATCTCCTCCTCGTCCTCTTCCTTTTTTTTATCAATCCAAATTATTCCTTCCTGTGGAGTTGGATGAGGAACGGTTCGATCCTCTTGTGACGACAACTTCCCCAAAACTGATTAGGAAGAGAAAGATAAATAAATGGGAATTATTTAATAATTAATATAAGGGGAATCCCCCAACATAGTCAATGGACCCGCCAATGTTCATTTGGGACGGTTCACGACCATTTAAAGTGTGTATACATCCGCGGGGGATCAAAACACGCCCACTTAAAGGCACGCCTACTTAAAACCACGCCCACTTCCGCTGCTTTGCAATCCGCCAAGTGTCTCTTACTCCCTCGGTTCGTCTCCCATTGCCTTTCACTCTCTCACCCTCTCACCCTCTCACCCTCTCACTCTCTCACCCTCTCACCCTCTCACTCTCTCACCCTCTCACTCTCTCACCCTCTCACCCTCTCACCCTCTCACTCTCTCACTCTCTCACCCTCTCACCCTCTCACTCTCTCACCCTCTCACCCTCTCACTCTCTCACCCTCTCACCCTCTCACTCTCTCACCCTCTCACTCTCTCACCCTCTCACTCTCTCACCCTCTCACTATCTCACCCTCTCACCCTCTCACCCTCTCACTCTCTCACCCTCTCACCCTCTCACTCTCACTCTCTCACTCTCTCACCCTCTCACCCTCTCACCCTCTCACTCTCTCACCCTCTCACCCTCTCACCCTCTCACTCTCTCACCCTCTCACTCTCTCACCCTCTCACCCTCTCACTCTCTCACCCTCTCACCCTCTCACTCTCTCACCCTCTCACTCTCTCACCCTCTCACTCTCTCACCCTCTCACTCTCTCACCATCTCACCCTCTCACTCTCTCACCCTCTCACTCTCTCACTCTCTCACTCTCTCACCCTCTCACCCTCTCACCCTCTCACTCTCTCACTCTCTCACTCTCTCACCCTCTCAATCTCTCACCCTCTCACTCTCTCACCCTCTCACTCTTTCTCCTCCCTGGGAATCACTATCTGCAGGAGTCAATGGGTTGAGGACTTGGTACGATGCAGCCCTGGTGATGTGGACGCCCTTCCTCGCTGTTCTGTGTTTTCTTCTCTGTTCCTGTGAAGGTGAGACTCCATTATTGTTGACAACGGCGCAATGGCGGATCCAGGGGTCGGTGCACATGAACTCCCCCCCCACCCCCCATCCGCCCGGACAATCGGCAATTGCACATATTTTGCTTTCACTCTGCAATTAATCCGAGGAACCGCCATATTCAGTTGGAATGAACATGGTGATGATGTAGCGCAGGCTCGACGGTCCAAACGGCCTCCTCCAGCGTCCAAGGACCACGTGGTGTCGTTTCCCTGATGAATTCCGTTGACAAAGAGAAGGCAAGATTTGACGTCGTTGCGTCATGACGTCTTCGCGTTGATGGGTGTACGTCACGCCGACTTGCTCCCCGTGCTTCGTTGTCCACGTGCTTTGCGAGTGTTCCTCGTTAAAACGACCGAACGATGGGAAACTGTTGCAGCGGTGATCTTGGTCCCACTCGGTCCACACTCCGACACTCGCACACCCTAAACATCGCCATGTTCGGCTTGGACTTCGCCGGGAAGACCGCGCTGCTCTATCACCTCATGCTGGGAGAGTCCGTACGGACCGTGCCGACCATCGCCTTCAACACCGAGTGTGTGTACGTGTCCTCACCTCATGGGCGAGAACGTGTCCCCCTCCAGGTGTGGGATGTTGGTGGGAGGGAGAACGTGCGGCCATTGTGGCCTCGCTTCGCACGGCAAGCACGTGGTCTGGTGTTTGTGGTGGACTCGGCGGACCCTGAACGTTTGGAGGAGGCTCGTTGGGAGCTCGTCCGTGTGGTCCGGCTCTGTGAGGGTCGGCAGGTTCCGGTGCTCGTGTTCGCTAACAAACAGGATTCACCTGGGGCGGTCGGAGCCGAGGAGCTGGAGAGGATCCTGGGACTACGTGAGGTGTGCGCGGGCACCACGTGGCACATACAGGGGGTCAGCGCGAACACGGGTCGGGGTCTACACGAGGGTCTATCGAGGCTCCACGAAATGATCGTGATGGGGAGAAAAGTCCTCAACACTCGCTCCATGAGCCTCGGCCACACACGGAAACGGTCGAGGTCACGTGGGCTCGGACCCGACCACGAGGATCACCGGTCATACAGGTGAGGGGACCGAGCAACAAAAACAACGACAACAACAACAATGCATCTCTAGAAACAGGTGTGGGAGGCACGGACGTGCGGTGTGAATTGGAGTTTCACGACGATCACTTCACGACGATCACGATCACGTAATACCCTTCATTCACGATCACGTAATACCCTTCATTCACAATCACGTAATACCCTTCATTCACAATCACATAATACCCTTCATTCACAATCACGTATTACCCTTCATTCACAATCACATAATACCCTTCATTCACAATCACATAATACCCTTCATTCACAATCACGTAATACCCTTCATTCACGATCACGTAATACCCTTCATTCACAATCACATAATACCCTTCATTCACGATCACGTAATACCCTTCATTCACGATCACGTAATACCCTTCATTCACAATCACATAATACCCTTCATTCACGATCACGTAATACCCTTCATTCACAATCACATAATACCCTTCATTCACGATCACATAATACCCTTCATTCACAATCACATAATACCCTTCATTCACGATCACATAATACCCTTCATTCACAATCACATAATACCCTTCATTCACGATCACATAATACCCTTCATTCACAATCACATAATACCCTTCATTCACGATCACATAATACCCTTCATTCACAATCACGTAATACCCTTCATTCACGATCACATAATACCCTTCATTCACGATCACGTAATACCCTTCATTTACGATCACATAATACCCTTCATTCACAATCACATAATACCCTTTATTCACGATCACGTAATACCCTTCATTCACGATCAAATAATACCCTTCATTCACAATCACATAATACCCTTCATTCACGATCACGTAATAACCTTCATTCACGATCACGTAATACCCTTCATTCATGATCACGTAATACCCTTCATTCACGATCACATAATACCCTTCATTCACAATCACATAATACCCTTCATTCACAATCACATAATACCCTTCATTCACAATCACATAATACCCTTCATTCACGATCACATAATACCCTTCATTCACAATCACATAATACCCTTCATTCACAATCACGTAATACCCTTCATTCACAATCACATAATACCCTTCATTCACGATCACATAATACCCTTCATTCACAATCACGTAATACCCTTCATTCACAATCACATAATACCCTTCATTCACAATCACATAATACCCTTCATTCACAATCACATAATACCC
>NC_140981.1:1095424-1132424 GCF_056783735.1 Eptatretus burgeri
CTTCGGATGATGAACTTTCTTGCACGGACCAATGGTCGTCATCTGCGTTACCGTGTGGGGGTCTGCATGGTGAAAAGACCGTCGAGCCTTTGATGGCTACTCCAGACAATGATATCTGCGACCTGGAAGTTCCACTTGTTCAGGATCCCCGATGCGACGATCTGGGTCCATCGCTCGATCCAGACCCATCGCCTGATCTCGGTCCATCAGTGGATCTCGGTCCATCGCTTTTTGATGAAATGATGGGCGAAATGGCAAATAGTTGGGGAATAAAATAGAGTTGTCGTCCGTTACGTGGTCCCTGTACTCCCTGTACTTCCCTGTACTCGGTATAAGAGAAGAAGGTTGCTTCGTTATTGTTTTTAATTTTCGGTTTAACGACTCGCCATTGACATTGACATTCAATTGATGTCAATGACAATGATCTTTCCTTCCCTGATCTTCAGTATCCCCTTACAACTGTACCTAAAGAGATGACGTCACAGTTGCCTTTTGTTTGTTTAAATAATTTCGATGCATCAGTAGTTGTCCTTCGTCCACGTCACAGGACTTGACCTCAGATGTTGTCAAAGTGTCGGAATCACTTCCTCTTTTTCCTTCCTTCCCACACGTCCACCTGGTGCTCGAAAAGATCGTCTTACTCCCTCGTAGGGTCTTTCGATGGTCATTCAACAGCCGTTATCGTTGGTGGACGTTTCCCTCGTACAACCATCGTTGTTGCTTTTGCTTCACGCAATGCTCCTTGTACAGATCATTGATTGAATAAATTGATCATGTAACTGATTTCAGATGTTGATTTAATTTTCGGTGTTTCATCAATCATGGGATAAAATCATCAATCGATCGATTATAAATGTGGAACTGCATCCGTAGAGCGCGTAGTGTCACCTACTGGCGTGTTAATTCCGTTCACTGCAAACCCTGCGACGATGGCCCAATGCTATTTCATAACTGTATCATCCATACACCTGTGTATTGGCTTAACGGTCAAGGACAGCTGGCTTTAGATCCTCGGGTGTTGAGTTCAAGCCGCTGTCAAGCTGTTGAATTAACACCAGGTGGTGTTGACTCAGCCAGTCATCCTTCTGTGGTCGGCGAAATGAGTATCAGTGTGCTGGGAACAGGGGAATTGTGTCAACTGAGCAAGCAAAAACAATAAATGATGCAGCCAACCAGCCGCAGGCTACATACCAATAAATAAATCCATGCTCCCTATGATGTCACACACATTGCCATTATCTGTTGCTTTATCGATTGATTGATCGTTAGGATATTTAACAAGCACTTTTTTGCACATTAAGGCTAAATTGCATCAATTAAGATGAATATGAAACACAGGGTCAGGTCATGGACAAGTAATAATTCCCTCCTCACCATCCCCCAACCCCTCTTTCTCCCCCTTGGTGTTTGACCCCCGCCTGATGGAAGGGGTATCGACACCACATTTCGCTCCGGGAGGTAGCAGGTATCACTAGTCCGTACTTTTAAATACCGATTTGCTGTTTCACACTGAGTAACTGGGTAATGGCTTCAAACAGCATGTCTCAAAAAAAAATTTTTGGGGAAGATTGGCAGATTGAAGAAAGGTTTGGATGAATTGGGCAAAGAGATTGCTTCAACAATCGGATTTGAGACTTCCAGAAGACATGATCGAGCGACCTCCGAGTTATCCATGTGTCTTGTCAGAGTGGGTGAGATTCGTGAAATCCGATGTGACATCAGTGATGTAAAATCATCCCTAGTTTACCAGTAAGTACGATCATACACAAGAAGCAGGAAAACAGATTTCTGCAAATATCAGTAATGATCAAGATAATTAAAAGTGAATTTGTTTATTGGAGCAGGAACTCAAACAGTACACTTCTGATGTTGATATTGATACCCTGCCGAAGTCTACATTCAGAAAACGCGGAAATCATTCAGGCCAGCAATAAGCATCTGTTCACGCTCCTTTCCGACAGTGCTGCCAACTACGTCTGACTTGAGGGATGGCGGAGTTAGAGGGGGGAAGGAGGGATAAACCAGAAACTAAGGACAAAGGAAATAGCATCCTTTATTAAAAACACAAGGTTCACATGAAACACGAAAGAAGATCTCACTAAAAGGAAAGGTTATGAAGTTTAAGAGCATCGAAGAGACCAATCAGTTTCAAAGGAATCAGCATTTAAAATGTTGATAAAACTGAATAAAAGGGCAAGAAATCCCGAGTGCACGGACACTAGACCCTCTCGTCGAGGAGTTCAAGGGTCTTCACTTGTGGTCTTGCCGGATGCAAGATCTTCATTGGACCCATCAGTCTTGGAGAAGAAGTCATGCTGCATTGCGTCACTTGCAGTGACACGGGTTTTGGGAACGAAAGTCAGAAATTTCTGAAAAATAAGGGTGACCATAATTATACAACATGATCATCTGACATAATCATGCATTGGGGGGGGAGGGAGAGAGAGAGAGACAGAGAGAGAAAGAGAAAGACAGAGAGAGAGAGAGAGAGATCAGACAGAGAGAGACAGGCAGACAGAGAGAGACAGACAGAGAGAGAGAAAAAAGAGAGAGACCAGACAGAGAGAGACAGGCAGACAGAGAGAGAGAGGGAGACAGGCAGGCAAAGAGAGGCAGACAGAGAGAGAGAGAGACACAGACAGAGAGGGACACACAGGAAGAGAGAGACACAGAGAGAGAGAGAGAGACAGACAGAGAATGAGAGAGACAGAGAGAGAGAGAAAGACAGAGAGAGACAGACAGAGAGAGACAGACACAGACAGACAGAGAGAGACAGACAGACAGAGAGAGAGAAACAGAGAGAGGAGAGAGAGAGAGAGAGAGAGAGAGAGAGAGAGAGAGAGAGAGAGAGAGAGAGAGAGAGAGAGAGAGAGAGAGAGAGAGAGAGAGATCAGACAGAGATCAGACAGAGAGAGATCAGACAGAGAGAGACAGGCAGACAGAGAGAGACAGGCAGACAGAGAGAGAGACAGACAGAGAGAGAGAGAGAGAAAAAGAGAGAGAGACCAGACAGAGAGAGACAGGCAGACAGAGAGAGACACAGACAGAGAGAGAGAGAAATACAGAGAGAGAGAGAGAGAGAGAGAGAGAGAGAGAGAGAGAGAGAGAGAGAGAGAGAGAGAGAGAGAGATAGATATATATATATATATATATATATATATATATATATATATATATATATATATATATATATATATATATATATATACAGTAAATATATATATATATATATATATATATATATATATATATATATATATACAGTAAATATATATATATATATATATATATATACAGTAAATATATATATATATATATATATATATATATATATATATATATATATATATATATATATATATATATATATATATATATATATGGTGGGGGAGGATGTGGTGGAAAAGAAAAGCCGAATTAAAGCCAGAAGCACCAAATTGAATCGTTTTGTTATCAGTTCATGGCCCAGGGCTGGCAGGATAGACCACAGAGGTGCACTCTCTCCTCTGAGCTGTCCAGCTTGGGTTCGAATCCAGACCCAGCTGTAAACTACCATCCTGGTGTTTCACAGGTTGAACGAGGAATCTTCATGTGTGCCGTTCCTCAGATGGACATTAAGCAGGAGGACCCATCGGCCCAGGCTGGTAGTTAGTGGTTAATAATGCCTTTCGTGAGTCGGCGAATTATCTTCGACACAATCAACAAATTACTAATTCCTGCCAAAGTCACCTTCAGTCGAACGTCAGGCCTAGCCATCCGATTTATGAAAGACTTGGGACAAAAACGTTTGACCTGCTGACCCCACAAAAATATGGGAATAATTGGGTCCATTAAAGACTGGTGTACTCATGTTAATACGGTGCAGTCACTATTTGCCCGGCGTTATCTTAAGCATGTAACAGGTCGTATCATGATTACATCATCAGGTCATTACCGTCACCCATGGTGTTACTTCAGATAACTCCAACCCTGGAGGAAGAAAAATGCCGGCACCACATCAAACAAATCCATCATTGGTCATCCTTCATCCTCAGGGAATGTTTGGTGCAAATTCCAAACACGGAAGGAAATCAAACGACATCCAGACTGAACACATCGATTCGAAAGCATTGATTTTGAGGTCCAGCTGTCAACAGTGAGAAAGACCTTCAGATCTTCCTTCCCGACCGCTTGGCTTTCTTGGTTGTACTGCTCAAGCAGGTTCGGAGGGACTCTCGAGCTACCCGAGTTGCCTGCAGCGGGGAATCGGACCCGTGCATTGTGGGTCTTTAACATGCAGCATAAAACAGGTCGATGAAGACCCACCAATCGCACTTTTCCAACAGCAACGATGAACCACCACTGGTGGCCGTGAAACAGTCGGGACGAGTTTAACATCACGAGTGCGCCAAGACAAAGGGAACACTCACCAAGAGCAGATCCTTGGCGATCGGTTCGATCCCGGGCACCTGGACCCCGGTGGGTGGTTTCTCTCGTTGAACAAAGGACCAGCGAGGCAAAACAAAGTCGCTGGACCAGCAATCTTCGTCCGGTAACCCCAGCATGCTGCATGGTAGCAAGATGGTGGAAAAGCAATTGCAGTTTAATTTCACAGCTGGTTTTACCTGCACGCCAGGTGTATTCTTGAACTTGCTTTGCACTCTGCAGACAAGTTACAATCAAACGTGGGATTCAAAATCCTCTTTGTACCTGACGCAGGTGAGTTACACGAATAGCTTACTCAAATATCTGGGTCAGATGATCGATATCACAGTGTCCATCGAAGAGAGGCCTGCAAAGGGAGCAAAGGGCATCGACGACTGAATCTCAACGTTCCCCGATGCTGAAAGTGGCAAATTTGATTGGTCAAGTTGGTGTAAGATGACGTCATAATTTGTCCAAGTGCTGTGAAACTGGAGGTTTTTTTGAAAGAGCCAAGGAGGCGATTTTTGTTCCACAGTGTTCAAAGTATATAACTCAATTAAAATAAAATAAAGGTTTTAAAGGTTGGAGAAAAAAAAATAACTTTTTTCAGAAGTTTGCCGCCGTTGACGCACCATCTTTGACACCGCCTTATTTAACACCACCCTCGTTCTTCGTGGCTGTTGCGTCCTTCAAGACGTCCTTAAAAACAGTAAGTTTCGTGTTTGGAATGATTTGCAATTTCGTTTCGGAGTAGAGGCAGACAGAGTAAACAAATTATCTCGCTCCTCTCTGCTCACGCGCGATCGGGACAAATTCAGAGCCAAAGTGCTGCTCAACTGCAGGGCTCATCTTCCGATTCGTGTCCAAAATATCACGTTCGTCCCTCGATCACGGACTGACGTCTGTAGACGGACAAGAACCGATCGCTTAACCCCGCTTCGTGCGGGCGCACGGGGTCAAAAACAGGACCGAACATTCAGCCACAAGACGGACGGGAATTCTGAGACTCGCCAAGGTACGTACCACAGACGTGAGCGACTTCTGGAAGCTGTACATTTGAGCCAGGCCAAAGTCAGCAATTTTGAGCTGCCCACAAGTGGTCACCAAGATGTTCTGTGGCTTGAGGTCGCAATGCACCACCCGGTGCATGTGCAGAAAATCCAGGCCTTTCAGCAGCTGGTACATCATGTCCTGTGGTTATACCGGAAATGGGTGAACACGTGATTTACATCAACAAAGAACGACAACTCAATGTGGTTCACACGCTTGCGCAGAGCCGTACAAGCTGTTCATCCATGTAGACCTCAAGTGAGGTCCAGGTTCCCCTTTGTGGGAGTTGTTACGCTTCATCTGTGCTCCTGGAGGCTGCAGTGGGACCTCAGGCTACGGCGGTCAATGGTGTCTCTCAACGATACACATTGAAACTTCTCTCTTAAGAAACAGACAGGTGAGCAGCCTCTCAGTATTTCCCCCCCTCTTCCACCTGGCCTGTTACCATCGACGTGGCAATCTCCAGGTTTATGATCAAACCTAAGTCTAAGCTCTCCGCTCACCTCCACGTTTGGTGTCTCCTCCATGTCTATCCAATGTACCTCTTCCCTCGAATACGAAAAGCTGATCACCCACCAAACCATCATGACATCAGCCATTGTTAAACCAAACCTTTACCCAGGGTCATCCCCCAATGATTGCTAAAATATAACAAGGAGTCAGTACAAACACTTGTCACGGCGTGCACGGAATGGCTCTTCGTTGATGTGGATGTGTGGAGGAGGGTACCCGGATTCGAGTCTCCGACAGGCCAGGCGGTGAGACAAGTTCCAGTAACTTGGAGAGGTCGTGATCGATGAAGTCAAGCACCAACGACAGGCACACCGTTTTGTCTGTGACCTCGTCGAAAAACACGTCGAGCAATCTGCACAAACATACACAGACACAAAGATACACAGACACAAAGAACAATTGATTATTCGACTCGATTGCTTTTTCTATTATATAGTTTCTCTGAACGTCGACGTTGTCTTTGGTACAAGAAGCCTCACGTGCGTGTCACTCACCTCCGCAGGTGTGATTTGTCTTGATGAGTTTGTCCGTCTGTGACGTGACAAGTGCTGCACTTCCACGGACCTCGATTGTTGAAAGGAAATGTTTCCTTATCCCAAAAGATGCCCCACTCGGTGCTGTCCCTATCAAGATCCTCAGGTCTGTGTCACACATATCTTCACCATTCTTTCATTCAAAATCGTCACTTCCCCAGGTGAATGGCGCACACGTACACGACCATCCACGTGATCGAAAAGAAAATGGGACTCATCGGACCAGGCGACCTTCTTCCATTGCTCCAAGGTCCAGTTCCGACGCTCGCGTGTCCATTGTAGGCGCTTTCGACGGTGGACAGGGGTCATCATGGGCACTCTGACCGGTCTGCGGCTACGCAGCCCCATACGCAGCAGGGTGCGATGCACTGTAGATTGTGACACATTCCTCCTGTGACCACCATTAAAATTTTCTGTGACTTGTGCCACAGTACACCTTCTGTCGGTTCGGACCAGACGGGATAGCCTTCGTTGCCCTCGCGCATCAATGAGCCTTGGGCGCCCAACACCCTGTCGCCGGTTTGTGGTTTGTCCCTCCTCGGAACACTGTCGGTAGGTACTCACCACTGCTGACCGGGAGCACCCCACAAGCCTTGCCGTTTAAGAGATGCTCTGACCCAGTCGTCTGGCCATAACAATTTGGTCCTTGTCAAAGTCGCTCAGGTCTTTACTCCTGCCCATTTCTCTTGCATCCAACGCATCAACTGCAAGAACTGACTGTTCACTTGCTGCCTAATCTCTCCCACCCCTTGTCAGGTGCCATTGCAACAAGATAATCAATGTTATTCACTTCACCTGTCAGTGGTCATAAAGTTTTGGCTCATCAGTGTCTAAACACACATATATATATATATATATATATATATATATATATATATATATATATATATATATATATATATATATATATACAGTGGGGAGAACAAGTATTTGATACACTGCCGATTTTGCAGGTTTTCCCACTTACAAAGCACATTGAGGCCTGTAATTTTTATCATAGGACACGTCAACTGTGAAAGACAGAATCTGAAACAAAAATCCTGAAAATCACATTGTATGATTTTGAAATAATCAATTTGCATTTTATTGCATGAAATAAGTATTTGATACATCAGAAAAACAAAACTTAATATTTGGTACAGAAACCTTTGTTTGCAATTACAGAGATCAGATGTTTCCTGTAGTTTTTAACCAGGTTTGCACAGACTGCAGCAGGGATTTTGGCCCACTCCTCCATACAGATCTTCTCCAGATCCTTCAGGTTTCGGGGCTGTTGCTGGGCAACACAGACTTTCAGCTCCCTCCAAAGATTTTCTGTTGGGTTCAGGTCTGGAGACTGGCTAGGCCACTCCAGGACCTTGAGATGCTTCTTACGGAGCCAATCCTTAGTTGCCTTGGCTGTGTGTTTCTGGTCGTTGTCATGCTGGAAGACCCAGCCACGGCCCATCTTCAATGCTCTTGTTAAGCGAAGGAGGTTGTTGGCCAAGATCTCATGATATATGGCCCCATCCTTCCTCCCCTCAATACGGTGCAGTCGTCCTGTCCCCTTTGCAGAAAAGCATCCCCAAAGAATGATGTTTCCACCTCTATGATTCATGGTTGGGATGGTGTTCTTGGGGTTCTACTCATCCTTCTTCTTCCTCCAAACACGGCGAGTGGAGTTTAAACCAAAAAGCTCTATTTTGGTCTCATCAGACCACATGACCTTCTCCCATTCCTCCTCTGGATCATCCAGATGGTCATTGGCAAACTTCAGATGGGCCTGGACATGCGCTGGCTTGAGCAGAGGAACCTTGCGTGCGCTGCAGGATTTTAATCCATGACGGCGTAGTGTGTTACTTTTGGTTTTCTTTGACACTGTGGTCCCAGCTCTCTTCAGGTCATTGACCAGGTCCTGCCGTGTAGTTCTGGGCTGATCCCTCACCTTTCTCATGATCATTGAGGCTCCACGAGGTGAGATCTTGCATGGAGCCCCAGACCGAGGGAGATTGACTGTTATCTTGAACTTCTTCCATTTTCTAATAATTGCGCCAACAGTTGTTGCCTCCTCACCAAGCTGCTTGCCTATTGTCCTGTAGCCCATCCCAGCCTTGTGCAAGTCGACAATTTTGTCCCTGATGTCCTTAGACAGTTCTCTGGTCTTGCCCATTGTGGAGAGGTTGGAGTCTGATTGATTGAGTGTGGACAGCTGTCTTTTATGCAGATAACAAGTTCAAACAGGTGCAGTTAATACAGGTAATGAGTGGAGAATGGGAGGGCTTCTCAAAGACAAAACTTACAGGTCTGTGAGAGCCGGAATTCTTACTGGTTGGGAGGTGATCAAATACGTATTTCATGAAATAAAATGCAAATTAATTATTTAAAAATCATACAATGTGATTTTCAGGATTTTTGTTTTAGATTCCGTCTTTCACAGTTGAAGTGTACCTATGATAAAAATTACACACCTCTACGTGCTTTGTAAGTGGGAAAACCTGCAAAATTGGCAGTGTATCAAATACTTGTTCTCCCCACTGTGTGTATATATATATATATATATATATATATATATATATATATATATATATATATATATATATATATATATATATATATCAATACCCACCCACATCTCTCACCTGTGAAAAGAGGGACTAGCCAATCAGCTCTCACCTCATCAACTCGACACAGACGGCTCGGATTATATAAACAATTGACACCTCCAAAACTCCTCTTGCCGAAGAAGCTGCATAAAGCAACCCAAGAAGGCATACACAAGGTAAGCACTTTGCTGTTTCAAACTGTTCCCCAAGTTGGCTTTATGGTTGTGTTGTGGAGGAACTCAGACGGATGGTTGTTCTGTGCAGATTATGTGGTTTGCTCACCATAAGTCAGGTGTGTCTGATTGTGTGTGTGTGTGTGTGTGTGTGTGTGTGTGTGTGTGTGTGTGTGTGTGTGTGTGTGTGTATACACATATACATATATATATATATATATATGTATATATATATATATGTATATATATATATATATATATGTATATATATACATATATATATATATATATATATATATATATATATATATATATATATATATATATATATATATTAGTCGTGTATGTATGTTTGTCCTCTTATAACTCGAGAACTACGCATCACAGAGCAAAACTAGTCATATTCGGAATCAGCACGTCACAGAGGTATGACAGCACACCTTAGATGTTTAAAAAACCGAAAAAAACATCGTCGATTTTTTTTGGCCGTTTCAATTTTTCTGCCGCAATTGATTGTTTTTTCCGCGTCGCGACTTTTTTATTCACAACCTGATCAAAATAAGACAAAGACAGACCAGTGGACGGACAGACCAGTGGACGGACAGACCAGTGGATGGACAGACCAGTGGACGGACAGACCAGTGGATGGACAGACCAGTGGACGGACAGACCAGTGGATGGACAGACCAGTGGACGGACAGACCAGTGGACGGACAGACCAGTGGACGGACAGACCAGTGGATGGACAGACCAGTGGATGGACATACCAGGGAACGTTTACAAAGTTTCTGATCAAAATTAGACTTTGTGATTTTCGATGCCCTGAAGAAGGAAGAGCTCTATTGGTCCCAAGGCAACTGCAGCTCAGCAAAAAATACACACTAATAGACAACAGGAGACTGAAGAGGAGCAAGATGTCAGGCTAAACGAACAGGCACAGCAGCAACAACAGCAGCGACCAAATGATACTGAAGAGGAGTGATGAGCCAGGCTCAATAAACAGGCACATCGGCAACAACAGCGGCGAGCAAATGAGACTGAGGAAGAGTGTGATGCAAGACTTGAGGCAATGCGTCACCGCACTGCAGAGGCACGAGCACTGGTCCGGGCACAAGACTACAACAATGCCAACAGGGTGGCAATCACGTATGACCCGGCTGACCCAACAAGTCATGCAGACATTGGCCGAATGGACCAAGTCTGCACCCACTGCTCTGCTTACAAGTTCAAGGGAGAGACCAAGGGTGTGGGCTGCAGTGATGGCAAGGACGTCCTTGAGCCCTCTCCTGCCCTTCCTCCCTTGCTGAAAGAACTTCTCTCAGGCGAAGGTCCCCTCACTTCCTTGACAACATTCGGACATATAATGGCAGCTTTGCGATGACGAGCTTTGGGCACAAAGAAGCTGAAGTCCAGGGCTGGAACCCGAGCTTCCGGATCCAAGGTCAAGTGTTCCACCGCATTGGCAGCTTGCTCCCGCCTGAAGAGGGCCAGCCAAAGTTCCTACAGGTCTACTTCCTGGACTCACACGTCAAGGAGCTGGCTGCCAGGAACCACAGCGGCCTCAAACCACACGTCCTTGAGATGCTCACAAAGTGGTTTCACGAGAATAACCATCTGGTCCGTGAGCTCAAGACTGCAAGAGATGTACTTGCGGAAATGCTCCAGGGAGGACGAACGCTGCACAGCACCTTCAATATCCCACTCGACACGCACCTCAAAGAGCAGCCAACATGCAGCATCAAGCGTGGAACAGCATTGGCCAAGGTCATCAATGTTGCTGCTACCATCATTGAAGATGAGGCCCCGATGACTCACAAGTCAGCCGATGATGCTGAAGACCGCACACTGCAGGACATCACAGGAGTCCAGCAACCCATGGGAGGCATCCCCACACTGCTCTGCGGAGACTTCCGGCAGATCCTTCCAGTGATCAAGAGAGGCACCAGATCCAACATTGTCAACGTCAGCCTGAAGACGTCCTACCTGTGGTGCCATGCGATTGTCAAGCACCTGACCACCAACATGCGAGCTCACCTCTCTGGCGATGAAGGGGCCACCAACTTCTCCAAGCTGCTCCTGGAAATTGGCAATGGACAGATCCCATTTGCGGCCGAACCAGACAGGATCGCAATTCCTCCTGGACTGGGCAAGGTCGTCTCCACACTGGATTTGCTCAAGGCTGAAGTCTACCCTTGCTTGACCACAAATGGAGTCAGGTCTGAGTGGCTGGCTGAGCATGCAATTCTCTCTCCGACAAACACCAACGTCAACCAGCTCAACAACTGGCTCATGGGACAGTTCCCCGGCGATGAGAGGATCTATAAGTCTGTGGACAGTACCATCTGCGACGAGGAGGCAGTCAGTTACCCTGTTGAGCTGCTCAATTCTCTCGAGCTGTCAGGAATGCCACCACACCTCTTCAAGCTGAAACTCGGTGTGCCCATCATGATCCTGCGAAACATGGAGCTCCCCAAGACCATCAATGGCTCCCCAAGACCATCATCAAATGCTGCATCATAATGCATGCCCATGTCATTGAGGCCACCATCTCCTGTGGACCATACAAAGGAGAAGTCATCATTCTGCCGAGGATTCCGCTCATTCCGTCCGACTCCGAGCTGTCTTTCCAGTTTCACCGACTCCAGTTTCCCTGCAAGGCATGCTTTGCGATGACGATCAACAAGGCTCAAGGTCAGACGTACAAGGCAATCGGTGTCAACCTCTCTGTCCCGTGCTTGTCCCACGGCCAGCTGTATGTGGCTGCCTCTCGGACCGGCAGCGCAGTAAAGCTCAGCATCCTGGCACCCAACAGTCAGACACACAATGTGTCTGATGTCTGATGACGAACGCTGACAACGACAACAAAATGTGAAATGTGTCCAAATTAATTGTGACATATAAATGTGATACATATTAAGCACAACAGTTTACCCCTTTCTTATTCCTGTTTTCCCCGGGCAATGCCGGGTACTCCAGTTAGTATTGTTACGAATCTGGAAGCCATTTGCACGCAACAGCCAGAGTCCCCGCAGTTCAGTTATTTCGATAAGTATGTGTTTATAGTTCGGGTCCAGTCCCTATGTTTAATGGGTGATTAAGTGTATGTGCGCTGTGTTATTTTTTAGTTATAATTAATATCCAACAACAACAACAACAACAACATCCTCCTTCGCTCCTGCCGCCATCGGCCTTCCTCACGCGCATGCGTGCCGAGCACAGACGTGGGCGGGGCTTCCATCGGCTCAGATCAGAGCCCCACTCCAAAAAAGGGCATGGAGTGTTTCCTCTGCCCAATGAGCGAAGGGCGAGCATCGCACGTGCGCCCCAGCCAATGTGAAGCCAGAACGTCCAAAAAAAAGAAGGTCTCGACAGAAACGACAAAGAAAAGAGGATCGAGTGGTGCGCGAGGAAAGGAAACCACCGTGGTGGTTTGTGTTGGAGCGCGCGGGCTGGTGGTCGGAGCGTCCAACTTCCCCGCCAATAATCCCGGGCTCCACAGGAGCAGGTCGGCAAGCCGCACGACGCGGCCAGGTACACCACGGAACTCTGTCCCCCCAGTTGAACTATCCTCCTCGGCTGGAGGACCGAATAAAGACCCAGTGGGGTCCATTTCTTTTTGGATGTGTGTGTGTGTGTGTGTGTCTGTGGGCCCAGTCTTTAAGTCGAAACGGTATTAGTGCCTTACATCATTGTCCATTTGATTATATTCGGTGTAACACTGCTCTTTGTCTCCCTCCCCCCATTATAAATAAACCCCGTGTTAAATGTTCCAGCTCGTTGCCTGTCGTTTCCATGATTGACCCAGTATGGTTCAGGCTTGAGAATTAGGGAGGCCGATTGTGCCGTAAATTGCTCATTTGGTCCAGCAGGCTTTGGTCATCCCCGCTCGGTTACGCCCGATCCGAGTCGGTAACAGCGACTCGGTTCGGACAAAGTCAGCCGAGGGTGTGGCTTCCCCGGTAGTTCGACGGCGTGGGTACTTTGGTAAATTAGAATTAGAAAATTATCCCTCCCCCACGCCGACTAAATATTGGCATCCACGGTCCATTAAGGGACCCGTGACCTTCGGAGTTATCCGAAGGTTACAACCTTCAATTCCGGTGTTCGGTGGGAGACGGCCCAACTGCTCCATCTGGCGGTCGTCCTCGCCACCGAACCCGGCACCACAACAGCATATATATATATGCATGTTTTGAGTGATTCAACTCTTAAAATTAATTGTTAAAAGAACCTGTGAGTGAATTTTCTTCTGCACCGCACACCTCGTCTCCTTTCCTCCTCGCTTCTCCAGTTTGTGGAACCTACTTCCAGAGGCTGTTCGACCCCACCCTGCCTCCAGGGCTTCAAGCATGTGGAGCACCACCATCTCATGTCAGCACAAATCACTGCACATGGTCTTTATTAACCCCATTAGCCTACCTCACCAAACTCAACCCTCTTAATTGCAGGTTGGTGTATTTCATTCGCTCATCTTTCTTCTCTTTTCCTGGTCTTTCATTCTCTTGCTTGATCTGTCAATCTGTTACTCCACTGCACTTTGGCTTTTTAACCTTTACCTCCTCGCTCTTCCATTAGCTTCGATCATGCGAAGTATGCAGGTGACGATGCAGGTGCATCGTGCATCGCTTACCGCACAATGTTGGGATGCTCAAACGACTCGAGATGGCGCAGCAGAGCAACTTCTCGCAGAATGCAGGCTGGAACCCCGTCCCCGTAGGTGGGCATACGTATCTTCTTGACAGCGACGATCTGTCCATTCACAAGGTCCTGGGACTTGAAGACCGTGCCGTGTGCACCGCATCCGATCGTGGAAATATTCTTGTAGCGTTTCTGTTTATCCTCCGACGTCTCCATCAATCCCTTATTCGCACCTGCAACATTACAGGTGGGAGACATGACACAAAGGTCAGGCAAAGTACCAACACGTGTTTGGCTCATTAAACACTTTGGATCAGTCCTGAAGGTCTTGGTGATTGATACAAAGGCTCCTGGGTGGTCGAGGTTACAGCTGTAAAAGATCAAAAATTTAACCTTGACAATGACAGTCAGGCTTGACCCCAAAACGTTCCATTTTCACCCAAACAAATTGATTTTTAATCCAGAAGAGCCAGAAAAGATGGACAACCCGACCAAATAGTTTGGTGAACATAACCAAGAAAAAGATGGTCAAGATGACCAAATATTGTTGGGTCAAAAATACCCTGAAGATATGTAAATTTATTATTTATTTATTTATTTTTGTATGCATTGTCGAGGCTCGAAAAGAGCGAAAACACAGAACATATTATTACAGGAGCGGGAGACAAGAGGGGCGGGAGAGGGAAGGACAAAACTTTACAGTGTAAAGAAGGTGCAACAGGGACTTTCAGGTCCTTACACGACAGGGACTTTCAGGTCTTTACATTACAGGGACTTTCAGGAAGGAAAACAGGGAATTTGAAGGAGGTGGGTTTGGAGTTGGTTAACGGGGGTAGAAAAGATCATGGTTTTGGATGGGGGAAGATATGAGATGGTGGTGAACAGTTGTTTTGAAGACCTGGAGGGAAGAGTGGGATTGAAGAGAGTGTGGGAATTTATTCCAAAGGCGGGAAAAAAGAGGAATGAAAGAGTGAAGGTGAGCAGTGATTTGTGACTTTGGTAGTTTCACCAGAAGGGGGTTGCTGGCGGACCTTCAGTGCTCTGCGGAAGTATAGAGGGGGGGGCAGATCACAGACAGAGCAGGGGGAGCAAGGCCGGAGAGGAGACGGTAAAAGATAGAAAGTCCACCGACCTGCCCCAAAGACTTAGCTTCATCGCAAGAGATACCACTGATCCGAAATGCCTTGGTTTCCACAGCGTGAAGCCGAGATAGGTGTGAGGCAGGAGCACCAGCCCAGAGCGGAGAGCAGTACTCCATCAGGGTTCAGATGAAAGCTTTGCATGTCGTCAGGAGCTCAGGTGGACCGAGGAAGGACTTTGCACGACGGAGGATTCCCAGTCGGCGATTGGATTTGGAAGCCAGGTTGGAGATGTGGCTTTCCCGGGAAAGATCATGGCAGATAGTGAGACCCAGAAGCTTGGATGAAAGGGAAGCTGTGGCCTGCCGATCAGAGGGATCACAGATGGTACGGCAGAGGGTGGAGTTATCAACAAAGAGATATTTTGCCAATTCGATAATATGATGAAATAGTTGAAATTGGACCGAAACGGTCGTTGTCCTAAGGCTTGTCGTGGAGCTGAACACACAAATCACACACAGACGTGTACACAGATAAATGAGACAACACCTGTCACAACTTCAAACAAACACAGTCAGAGCTGGAGGTGGGGGGAGTAGGGGAGGGGAGTGACGTCATTCCGTGGGGAGTAATGAAGTTGGAATGCCCTCCTCGCCATGGTTGTTTGTCCATAATCTACTCTGTCCTCCAAGTAAACGGTGAGTATCAAGCAAGGAAGTAGCACGTACCATTATGAGGAAGGAAGCAGCATGTACCATGATTAGGAAGGAAGCAGCACGTACCATTATTAGGAAGGAAGCAGCACGTACCATGATTAGGAAGGAAGCAGCACATACCATGATTAGGAAGGAAGCAGCATGTACCATTATTAGGAAGGAAGCAGCATGTACCATGATTAGGAAGCATTACGTACCATTATTAGGAAGGAAGCAGCACGTACCATGATTAGGAAGGAAGCAGCACGTATCATGATTAGGAAGGAAGGAGCACGTACCATTATTAGGAAGGAAGCAGCACGTACCATGATTAGGAAGGAAGCAGCACGTACCATGATTAGGAAGGAAGCAGCACGTACCATGATTAGGAAGGAAGCAGCACGTACCATGATTAGGAAGGAAGCAGCACGTACCATGATTAGGAAGGAAGCAGCACGTACCATGATTAGGAAGGAAGCAGCACGTACCATGATTAGGAAGGAAGCAGCACGTACCATGATTAGGAAGGAAGCAGCACGTACCATGATTAGGAAGGAAGCAGCACGTACCATGATTCGGAAGGAAGCAGCACGTACCATTATTAGGAAGGAAGCAGCACGTACCATTATTAGGAAGGAAGCAGCACATACCATGATTAGGAAGGTTATGAAGCAGCACGTACCATTATTAGGAAGGAAACAGCACGTACCATGATTAGGAAGCAGCAAGTACCATGATTAGGAAGGAAGCAGCACATTCCATGATTAGGAAGGAAGCAGCACGTACCATGATTAGGAAGGAAGCAGCACGTACCATGATTAGGAAGGAAGCAGCACGTACCATGATTAGGAAGGAAGCAGCACGTACCATTATTAGGAAGGAAGCAGCACGTACCATGATTAGGAAGGAAGCAGCACGTACCATGATTAGGAAGCAGCACGTACCATTGATTAGGAAGGAAGCAGCACGTAGCACTCCATGATTAGGAAGGAAGCAGCACGTACCATGATTAGGAAGGAAGCAGCACGTACCATGATTAGGAAGGAAGCAGCACGTACCATGATTAGGAAGGAAGCAGCACGTACCATGATTAGGAAGGAAGCAGCACGTACCATGATTAGGAAGGAAGCAGCACGTACCATGATTAGGAAGGAAGCAGCACGTACCATGATTAGGAAGGAAGCAGCACGTACCATGATTAGGAAGGAAGCAGCACGTACCATGATTAGGAAGCAGCACGTACCATGATTAGGAAGGAAGCAGCACGTACCATGATTAGGAAGGAAGCAGCACGTACCATGATTAGGAAGGAAGCAGCACGTACCATGATTAGGAAGGAAGCAGCACGTACCATTATTAGGAAGGAAGCAGCACGTACCATGATTAGGAAGGAAGCAGCACGTACCATGATTAGGAAGGAAGCAGCACGTACCATGATTCGGAAGGAAGCAGCACGTACCATTATCAGGAAGGAAGCAGCACGTACCATTATTAGGAAGGAAGCAGCACGTACCATGATTAGGAAGGTTATGAAGCAGCACGTACCATTATTAGGAAGGAAGCAGCACGTACCATGATTAGGAAGCAGCAAGTACCATGATTAGGAAGGAAGCAGCACGTACCATGATTAGGAAGCAGCACGTACCATGATTAGGAAGGAAGCAGCACATACCATGATTAGGAAGGAAGCAGCACGTACCATGATAAGGAAGGAAGCAGCACGTACCATGATTAGGAAGGAAGCAGCACGTACCATGATTAGGAAGGAAGCAGCACGTACCATGATTAGGAAGGAAGCAGCACGTACCATGATTAGGAAGGAAGCAGCACGTACCATGATTAGGAAGGAAGCAGCACGTATCATGATTAGGAAGGATGCAGCACGTACCATGATGAGGAAGGAAGCAGCACGTATCATGATTAGGAAGGATGCAGCACGTACCATGATTAGGAAGGATGCAGCACGTATCATGATTAGGAAGGATGCAGCACGTACCATGATTAGGAAGGAAGCAGCACGTACCATGATTAGGAAGGATGCAGCACGTACCATTATTAGGAAGGAAGCAGCACGTACCATGATGAGGAAGGAAGCAGCACGTATCATGATTAGGAAGGATGCAGCACGTACCATGATTAGGAAGGAAGCAGCACGTACCATGATGAGGAAGGAAGCAGCACGTACCATGATTAGGAAGGATGCAGCACGTACCATGATTAGGAAGGAAGCAGCACGTACCATGATTAGGAAGCAGCACGTACCATGATTAGGAAGGAAGCAGGACGTACCATGATTAGGAAGGAAGCAGCACGTACCATGATTAGGAAGGAAGCAGCACATACCATGATTAGGAAGGAAGCAGCACGTACCATTATTAGGAAGGAAGCAGCACGTACCATTATTAGGAAGGAAGCAGCACGTACCATGATTAGGAAGCAGCACGTACCATGATTAGGAAGGAAGCAGCACGTACCATGATTAGGAAGGAAGCAGCACGTACCATGATTAGGAAGGAAGCAGCACGTACCATGATTAGGAAGGAAGCAGCACGTACCATGATTAGGAAGGAAGCAGCACATACCATGATTAGGAAGGAAGCAGCACGTACCATTATTAGGAAGGAAGCAGCACGTACCTTTATTAGGAAGGAAGCAGCACGTACCATGATTAGGAAGCAGCACGTACCATGATTAGGAAGGAAGCAGCACGTACCATGATTAGGAAGGAAGCAGCACGTACCATGATTAGGAAGGAAGCAGCACGTACCATGATTAGGAAGGATGCAGCACGTACCATTATTAGGAAGGAAGCAGCACGTACCATGATTAGGAAGGAAGCAGCACGTTCCATGATGAGGAAGGAAGCAGCACGTACCATGATTAGGAAGGAAGCAGCACGTACCATGATTAGGAAGGAAGCAGCACGTACCATGATTAGGAAGGAAGCAGCACGTACCATGATTAGGAAGGAAGCAGCACGTACCATGATTAGGAAGGAAGCAGCACGTACCATGATTAGGAAGGAAGCAGCACGTACCATGATTAGGAAGGAAGCAGCACGTACCATGATTAGGAAGGAAGCAGCACGTACCATGATTCGGAAGGAAGCAGCACGTACCATTATTAGGAAGGAAGCAGCACGTACCATTATTAGGAAGGAAGCAGCACGTACCATGATTAGGAAGGTTATGAAGCAGCACGTACCATTATTAGGAAGGAAGCAGCACGTACCATGATTAGGAAGCAGCAAGTACCATGATTAGGAAGGAAGCAGCACGTACCATGATTAGGAAGCAGCACGTACCATGATTAGGAAGGAAGCAGCACGTACCATGATTAGGAAGGAAGCAGCACGTACCATGATTAGGAAGGAAGCAGCACGTACCATGATTAGGAAGGAAGCAGCACGTACCATGATTAGGAAGGAAGCAGCACGTACCATGATTAGGAAGCAGCACGTACCATGATTAGGAAGGAAGCAGCACGTACCATGATTAGGAAGGAAGCAGCACGTACCATGATTAGGAAGGAAGCAGCACGTACGATGATTAGGAAGGAAGCAGCACGTACCATGATTAGGAAGGAAGCAGCACGTACCATGATTAGGAAGGAAGCAGCACGTACCATGATTAGGAAGGAAGCAGCACGTACCATGATTAGGAAGGAAGCAGCACGTACCATGATTAGGAAGGAAGCAGCACGTACCATGATTAGGAAGGAAGCAGCACGTACCATGATTCGGAAGGAAGCAGCACGTACCATTATTAGGAAGGAAGCAGCACGTACCATTATTAGGAAGGAAGCAGCACGTACCATGATTAGGAAGGTTATGAAGCAGCACGTACCATTATTAGGAAGGAAGCAGCACGTACCATGATTAGGAAGCAGCAAGTACCATGATTAGGAAGGAAGCAGCACATTCCATGATTAGGAAGGAAGCAGCACGTACCATGATTAGGAAGGAAGCAGCACGTACCATGATTAGGAAGGAAGCAGCACGTACCATGATTAGGAAGGAAGCAGCACGTACCATTATTAGGAAGGAAGCAGCACGTACCATGATTAGGAAGGTTAGGAAGCAGCACGTACCATTATTAGGAAGGAAGAAGCACGTACCATGATTAGGAAGCAGCACGTACCATGATTAGGAAGGAAGCAGCACGTCCATGATAAGGAAGGAAGCAGCACGTACCATGATTAGGAAGGAAGCAGCACGTACCATGATTAGGAAGGAAGCAGCACGTACCATGATTAGGAAGGAAGCAGCACGTACCATGATTAGGAAGGAAGCAGCACGTACCATTATTAGGAAGGAAGCAGCACATACCATGATTAGGAAGGAAGCAGCACGTACCATTATTAGGAAGGAAGCAGCACGTACCATTATTAGGAAGGAAGCAGCACGTACCATGATTAGGAAGCAGCACGTACCATGATTAGGAAGGAAGCAGCACGTACCATGATTAGGAAGGAAGCAGCACGTACCATGATTAGGAAGGAAGCAGCACATACCATGATTAGGAAGGAAGCAGCACGTACCATTATTAGGAAGGAAGCAGCACGTACCATTATTAGGAAGGAAGCAGCACGTACCATGATTAGGAAGCAGCACGTACCATGATTAGGAAGGAAGCAGCACGTACCATGATTAGGAAGGAAGCAGCACGTACCATTATTAGGAAGGAAGCAGCACGTACCATTATTAGGAAGGAAGCAGCACGTACCATGATTAGGAAGGAAGCAGCACGTACCATGATTAGGAAGGAAGCAGCACGTACCATGATTAGGAAGGAAGCAGCACATACCATGATTAGGAAGGAAGCAGCACGTACCATTATTAGGAAGGAAGCAGCACGT
Organism: Eptatretus burgeri; assembly: GCF_056783735.1. Lineage (NCBI taxonomy): Eukaryota > Metazoa > Chordata > Myxini > Myxiniformes > Myxinidae > Eptatretus > Eptatretus burgeri. The sequence continues at coordinate 1,115,949 of NC_140981.1, forward strand.
ACCATTATTAGGAAGGAAGCAGCACGTACCATGATTAGGAAGCAGCACGTACAATGATTAGGAAGGAAGCAGCACGTACCATGATTAGGAAGGAAGCAGCACGTACCATGATTAGGAAGGAAGCAGCACGTACCATGATTAGGAAGGAAGCAGCACGTACCATGATTAGGAAGGAAGCAGCACGTACCATGATTAGGAAGGAAGCAGCACGTACCACGATTAGGAAGGAAGCAGCACATACCATGATTAGGAAGGAAGCAGCACGTACCATTATTAGGAAGGAAGCAGCACGTACCATTATTAGGAAGGAAGCAGCACGTACCATGATTAGGAAGGTTATGAAGCAGCACGTACCATTATTAGGAAGGAAGCAGCACGTACCATGATTAGGAAGCAGCACGTACCATGATTAGGAAGGAAGCAGCACATACCATGATTAGGAAGGAAGCAGCACGTACCATGATTAGGAAGGAAGCAGCACGTACCATGATTAGGAAGGAAGCAGCACGTACCATGATTAGGAAGGAAGCAGCACGTACCATGATTAGGAAGGAAGCAGCACGTACCATGATTAGGAAGGAAGCAGCACGTACCATTATTAGGAAGGAAGCAGCACGTACCATGATTAGGAAGGAAGCAGCACATACCATGATTAGGAAGGAAGCAGCACGTACCATGATTAGGAAGCAGCACGTACCATGATTAGGAAGGAAGCAGCACGTACCATGATTAGGAAGGAAGCAGCACGTACCATGATTAGGAAGCAGCACGTACCATGATTAGGAAGGAAGCAGCACGTACCATGATTAGGAAGCAGCACGTACCATGATTAGGAAGGAAGCAGCACATACCATGATTAGGAAGGAAGCAGCACGTACCATGATTAGGAAGGAAGCAGCACGTACCATGATTAGGAAGCAGCATGTACCATGATTAGGAAGGAAGCAGCACGTACCATTATTAGGAAGGAAGCAGCACGTACCATGATTAGGAAGGTAAGGAAGCAGCACATACCATTATTAGAAAGGAAGCAGCACGTACCATGATTAGGAAGCAGCACGTACCATTATTAGGAAGGAAGCAGCACGTACCATGATTAGGAAGCAGCACGTACCATGATTATGAAGGAAGCAGCATATACCATGATTATGAAGGAAGCAGCACGTACCATGATTAGGAAGGAAGCAGCACGTACCATGATTAGGAAGGAAGCAGCACGTATCATGATTAGGAAGGAAGCAGCACGTACCATGATTAGGAAGGAAGCAGCACGTACCATGATTATGAAGCAGCACGTACCATGATTAGGAAGGAAGCAGCACGTACCATGATTAGGAAGGAAGCAGCACGTACCATGATTAGGAAGGAAGCAGCACGTACCATGATTAGGAAGGAAGCAGCACGTACCATTATTAGGAAGGAAGCAGCACGTACCATGATTAGGAAGGAAGCAGCACGTACCATGATGAGGAAGGAAGCAGCACGTACCATGATTAGGAAGGAAGCAGCACGTACCATGATTAGGAAGGAAGCAGCACGTACCATGATTAGGAAGGAAGCAGCACGTACCACGATTAGGAAGGAAGCAGCACATACCATGATTAGGAAGGAAGCAGCACGTACCATTATTAGGAAGGAAGCAGCACGTACCATTATTAGGAAGGAAGCAGCACGTACCATGATTAGGAAGGTTATGAAGCAGCACGTACCATTATTAGGAAGGAAGCAGCACGTACCATGATTAGGAAGCAGCACGTACCATGATTCGGAAGGAAGCAGCACATACCATGATTAGGAAGGAAGCAGCACGTACCATGATTAGGAAGGAAGCAGCACGTACCATGATTAGGAAGGAAGCAGCACATACCATGATTAGGAAGGAAGCAGCACGTACCATGATTAGGAAGGAAGCAGCACGTACCATGATTAGGAAGGAAGCAGCACGTACCATTATTAGGAAGGAAGCAGCACGTACCATGATTCGGAAGGAAGCAGCACATACCATGATTAGGAAGGAAGCAGCACGTACCATGATTAGGAAGCAGCACGTACCATGATTAGGAAGGAAGCAGCACGTACCATGATTAGGAAGGAAGCAGCACGTACCATGATTAGGAAGCAGCACGTACCATGATTAGGAAGGAAGCAGCACGTACCATGATTAAGAAGCAGCACGTACCATGATTAGGAAGGAAGCAGCACATACCATGATTAGGAAGGAAGCAGCACGTACCATGATTAGGAAGGAAGCAGCACGTACCATGATTAGGAAGCAGCATGTACCATGATTAGGAAGGAAGCAGCACGTACCATTATTAGGAAGGAAGCAGCACGTACCATGATTAGGAAGGTAAGGAAGCAGCACATACCATTATTAGAAAGGAAGCAGCACGTACCATGATTAGGAAGCAGCACGTACCATTATTAGGAAGGAAGCAGCACGTACCATGATTAGGAAGCAGCACGTACCATGATTATGAAGGAAGCAGCATATACCATGATTATGAAGGAAGCAGCACGTACCATGATTAGGAAGGAAGCAGCACGTACCATGATTAGGAAGGAAGCAGCACGTACCATGATTAGGAAGGAAGCAGCACGTACCATGATTAGGAAGGAAGCAGGACGTACCATGATTAGGAAGGAAGCAGCACGTACCATGATTAGGAAGGAAGCAGCACGTACCATGATTAGGAAGGAAGCAGCACGTACCATGATTAGGAAGGAAGCAGCACGTACCATGATTCGGAAGGAAGCAGCACGTACCATTATTAGGAAGGAAGCAGCACGTACCATTATTAGGAAGGAAGCAGCACGTACCATGATTAGGAAGGTTATGAAGCAGCACGTACCATTATTAGGAAGGAAGCAGCACGTACCATGATTAGGAAGCAGCAAGTACCATGATTAGGAAGGAAGCAGCACATTCCATGATTAGGAAGGAAGCAGCACGTACCATGATTAGGAAGGAAGCAGCACGTACCATGATTAGGAAGGAAGCAGCACGTACCATGATTAGGAAGGAAGCAGCACGTACCATTATTAGGAAGGAAGCAGCACGTACCATGATTAGGAAGGTTAGGAAGCAGCACGTACCATTATTAGGAAGGAAGAAGCACGTACCATGATTAGGAAGCAGCACGTACCATGATTAGGAAGGAAGCAGCACGTCCATGATAAGGAAGGAAGCAGCACGTACCATGATTAGGAAGGAAGCAGCACGTACCATGATTAGGAAGGAAGCAGCACGTACCATGATTAGGAAGGAAGCAGCACGTACCATGATTAGGAAGGAAGCAGCACGTACCATTATTAGGAAGGAAGCAGCACATACCATGATTAGGAAGGAAGCAGCACGTACCATTATTGGGAAGGAAGCAGCACATGCCATTATTAGGAAGGAAGCAGCACGTACCATGATTAGGAAGCAGCACGTACCATGATTAGGAAGGAAGCAGCACGTACCATGATTAGGAAGGAAGCAGCACGTACCATGATTAGGAAGGAAGCAGCACATACCATGATTAGGAAGGAAGCAGCACGTACCATTATTAGGAAGGAAGCAGCACGTACCATTATTAGGAAGGAAGCAGCACGTACCATGATTAGGAAGCAGCACGTACCATGATTAGGAAGGAAGCAGCACGTACCATGATTAGGAAGGAAGCAGCACGTACCATTATTAGGAAGGAAGCAGCACGTACCATTATTAGGAAGGAAGCAGCACGTACCATGATTAGGAAGCAGCACGTACCATGATTAGGAAGGAAGCAGCACGTGCCATGATTAGGAAGGAAGCAGCACGTACCATGATTAGGAAGGAAGCAGCACATACCATGATTAGGAAGGAAGCAGCACGTGCCATTATTAGGAAGGAAGCAGCACGTACCATTATTAGGAAGGAAGCAGCACGTACCATGATTAGGAAGCAGCACGTACAATGATTAGGAAGGAAGCAGCACGTACCATGATTAGGAAGGAAGCAGCACGTACCATGATTAGGAAGGAAGCAGCACGTACCATGATTAGGAAGGAAGCAGCACGTACCATGATTAGGAAGGAAGCAGCACGTACCATGATTAGGAAGGAAGCAGCACGTACCACGATTAGGAAGGAAGCAGCACATACCATGATTAGGAAGGAAGCAGCACGTACCATTATTAGGAAGGAAGCAGCACGTACCATTATTAGGAAGGAAGCAGCACGTACCATGATTAGGAAGGTTATGAAGCAGCACGTACCATTATTAGGAAGGAAGCAGCACGTACCATGATTAGGAAGCAGCACGTACCATGATTAGGAAGGAAGCAGCACATACCATGATTAGGAAGGAAGCAGCACGTACCATGATTAGGAAGGAAGCAGCACGTACCATGATTAGGAAGGAAGCAGCACGTACCATGATTAGGAAGGAAGCAGCACGTACCATGATTAGGAAGGAAGCAGCACGTACCATTATTAGGAAGGAAGCAGCACGTACCATGATTAGGAAGGAAGCAGCACATACCATGATTAGGAAGGAAGCAGCACGTACCATGATTAGGAAGCAGCACGTACCATGATTAGGAAGGAAGCAGCACGTACCATGATTAGGAAGGAAGCAGCACGTACCATGATTAGGAAGCAGCACGTACCATGATTAGGAAGGAAGCAGCACGTACCATGATTAGGAAGCAGCACGTACCATGATTAGGAAGGAAGCAGCACATACCATGATTAGGAAGGAAGCAGCACGTACCATGATTAGGAAGGAAGCAGCACGTACCATGATTAGGAAGCAGCATGTACCATGATTAGGAAGGAAGCAGCACGTACCATTATTAGGAAGGAAGCAGCACGTACCATGATTAGGAAGGTAAGGAAGCAGCACATACCATTATTAGAAAGGAAGCAGCACGTACCATGATTAGGAAGCAGCACGTACCATTATTAGGAAGGAAGCAGCACGTACCATGATTAGGAAGCAGCACGTACCATGATTATGAAGGAAGCAGCATATACCATGATTATGAAGGAAGCAGCACGTACCATGATTAGGAAGGAAGCAGCACGTACCATGATTAGGAAGGAAGCAGCACGTATCATGATTAGGAAGGAAGCAGCACGTACCATGATTAGGAAGGAAGCAGCACGTACCATGATTATGAAGCAGCACGTACCATGATTAGGAAGGAAGCAGCACGTACCATGATTAGGAAGGAAGCAGCACGTACCATGATTAGGAAGGAAGCAGCACGTACCATGATTAGGAAGGAAGCAGCACGTACCATTATTAGGAAGGAAGCAGCACGTACCATGATTAGGAAGGAAGCAGCACGTACCATGATGAGGAAGGAAGCAGCACGTACCATGATTAGGAAGGAAGCAGCACGTACCATGATTAGGAAGGAAGCAGCACGTACCATGATTAGGAAGGAAGCAGCACGTACCACGATTAGGAAGGAAGCAGCACATACCATGATTAGGAAGGAAGCAGCACGTACCATTATTAGGAAGGAAGCAGCACGTACCATTATTAGGAAGGAAGCAGCACGTACCATGATTAGGAAGGTTATGAAGCAGCACGTACCATTATTAGGAAGGAAGCAGCACGTACCATGATTAGGAAGCAGCACGTACCATGATTCGGAAGGAAGAAGCACATACCATGATTAGGAAGGAAGCAGCACGTACCATGATTAGGAAGGAAGCAGCACGTACCATGATTAGGAAGGAAGCAGCACATACCATGATTAGGAAGGAAGCAGCACGTACCATGATTAGGAAGGAAGCAGCACGTACCATGATTAGGAAGGAAGCAGCACGTACCATTATTAGGAAGGAAGCAGCACGTACCATGATTCGGAAGGAAGCAGCACATACCATGATTAGGAAGGAAGCAGCACGTACCATGATTAGGAAGCAGCACGTACCATGATTAGGAAGGAAGCAGCACGTACCATGATTAGGAAGGAAGCAGCACGTACCATGATTAGGAAGCAGCACGTACCATGATTAGGAAGGAAGCAGCACGTACCATGATTAGGAAGCAGCACGTACCATGATTAGGAAGGAAGCAGCACATACCATGATTAGGAAGGAAGCAGCACGTACCATGATTAGGAAGGAAGCAGCACGTACCATGATTAGGAAGCAGCATGTACCATGATTAGGAAGGAAGCAGCACGTACCATTATTAGGAAGGAAGCAGCACGCACCATGATTAGGAAGGTAAGGAAGCAGCACATACCATTATTAGAAAGGAAGCAGCACGTACCATGATTAGGAAGCAGCACGTACCATTATTAGGAAGGAAGCAGCACGTACCATGATTAGGAAGCAGCACGTACCATGATTATGAAGGAAGCAGCATATACCATGATTATGAAGGAAGCAGCACGTACCATGATTAGGAAGGAAGCAGCACGTACCATGATTAGGAAGGAAGCAGCACGTATCATGATTAGGAAGGAAGCAGCACGTACCATGATTAGGAAGGAAGCAGCACGTACCATGATTATGAAGCAGCACGTACCATGATTAGGAAGGAAGCAGCACGTACCATGATTAGGAAGGAAGCAGCACGTACCATGATTAGGAAGGAAGCAGCACGTACCATGATTAGGAAGGAAGCAGCACGTACCATTATTAGGAAGGAAGCAGCACGTACCATGATTAGGAAGGTTAGGAAGCAGCACATACCATTATTAGAAAGGAAGCAGCACGTACCATGATTAGGAAGCAGCACGTACCATGATTAGGAAGGTTATGAAGCAGCACGTACCATTATTAGGAAGGAAGCAGCACGTACCATGATTAGGAAGCAGCACGTACCATGATTATGAAGGAAGCAGCATGTACCATGATTATGAAGGAAGCAGCACGTGCCATGATTAGGAAGGAAGCAGCACGTACCATGATTAGGAAGGAAGCAGCACGTACCATGATTAGGAAGGAAGCAGCACGTACCATGATTAGGAAGGAAGCAGCACGTACCATGATTAGGAAGGAAGCAGCACGTACCATGATTAGGAAGGAAGCAGCACGTATCATGATTAGGAAGGATGCAGCACGTACCATGATGAGGAAGGAAGCAGCACGTATCATGATTAGGAAGGATGCAGCACGTACCATGATTAGGAAGGATGCAGCACGTACCATGATGAGGAAGGAAGCAGCACGTATCATGATTAGGAAGGAAGCAGCACGTACCATGATTAGGAAGGAAGCAGCACGTACCATGATTAGGAAGGAAGCAGCACGTATCATGATTAGGAAGGATGCAGCACGTACCATGATTAGGAAGGAAGCAGCACGTACCATGATTAGGAAGGATGCAGCACGTACCATTATTAGGAAGGAAGCAGCACGTACCATGATGAGGAAGGAAGCAGCACGTATCATGATTAGGAAGGATGCAGCACGTACCATGATTAGGAAGGAAGCAGCACGTACCATGATGAGGAAGGAAGCAGCACGTACCATGATTAGGAAGGATGCAGCACGTACCATGATTAGGAAGGAAGCAGCACGTACCATGATGAGGAAGGATGCAGCACGTACCATGATTAGGAAGGATGCAGCACGTACCATGATTAGGAAGGAAGCAGCACGTACCATGATGAGGAAGGAAGCAGCACGTACCATGATTAGGAAGGATGCAGCACGTACTATGATTAGGAAGGAAGCAGCACGTACCATGATGAGTAAGGATGCAGCACGTACCATGATTAGGAAGGATGCAGCACGTACCATGATTAGGAAGGAAGCAGCACGTTCCATGATGAGGAAGGATGCAGCACGTACCATGATTAGGAAGGAAGCAGCACGTACCATGATTAGGAAGGAAGCAGCACGTACCATTATTAGGAAGGAAGCAGCACGTACCATGATTAGGAAGGTTAGGAAGCAGCACGTACCATTATTAGGAAGGAAGAAGCACGTATCATGATTAGGAAGCAGCACGTACCATGATTAGGAAGGAAGCAGCACGTCCATGATAAGTAAGGAAGCAGCACGTACCATGATTAGGAAGGAAGCAGCACGTACCATGATTAGGAAGGAAGCAGCACGTACTATGATTAGGAAGGAAGCAGCACGTACCATGATTTGGAAGGAAGCAGCACGTACCATGATTAGGAAGGAAGCAGCACATACCATGATTAGGAAGGAAGCAGCACGTACCATTATTAGGAAGGAAGCAGCACGTACCATTATTAGGAAGGAAGCAGCACGCACCATGATTAGGAAGCAGCACGTACCATGATTAGGAAGGAAGCAGCACGTACCATGATTAGGAAGGAAGCAGCACGTACCATTATTAGGAAGGAAGCAGCACGTACCATTATTAGGAAGGAAGCAGCACTTACCATGATTAGGAAGCAGCACGTACCATGATTAGGAAGGAAGCAGCACATACGATGATTAGGAAGGAAGCAGCACGTACCATTATTAGGAAGGAAGCAGCACGTACCATTATTAGGAAGGAAGCAGCACGTACCATGATTAGGAAGCAGCACGTACCATGATTAGGAAGGAAGCAGCACGTACCATGATTAGGAAGGAAGCAGCACGTACCATGATTAGGAAGGAAGCAGCACGTACCATGATTAGGAAGGAAGCAGCACGTACCATGATTAGGAAGGAAGCAGCACGTACCATGATTAGGAAGGAAGCAGCACGTACCATGATTAGGAAGGAAGCAGCACGTACCATGATTAGGAAGGAAGCAGCACGTACCATGATTCGGAAGGAAGCAGCACGTACCATTATTAGGAAGGAAGCAGCACGTACCATTAATAGGAAGGACGCAGCACGTACCATGATTAGGAAGGTTATGAAGCAGCATCGTACCATTATTAGGAAGGAAGCAGCACGTACCATGATTAGGAAGCAGCAAGTACCATGATTAGGAAGGAAGCAGCACATTCCATGATTAGGAAGGAAGCAGCACGTACTCATGATTAGGAAGGAAGCAGCACGTAACATGATTAGGAAGGAAGCAGCACGTACCATGATTAGGAAGGAAGCAGCACGTACCATTATTAGGAAGGAAGCAGCACGTACCATGATTAGGAAGGTTAGGAAGCAGCACGTACCATTATTAGGAAGGAAGAAGCACGTACCTATGATTAGGAAGCAGCACGTACCATGATTAGGAAGGAAGCAGCACATCCATGATAAGGAAGGAAGCAGCACGTACCATGATTAGGGAAGGAATCAGCACGTACCATGATTAGGAAGGAAGCAGCACGTACCATGATTAGGAAGGAAGCAGCAGGTACCATTATTAGGAAGGAAGCAGCACATACCATGATTAGGAAGGAAACAGCACGTACTCATTATTAGGAAGGAAGCAGCACGTACCATTATTAGGAAGGAAGCAGCACGTACCATGATTAGGAAGCAGCACGCACCATGATTAGGAAGGAAGCAGCACGTACCATGATTAGGAAGGAAGCAGCACGTACCATGATTAGGAAGGAAGCAGCACATACCATGATTAGGAAGGAAGCAGCACGTACCATGATTAGGAAGCAGCACGTACCATGATTAGGAAGGAAGCAGCACGTACCATGATTAGGAAGGAAGCAGCACGTACCATTATTAGGAAGGAAGCAGCACGCACTCATTATTAGGAAGGAAGCAGCACGTACCATGATTAGGAAGCAGCACGTACCATGATTAGGAAGGAAGCAGCACATACCATGATTAGGAAGGAAGCAGCACGTGCCATGATTAGGAAGGAAGCAGCACATACCATGATTTGGAAGGAAGCAGCACGTACCATTATTAGGGAAGGAAGCAGCACGTACCATTATTAGGAAGGAAGCAGCACGTACCATTATTAGGAAGGAAGCAGCACGTACCATGATTAGGGAAGCAGCACGTACCATGATTAGGAAGGAAGCAGCACATACCATGATTAGGAAGGAAGCAGCACGTACCATGATTAGGAAGGAAGCAGCACGTACCATGATTAGGAAGCAGCACGTACCATGATTAGGGAAGGAAGCAGCACGTACCATTATTCGGAAGGAAGCAGCACGTACCATGATTAGGAAGGTAAGGAAGCAGCACATACCATTATTAGAAAGGAAGCAGCACGTACCATGATTAGGAAGCAGCACGTACCATGATTAGGGAAGGTTATGAAGCAGCACGTACCATTATTAGGAAGGAAGCAGCACGTACCATGATTAGGAAGCAGCACGTACCATGATTATGAAGGAAGCAGCATATACCATCATTATGAAGGAAGCAGCACGTACTCATGATTTGGAAGGAAGCAGCACGTACCATGATTAGGAAGGAAGCAGCACGTATCATGATTAGGAAGGAAGCAGCACGTACCATTATTAGGAAGGAAGCAGCACGAACCATGATTATGAAGCAGCACGTACCATGATTAGGAAGGAAGCAGCACGTACCATGATTAGGAAGGAAGCAGCACGTACCATGATTAGGAAGGAAGCAGCACGTACCATGATTAGGAAGGAAGCAGCACGTACCATTATTAGGAAGGAAGCAGCACGTACCATGATTAGGAAGGTTAGGAAGCAGCACATACCATTATTAGAAAGGAAGCAGCACGTACCATGATTAGGAAGCAGCACGTACCATGATTCGGAAGGTTATGAAGCAGCACGTACCATTATTAGGAAGGAAGCAGCACGTACCATGATTAGGAAGCAGCACGTACCATGATTATGAAGGAAGCAGCATGTACCATGATTATGAAGGAAGCAGCACGTACCATGATTAGGAAGGAAGCAGCACGTACCATGATTAGGAAGGAAGCAGCACGTACCATGATTAGGAAGGAAGCAGCACGTACCATGATTAGGAAGGAAGCAGCACGTACCATGATTAGGAAGGAAGCAGCACGTACCATGATTCGGAAGGAAGCAGCACGTACCATGATGAGGAAGGAAGCAGCACGTACCATGATTAGGAAGGAAGCAGCACGTATCATGATTAGGAAGGATGCAGCACGTACCATGATGAGGAAGGAAGCAGCACGTATCATGATTAGGAAGGATGCAGCACGTACCATGATTAGGAAGGATGCAGCACGTATCATGATTAGGAAGGATGCAGCACGTACCATGATTAGGAAGGAAGCAGCACGTACCATGATTAGGAAGGATGCAGCACGTACCATTATTAGGAAGGAAGCAGCACGTACCATTATTAGGAAGGAAGCAGCACGTACCATGATTAGGAAGCAGCACGTACCATGATTAGGAAGGTTATGAAGCAGCACGTACCATTATTAGGAAGGAAGCAGCACGTACCATGATTAGGAAGCAGCACGTACCATGATTATGAAGGAAGCAGCATGTACCATGATTATGAAGGAAGCAGCACGTACCATGATTAGGAAGGAAGCAGCACGTACCATGATTAGGAAGGAAGCAGCACGTACCATGATTAGGAAGGAAGCAGCACGTACCATGATTAGGAAGGAAGCAGCACGTACCATGATTAGGAAGGAAGCAGCACGTACCATGATTAGGAAGGAAGCAGCACGTACCATGATTAGGAAGGAAGCAGCACGTACCATGATTAGGAAGGAAGCAGCACGTACCATGATTAGGAAGGAAGCAGCACGTACCATGATGAGGAAGGAAGCAGCACGTATCATGATTAGGAAGGATGCAGCACGTACCATGATTAGGAAGGAAGCAGCACGTATCATGATTAGGAAGGATGCAGCACGTACCATGATTAGGAAGGAAGCAGCACGTATCATGATTAGGAAGGATGCAGCACGTACCATGATTAGGAAGGAAGCAGCACGTACCATGATTAGGAAGGAAGCAGCACGTATCATGATTAGGAAGGATGCAGCACGTACCATGATTAGGAAGGAAGCAGCACGTACCATGATGAGGAAGGAAGCAGCACGTATCATGATTAGGAAGGATGCAGCACGTACCATGATTAGGAAGGAAGCAGCACGTACCATGATTAGGAAGGAAGCAGCACGTACCATGATTAGGAAGGAAGCAGCACATACCATGATTAGGAAGGAAGCAGCACGTACCATGATTAGGAAGGAAGCAGCACGTACCATGATTAGGAAGGAAGCAGCACGTACCATGATTAGGAAGGAAGCAGCACGTACCATGATTAGGAAGGAAGCAGCACGTACCATGATTAGGAAGGAAGCAGCACGTACCATGATTAGGAAGGAAGCAGCACGTACCATGATTAGGAAGCAGCACGTACCATGATTAGGAAGGAAGCAGCACGTACCATGATTAGGAAGGAAGCAGCACGTACCATGATTAGGAAGGAAGCAGCACGTACCATGATTAGGAAGGAAGCAGCACGTACCATGATTAGGAAGGATGCAGCACGTACCATGATTAGGAAGGAAGCAGCACGTACCATGATTAGGAAGGATGCAGCACGTACCATTATTAGGAAGGAAGCAGCACGTACCATGATGAGGAAGGAAGCAGCACGTATCATGATTAGGAAGGATGCAGCACGTACCATGATTAGGAAGGAAGCAGCACGTACCATGATGAGGAAGGAAGCAGCACGTACCATGATTAGGAAGGATGCAGCACGTACCATGATTAGGAAGGAAGCAGCACGTACCATTATTAGGAAGGAAGCAGCACGTACCATGATTAGGAAGGAAGCAGCACATACCATGATTAGGAAGGAAGCAGCACGTACCATGATTAGGAAGGAAGCAGCACGTACCATGATTAGGAAGGAAGCAGCACGTACCATGATTAGGAGAGAGATGGAGAGAGAGAGAGAGAGAGAGAGAGAGAGAGAGAGAGAGAGAGAGAGAGAGAGAGAGAGAGAGAGAGAGAGAGAGAGAGGGAGGTCGAGAGGGGGAGACAGAGAGAAGGGGGAGGAAGGGAAGGAGAGAGAGAGAGAGAGAGAGAGAGAGAGAGAGAGAGAGAGAGAGAGAGAGAGAGAGAGAGAGAGAGAGAGAGAGAGAGAGAGAGAGAGAGAGAGAGAGAGAGAGAGAGAGAGAGAGAGAGAGAGAGAGAGAGAGAGAGAGAGAGAGAGAGAGAGAGAGAGAGAAGCAGCACGTACCATGATGAGGAAGGAAGCAGCACGTATCATGATTAGGAAGCAGTACGTTCTAGTTTCATGTGCTGGGATGACGAGGCCTGTTCAGCCTGGAGGAGGGATGTACTCTCCCGAGTGTAGTTCTAGTTTAATGTGGTCGGATGACTAGGCCACGGTTAGAAACATCGACCTCGAGACTCAGAGAGAGAGAGAGAGAGAGAGAGAGAGAGAGCCCTCGAACAACAACCACACTACGTCTGGTTCAGGGGACGCTTTACCCCTCCCCCCCAAGCCACAAACTATTCAAGTGGTTATTTCACTTTATAATTAGTTGTTTAAACAAATAACTCACCACGTTTGAACGAACTTCGCGTCCAACGGTCAGGCCGTTGGTGTGAATGCACAGGTGTGATTCAGAAATGCAAATGAATAAAACACCAAATACACACCTGGAGGGGATTAACGGGAGGGTTTCAACACCACTCATTCACCCTGTAATAAAATAATAAATAAAAACAACAACAACAGGATTGCCAGATTTAAAAATGGAAATGTCGGATTTGAACCTCAAAATTATGGTATTTTTTAAAACGTTAACCCACAATGCACAGCGACATTAACCCACAATGCACAGCGACATTTACCCACAATGCACAGCGACACATTTAAATTTGCAGCCGCAGACCATGGTCGTGTGTAAGAAACAATCCCCGTTACTTTCAGGATTTTCCCCGAGTCGACTCTGGTGACGTCATCACGTTCAGACACGATGGCGAGCCCTCCATTCAAAACCGTTGGTAAGGAACGGATTGCTTGGCAAGCGCTAGCGAGCTGCTTGGTAACCGGACACACGCTCGGACATCTGGACAGGATTTTCAGTACGTACAAAACCGCAGACAAAAGGAGAGTTTTTAAAATTAAACACCAAATGTTAATGACGAGTGTTGTCGTTGTCATGGAAACGTACCTTGTTCACTTTTACAATGTACACGGACTCAGACGTGAGATGTTCCGTGTACGAAGGTGGACATGTCCGTTTTATATAATTAATTTAAAGTGTCCGTGGACATAATAACAATCTCTGGGAGTTCCCCCGGCGGTCTCGATCCTCGCGGTGTTTCACGATGAAGACGATTTTAATGTTTATATTTACCTCACATGAAACGTGTGTGTGACGTGTCGACATGTTTGATGATATTTGAAAAGTCTGACGAACACGGAAAGGTTTTTTTTTGTTAATGAAAGACCAAGAGATCTTCCCTACTGTGTAAAACGTGACAATTCACGTGTGCCTTCATTGGGCGGTGTATATTAGATCGCTGCTGCGATCGCTGCAAGCAAAACATGCATCACCTCGTTTGAGTTGAAATCAAAATGGATCTTTGTTTCCTCAAAACGGTTTCGTTATTTGAATTGTGTCCCACAGGTGTGTATAGTAAGGGTGTGTACCACAGGTGTGTATAGTAAGGGTGTGTACCACAGGTGTGTATAGTAAGGGTGTGTACCACAGGTGTGTATAGTAAGGGTGTGTACTACAGGTGTGTATATTAAGGGTGTGTACTACAGGTGTGTATAGTAAGGGTGTGTACTACAGGTGTGTATAGTAAGGGTGTGTACTACAGGTGTGTATAGTAAGGGTGTGTACTACAGGTGTGTATAGTAAGGGTGTGTACCACAGGTGTGTATAGCAAGGCTGTGTACCACAGGTGTGTATAGTAAGGCTGTGTACCACAAGTGTGTATAGTAAGGCTGTGTACCACAAGTGTGTATAGTAAGGCTGTGTACCACAAGTGTGTATAGTAAGGGTGTGTACCACAGGTGTGTATAGTAAGGGTGTGTACCACAGGTGTGTATAGTAAGGCTGTGTACCACAAGTGTGTATAGTAAGGGTGTGTACCACAAGTGTGTATAGTAAGGCTGTGTACCACAAGTGTGTATAGTAAGGGTGTGTACCACAGGTGTGTATAGTAAGGCTGTGTACCACAGGTGTGTATAGTAAGGCTGTGTACCACAAGTGTGTATAGTAAGGCTGTGTACCACAAGTGTGTATAGTAAGGGTGTGTACCACAGGTGTGTATAGTAAGGGTGTGTACCACAGGTGTGTATAGTAAGGGTGTGTACCACAGGTGTGTATAGTAAGGGTGTGTACCACAGGTGTGTATAGTAAGGCTGTGTACCACAAGGGTGTATAGTAAGGGTGTGTACCACAAGTGTGTATAGTAAGGCTGTGTACCACAAGTGTGTATAGTAAGGCTGTGTACCACAAGTGTGTATAGTAAGGGTGTGTACCACAGGTGTGTATAGTAAGGGTGTGTACCACAGGTGTGTATAGTAAGGCTGTGTACCACAAGTGTGTATAGTAAGGGTGTGTACCACAAGTGTGTATAGTAAGGCTGTGTACCACAAGTGTGTATAGTAAGGCTGTGTACCACAAGTGTGTATAGTAAGGGTGTGTACCACAAGTGTGTATAGTAAGGGTGTGTACCACAGGTGTGTATAGTAAGGGTGTGTACCACAAGTGTGTATAGTAAGGCTGTGTACCACAAGTGTGTATAGTAAGGGTGTGTACCACAGGTGTGTATAGTAAGGGTGTGTACCACAGGTGTGTATAGTAAGGGTGTGTACCACAAGTGTGTAGAGTAAGGCTGTGTACCACAAGTGTGTATAGTAAGGGTGTGTACCACAAGTGTGTATAGTAAGGGTGTGTACCACAGGTGTGTATAGTAAGGGTGTGTACCACAAGTGTGTATAGTAAGGCTGTGTACCACAAGTGTGTATAGTAAGGGTGTGTACCACAGGTGTGTATAGTAAGGGTGTGTACCACAGGTGTGTATAGTAAGGGTGTGTATCACAGGTGTGTATGCTAAGGGTGATGCAAAGATGTCAATTTTAACGTGGAACGTGTCCTTCAAGGTGAGATCATCACCTCAGTCGGAGCATATACAGAGACAGAAACACGACACCCAAGGAGTGATGAATCCTTCGTCTTATTACACGCTCATTGACCGGTGTTACCTCAATTATCAATGGAGTCAGCTTATTGGACACAGCTACAGCAACTCCTTGGGTATGGTAACCATCAGAGCGACCAGACCAATAGTAGGTGGAACCACCCGCCATGATCTCGCTGCAATACGGTCTTCGAACCTCACAGAGAGCTGCAATCCCGATGTTCAAACGCTTGAGCTCAGATGATAACGGAGACAGGTGATCATCCTCTCTTGGAGAAAGGACGTTCCAGGCACCCACCCGAAGGGACCACCTCAGGTTAATCCAAGGAGACCGCCGTCTGGTGGACGACACCTCAGCACCACAATCTGACCAGGGAAAGTTACCCCGTGATTTCCCTCCGGTGGCCAAAATACAAATCCCGCCACGAACCTCTTAATAAGAAGTAACCCACCTGCAGGAGGACGTCTACAGACACGAGATCTGGATGGCCGTTGGCTCACAAGG
>NC_140981.1:1132924-1137924 GCF_056783735.1 Eptatretus burgeri
CTGCAACGCCTCGTCCTGTACCGAACGCGGATCAATGTGAGCTGTTCACGGATTTTATGTTCGTTTACTCTCTCGCAATTGTGTCATTTATAAAACCATTGTAAGTAAATCTTTATTTTCCTCTCTCGTTGTGTGTGCTCCGTGGATGGGAAGGGGATTATTTTAATCAATGTTAAAGGATGACATTGTACTCCCATCTTGTTTCAGACGGAGAGTCTCCTGTGGATCACTTCCAAGTGCACAGAGTTGAGGCATCTCAACCTCGGGGACTGTTCGCAGGTATGTACACCTCTATGTGCAACCGCAGAGGTGTTTTACAGTCAAATGATTGTCCTGTACGATTGTGAAGACAAACTGATTCACTTCCTGCTTGGAATGAGTTCATCTGATTTGTTTGATACTACCTTTCCTCGTCACATAAACATAAACACGGTCGATGTGTGGTTGTGATTCATGACGATGAGCTCCAGGCGCTGCTCATCCCTGCATCGAATCCATGGTTGCAATCCACACAGTAAAAAACATCCCTTTTGAACCTTAATCGCTGCAAAAAGAAAGGAAACTAGAGCGAGGTCGATGGCTCGCCAACCTCAACCCCCCCCCACCCCCCCCAAGCAAAGTAGAAAGATCTCGCAAAGTTCCACCACGAATGACCCAAAATCAAATTTTGATTTAAATATTGTTGCGAATTCGCGCCTGCCGGCTTGCAAACGGCCACGTAACTCGAATCGCGGCACGTCGCCCACCGGACGGACAATTCTGTCGTGACCCTCTCGGAACAACGCCGGGAGCTCGCCCCGGGTGGGCCTTTCGACCTCACCACAATCGTGCCAATCGGCCACTCGCGTAAGGTAGGGTTGTTCGCCAAACTCGACCTACCTCAGTACCCACGCGGATGGTTAACCGGGCGATCGTACCTCGCCACAGGTCGACTTCGGACACGAGTCGCTTGGGCGGCCCGTTCCGTACTATCGGGAGAACCGAGCGGTGTTATCGTCGACCTGGACGGTTCAGATTAATTACCGGGATGTTGAACCCACTACGAAACCCTTACGTGATGCAAGATGGAGATTCAAATTGAGAAAAGACGAAGCGAAACGGTCACAGTTCAACAAGCAAGCATTTTATTACGCGACACACGGAAAGTACGTATATACAGCCATACAGAATGCACAAAAAGCAAAGGCAAGAAGAACAGTCGACACCGACCTAACACGTACACACGGCAGCACTTATACAGTTTTACTTCACAGACGGCGGCAACACACATTTACACAAAAGCAAAAGAAGGAAGCCACCCTCACAGACAAGGAGGCAGACAGGCCCGTAGGCCAAATGTACGCGGGACCTGGAGGAGCGGCCAGGTCCGCGAGACTGGGGAGGTCTTACCCGCGTCCTCGTGACGCGTTGGCGGGCAAGCCGCAAAATATCCGCGCCGCTGTGCCCCGACTCTGTGCCCTGGCGTGCTCGTTGGCACCACGTTTGGGGTTGGGGAGGAACGGGGCCCCCCTTTGCACTATCAATGTTCAGGGCCCCCGGAA
The DNA here is from genome assembly GCF_056783735.1 of Eptatretus burgeri. Lineage (NCBI taxonomy): Eukaryota > Metazoa > Chordata > Myxini > Myxiniformes > Myxinidae > Eptatretus > Eptatretus burgeri. Next base: position 1,134,466 of record NC_140981.1, read on the forward strand.
ATTGTTAATGCCCTGGTGGAGGGGAGTGGCTGGCTGGCTTGGGTCCTGCGACGAGACGAGCGATCCCCCACACCGCAACCTCGTTGCCGACCGCCGTCCTCCTTGCCTCGGACCCGAGCTCCCTTGCCCCGACCCGCCGCCTGCAGCTCCACCGCGCGCACTCCACCTCTTCCAGCTCAACTCTCAACGCTCCATCAAAACCCAACTCTCCAACGCTCCACACTTCTCGCTCAACTCCCGCCCCGAGTCGCCTTGCGCTCGTACCTTTATAGCTCTCACGAGGCGCTGATATGCAAATATGCGGATCAAAACGCGATTGGAGGCGGGGCCACGCCACCCTCTGTTCAGCCATTGGTCGGCCTTTGTTTTTTTTTTTTGTTTTTTTTTTGACGCTGGGGTTTGGAAATTTGAAACGTTTCTTCTGAACGTGTTAAAACGCTCAAACTCGACTATTTTAAATAGACGCTGCCGATGGACAATTGGAATCATAGCCAAGCTAGACATCGAAGTGTGATCATCCTCGTCATGCCGAAGAAAAGTTTGAAGAATGCTGCAAATAAGTGTCCTGGCCGTGGCCGTGGACGCTGACGCACGGACGATCCATTATACCGACGTCTTTCAGCCTATGAGTAACTTAAAAGTAACGTCTGTCGATGTGTGCCAACGATCACGTTAATCATAGGTTAGAAATAAGTTTCGGGTACGCTAAACATTACCTCGGCGTGTCTCAACTTATGATTAAGTAGCATGTGTTGACGTCTGTCAACGATCGCAGACCGTGCCTACAACTTGTGGCCAGTGTAGCGGAACGTGTGAGTCATACGCCGGCATACGTCGTGAAATTTCAAGCGTGAAAAAATTTGAGGACAACCTAAAAGTACAACGTTTGAAGCCAACGTACAACGACGTATGGCAACGTACTACGACGTATGCCAGCGTGCTCTCAATGTTATCAAAACTTACCCATAACGTATTCAACGTGTGCCAGCGTTTTAGAAAAAAAATTCAAAAATCGGCATACGTTGGCTAAAACGTCAAGGTGTGACCGGTCCTTAAGCTGGATTTTATCTGCAGAATAAATAAATGTTTCACCCTTTATTGGTCACCTGGAGTTTTGAGGACCCTCAGCTAAACTGGGTTTTTTCTTCAAAATATATTCAAAAATGTTTAACCCTTTGTTGGTAATCTGGAGTTTTGAGGACCCCAAGGTAAGCTGGGATTTTTTTCAACAAAATAAATAAATTTTACCCCTTCATCGGTCACCTGGGCTTTTGAGAACCCCAAGATAAACTGGGTTTTTCAAAAAAAAAAAAAACATTTTTGAAGCTACATTTTTTAAAAGCCATGTTTCTTCGAACAAGCTCGAATGAGCTAAGATCCTCGTCCTCTTCATGATGACGTCATAACGAATCTGACGTCATTTTGATGTATCAGGTTTGCGATAAATCATCTGCGCTAATGCCCAGCTTGATTCCCGCAAACAAAATTCAAACAGCTTGCCGAGTTTCGGAGATAATGGAATAGGCGATTTCCATGAGCGGCGATATGATGATGGCAACTTTTTTTCTCGGACGAATTTCCAAAATCGGAGATGGTTACTGCCTGCGCGTGGGCTTTCTGCAAAAAATGCCAAGTTTCAGGAAGTTTCGATGAAAACTGTGGGCTGTGAAACAAAAAAGTCCTCAAGAACAACAACGTGAGTAAGACGAAGAGATCCTCCACGAGGATCTAAAAATGTCAGGGGCATAGAAAAGGTCCCTTAACAAGGTGTGTGTCATGTGGCAAACTATAGAAAAGGTCCCTTAACAAGGTGTGTGTCATGTGGCAAACTAGAGAAAAGGTCCCTTAACAAGGTGTGTGTCATGTGGCAAACTAGAGAAAAGGTCCCTTAACAAGGTGTGTGTCATGTGGCAAAGTATAGAAAAGAAGGGACATTCAAACCATCCCGTGTGCATGCTGAAACTACCCTTGGTGTTCTTCTGAGGAACCAAGCAATGATGTTAAGTTTTCAGTTTAAATTTTATAACATTTTTCTCAGTCTGCAGGAAAGATGATCACCTTCTCCGTGTTCACCTCACGTGGCATTGTTTTCACGCAGGTGAAGCATCGCGTCAGCACGTGGAGTCGTGGACCGTGGACGAGCACACAGCAAGTCAGGGTTCGGGTTGCAGTGAGTTTTGTTCTGAAATCGCCTCCTTATAAACAAATCAAAATCAAACATCATCAACCTGGCTCTTTAGCTCAGTGGTTAGAGCACTGGTTCCGTAAACCATTGGTCGTGAGTTCGAATCTCACAAGGGCCTATGTTTATATTTATTGGTGACGTCACACAGGAGGAATATCGAATGTCCCCATTTGTTGAATTTCTTGATGGAATTCATTCTCTGTTTGTATTTTACCACCAGGGGAATCAGACTGTGTCAAATGCTCGAGATCCCTCCAGAGAGACCGCCCTGATCTCATGCCTGGCATTGAAGGCCTCCTTCCATCGATGAAACAGCAGAAACAGCAAGTCCAAGCGACAACGACCGGGTCTGAATCTCAACTGATGATCTGAGATCAGGTCGTTGGAGGAAAGGACTTGATGTCAATTGCAGTGACAGATTCCATGACCTTGTCTCGAATTGGAAGCAAGTTTATCGGCCTGAAGTGAAGAGGTCCCGTTTGTGTATTACAGAACCCAGAACGACTCCGATCTCATTTCCATTAATTTCCGTAAACTTTGGAGCAGATCATTTTCCATCATATTACGGCCCAGGAAGAGGAACATAAAATCCTGAAAAATGACGTCATCGATTATTCCAGGTCCCCTGTCAAAGGTTGTAATTCCAGATCCTTCCATTCCCCAAAGTTCACCGCGATATTCAACATGGTAACTGCACGGTCAACTGTGGTGACGAAGTCGCCGAATTAACTACGGCGGGATGATTAATTGTTATTCTTTCTGTTGTATTGTAAGGACTTGCAGAGTTCCTGCCGGAAGCTGTGGACTCCACTGTTGGCTCTCTCTCTCTCTCTCTCTCTCTCTCTCTCTCTCTCTCTCTCTCTCTCTCTCTCTCTCTCTCTCTCTCTCTGTCTCTCTCTCTGTCTCTCTCTCTCTCTCTCTCTCTCTCTCTCTCTCTCTCTCTCTCTCTCTCTGTCTCTTTCTCTCTCTCTCTCTCTCTCTCTCTCTCTCTCTCTCTCTCTCTCTCTCTCTCTCTCTCTCTCTCTCTCTCTCTCTCTCTCTCTCTCTCTCTCTCTCTCTCTCTCTCTCTCTCTCTCTCTCTCTCTCTCTCTCTCTCTCTCTCTCTCTCTCTCTCTCTCTCTCTCTCTCTCTCTCTCTCTCTCTCTCTCTCTCTCTCTCTCTCTCTCTCTCTCTCTCTCTCTCTCTCTCTCTCTCTCTCTCTCTCTCTCTCTCTCTCTCTCTCTCTCTCTCTCTCTCTCTCTCTCTCTCTCTCTCTCTCTCTCTCTCTCTCTCTC
>NC_140981.1:1147924-1165424 GCF_056783735.1 Eptatretus burgeri
AGTGTGGGGAACAGAACAGTCAACAGTTTGGTGTTGGTTTCATGCAAATCGGATAAGAATTGACCGTGTTATGACTAAAACCGCACATTTTGCAATGTGGTGATCCCCCCCCCCCGACCTTTGACTCCCAACCATTAATCAGGGTTATTACGTCATTGTGTCATGTCGCATATCACAAGATGGGGCATTGAATTCTGAACATTTTGGCATTAGTTGCATGTAAATTGGATACAAATTGACCACGCGATGGTAAAAAGACGATTTTGACCTTTTCACCACTTTGACCTTGACCTTTGACCCGATCGCTCCCAAAATCTAAACAAATGGTCCTCGGATAATAACCAATCATCCCACCAAATTTGCTGCGATTCAGTTCAATACTTTTGGAGTTATGCGAATAACAAACAAACAAACAAACACACATATTCACAAATAAGTAAATAAATACACAGCGATCAAAACATATCCTTCGCAACAAAGTTTGCGAAGGTAATAAATGTTTAACCCTTTATTGGTAATCTGGGATTTTGAGGACCCTCAGGTAAATTGGGTTTTTTCTTGAAAATAAATACAAAATGTTTAACCCTTTGTTGGTAATCTGGAGTTTTGAGGACCCCAAGGTAAGCTGGGATTTTTTTCAACAAAATAAATCAATTTTAACCCTTCATCAGTAACCTGGGCTTTTGAGGATCCCAAGATAAACTGGGTTAAAAAAAAAAAAAAAACATTTTTGAAGCTACATTTTTTTAAAGCCATGTTTCTTCGAACAAGCTCGAATGAGCTGAGATCCTCGTCCTCTTCATGATGACGTCATAAAACGAATCTGACGTCATTGTGATGTATCAGGTTTGCGATAAATTATCTGTGCTAATGCCCGGCTTGATTCCCGCAAACAAAATTCAAACAGCTTGCCGAGTTTCGGAGATAATGGTATCGGCGATTTCCATGAGCGGCGATATTACGACGGCAACTTTATTTTTAGGAAGAATTTCCAAAATCGCAGCTGGTTACTGTCTGCGCGTGGACTTTGTGCATATACTTGGCAAGTTTCACGAAGATCCGATGAAAACTCTGGGTTGTGAAACAAAAAATGTCAAAAAATAGGAATGATGTCATAAAAATTGATATGACGTCATAGTGATGACGTTATATCAATATGTGCGGTAATTCATCTGTGATAATGCCCTATTCGATTCCCGCAAACAGAATTCAAAAAGCTTGCCGACTTTCGGAGATAATTTTTTCGGTGATTTCCATTTTAATAGTGGAGATATTTTGACGTCATAAATTTTCTTTCTTGGAGGAATTTTCAAAATCGGAGATGGTTACTGTCTGCGCGTGGGTATTTTTACATATATACGCCAAGTTTCAGGAAGTTTGGATGAAAACTGCAGACTGTGAAACAAAAAAGTCCTCAAGAACAACAACGTGAGGAAGACGAAGAGATCCTCCACGAGGATCTAAAAATGTCAGGGACATAGAAAAGGTCCCTTAACAAGGTGTGTGTCATGTGACAAACTAGAGAAAAGGTCCCTTAACAAGGTGTGTGTCATGTGGCAAACTAGAGAAAAGGTCCCTTAACAAGGTGTGTGTCATGTAGCAAACTAGAGAAAAGGTCCCTTAACAAGGTGTGTGTCATGTGGCAAACTAGAGAAAAGGTCCCTTAACAAGGTGTGTGTCATGTAGCAAACTGGAGAAAAGGTCCCTTAACAAGGTGTGTGTCATGTGGCAAACTAGAGAAAAGGTCCCTTAACAAGGTGTGTGTCATGTGGCAAACTAGAGAAAAGGTCCCTTAACAAGGTGTGTGTCATGTGGCAAACTATAGAAAAGGTCCCTTAACAAGGTGTGTGTCATGTGGCAAACTATAGAAAAGGTCCCTTAACAAGGTGTGTGTCATGTGGCAAACTAGAGAAAAGGTCCCTTAACAAGGTGTGTGTCATGTGGCAAACTATAGAAAAGGTCCCTTAACAAGGTGTGTGTCATGTGGCAAACTAGAGAAAAGGTCCCTTAACAAGGTGTGTGTCATGTGGCAAACTATAGAAAAGGTCCCTTAACAAGGTGTGTGTCATGTGGCAAACTAGAGAAAAGGTCCCTTAACAAGGTGTGTGTCATGTGGCAAACTAGAGAAAAGGTCCCTTAACAAGGTGTGTGTCATGTGGCAAACTAGAGAAAAGGTCCCTTAACAAGGTGTGTGTCATGTGGCAAACTATAGAAAAGGTCCCTTAACAAGGTGTGTGTCATGTGGCAAACTAGAGAAAAGGTCCCTTAACAAGGTGTGTGTCATGTGGCAAACTAGAGAAAAGGTCCCTTAACAAGGTGTGTGTCATGTAGCAAACTAGAGAAAAGGTCCCTTAACAAGGTGTGTGTCATGTGGCAAACTAGAGAAAAGGTCCCTTAACAAGGTGTGTGTCATGTGGCAAACTAGAGAAAAGGTCCCTTAACAAGGTGTGTGTCATGTAGCAAACTAGAGAAAAGGTCCCTTAACAAGGTGTGTGTCATGTGGCAAACTAGAGAAAAGGTCCCTTAACAAGGTGTGTGTCATGTGGCAAACTAGAGAAAAGGTCCCTTAACAAGGTGTGTGTCATGTGGCAAACGATAGAAAAGGTCCCTTAACAAGGTGTGTGTCATGTGGCAAACTATAGAAAAGGTCCCTTAACAAGGTGTGTGTCATGTGGCAAACTAGAGAAAAGGTCCCTTAACAAGGTGTGTGTCATGTGGCAAAGTATAGAAAAGGTCCCTTAACAAGGTGTGTGTCATGTGGCAAACTATAGAAAAGGTCCCTTAACAAGGTGTGTGTCATGTGGCAAAGTATAGAAAAGGTCCCTTAACAAGGTGTGTGTCATGTGGCAAACTAGAGAAAAGGTCCCTTAACAAGGTGTGTGTCATGTGGCAAAGTATAGAAAAGGTCCCTTAACAAGGTGTGTGTCATGTAGCAAACTAGAGAAAAGGTCCCTTAACAAGGTGTGTGTCATGTAGCAAACTAGAGAAAAGGTCCCTTAACAAGGTGTGTGTCATGTGGCAAACTAGAGAAAAGGTCCCTTAACAAGGTGTGTGTCATGTAGCAAACTGGAGAAAAGGTCCCTTAACAAGGTGTGTGTCATGTGGCAAACTAGAGAAAAGGTCCCTTAACAAGGTGTGTGTCATGTAGCAAACTAGAGAAAAGGTCCCTTAACAAGGTGTGTGTCATGTAGCAAACTAGAGAAAAGGTCCCTTAACAAGGTGTGTGTCATGTGGCAAACTAGAGAAAAGGTCCCTTAACAAGGTGTGTGTCATGTAGCAAACTAGAGAAAAGGTCCCTTAACAAGGTGTGTGTCATGTGGCAAAGTATAGAAAAGAAGGGACATTCAAACCATCCCGTGTGCATGCTGAAACTACCCTTGGTGTTCTTCTGAGGAACCAAGCAATGATGTTAAGTTTTCAGTTTAAATTTTATAACATTTTTCTCAGTCTGCAGGAAAGATGATCACCTTCTCCGTGCTCACCTCACGTGGCATTGTTTTCACGCAGGTGAAGCATCGCGTCAGCACGTGGAGTCGTGGACCGTGGACGAGCACACAGCAAGTCAGGGTTCGGGTTGCAGTGAGTTTTGTTCTGAAATCGCCTCCTTATAAACAAATCAAAATCAAACATCATCAACCTGGCTCTTTAGCTCAGTGGTTAGAGCACTGGTTCCGTAAACCATTGGTCGTGAGTTCGAATCTCACAAGGGCCTATGTTTATATTTATTGGTGACGTCACACAGGAGGAATATCGAATGTCCCCATTTGTTGAATTTCTTGATGGAATTCATTCTCTGTTTGTATTTTACCACCAGGGGTATCAGACTGTGTCAAATGCTCGAGATCCCTCCAGAGAGACCGCCCTGATCTCATGCCTGGCATTGAGGGCCTCCTTCCTTCGATGAAACAGCAGAAACAGCAAGTCCAAGTGACAACGACCGGGTCTGAATCTCAACTTATGATCTGAGATCAGGTCGTTGGAGAAAAGGACTTGATGTCAACTGCAGTGACAGATTCTTGGGTCAAAACTAAGATCCAGGCTTTCGATGACATCTTGAATGCTGCTGTCCTGTCTGTGTCTGTTTGTGGTGAGGTTGTTGAGGTCGTGGATAGATTCACTTACCTTGGCAGTGATATTCATGTATCTGCTGGCTGCGAGTCAGAGGTCAATAGAAGTCTGGGTCGGGCCTGGGGAGTCATAGATTCACTGGATCATGGGGTGTGGCGCTGCCGGTACCTGTGCGGGACGACGAAAGTCTGAGTCTTCAGGTCCTTGGTGCTTCCAGTCTTGCTCTATGGATGTGAGACTTGGACTCTGACCAAGGATCTGAGACGGAGACTTAATTCCTTTGGTACCCGGTCTCTTCGGAGAATCCTTGGCTATCACTGGTCAGACTTTGTGTCCAACGTCAGGTCAGGTCAGCGGTTGCTGAGAGAGACTCGGATGAGATTTGTTACCTGCATAGTCCGTGAGCATCAGCTGCGGCTGTATGGACATGTCGCTCGTTTTCCTGACGCTGATTCTGCTCATCGGATTCTCTCAGCGAGGGAGTGTCGTGAATGGAGGAGGCCAATGGGCCGACCACGTGCCACCTGGTTGCAGCAGGTTGATCAGAATCTCAAGGAGATGGGGATGGGCCTGGCATCTGCCTGGGGAATGGCCAGATGGAGGCCCCTGGAGTACCGGCGGAAAGTGGACGCAGCGACGCGCTGCTCTGGCGCATGCTCCCACACCTGACCTCACCTGACAAACGTTGCAATAGGAAAGATAAATCTTGAACGGTTTTTGAAATATCACAGTTTTTGAAATATTTTTGAGAAATACCGAGATGGTTGCCATGGCAACATAATTCAGCCAATCACACCTGTAATCAAACCAGGTTGAGATAATGTCACGAGGAATATAAATCTGCAATTCTTCTTCTTCTCTTTCCTTTAAAAGGGGTCCAATGGCTCCAAGCTGATCAACTGGTCAAATTGATGTTCAACTGGTCAAACTGTTGAACTAATACCAAGCTGTTCAAATTGCAACATGAAAGATAAAAGTTCAACGGATTTTGAAACATCACGAACACAAAAGTACATGGACGGATGATCGGTCGGTCAGACGGAGCTCATTCAATGTCTCCGTCTCCGACCTATTTGGAGGGGCGGGGGACAATAAATAAAATAATCGATCACCATGAAATGTTGTGTGGGACGGATTGTTGTTTCGTCCATTCGAATGAGAGGATCGACTTGTTGGATATTTTCGTGAGACTTCGATCTCGAGGGTGATTTGGCGATCTTCCGGTATTCCGCATCGTGTCTCTGACCATTGAATGAGATTCCCCTCTTGGAATCCTTCCAAGGCCAAACTGAGCCAGCTTTTATAGCCGCTGCCCCGAGGAAGTGAGGGACGAGCTTGCTCATGAAAACGTTGCCAATTTTAATAGAAACTCGATGACCCGTGAAACCGTTGGGTTCCCGTTGTGACGGCAGTTGATGAAAAAATTATAAAAAAAAGAGAGAGAGAGATAGCTCCAGCGAACTATACCGCTGAGGTTGTTTACACTGATCAACTTCTCCCGAAGAGTACTTGACTGAATCGGGAATTGATTTTTGAATAATTTCTGAATCTGACTGAATCGGAACGTTTCTACAAAATGAATTCATGTTTAACCCTTTATTGGTAATCTGGGGTTTTGAGGACCCTCAGGTAAACTGGGATTTTTCTTCAAAATGAATTCATGTTTAACCCTTTATTGGTGATCTGGAGTTTTGAGGACCCCAAGGTAAGCTGGGATTTTTTTCAACAAAATTAATTAACTTTTCAGCCTTTATTGGTAATCTGGGGTTTTGAGGACCCCAAGTTGAGCTGGATTTTATCAACAGAATAAATAAATGTTTAACCCTTTGTTGGTGACCTGGAATTTTGAGGACTCCAAGGTAAACTGGGTTTTTTCATCAAAACTAGGACGGGCCCGTAGGTGAGTGCCCATAGATGAGTGCCAGTATGTGCAGTCTCTCTCTCTCTCTCTCTCTCTCTCTCTCTCTCTCTCTCTCTCTCTCTCTCTCTCTCTCTCTCTCTCTCTCTCTCTCTCTCTCTCTCTCTCTCTCTCTCTCTCTCTCTCTCTCTCTCTCTCTCTCTCTCTCTCTCTCTCTCTCTCTCTCTCTCTCTCTCTCTCTCTCTCTCTCTCTCTCTCTCTCTCTCTCTCTCTCTCTCTCTCTCTCTCTCTCTCTCTCTCTCTCTCTCTCTCTCTCTCTCTCTCTCTCTCTCTCTCTCTCTCTCTCTCTCTCTCTCTCTCTCTCTCTCTCTCTCTCTCTCTCTCTCTCTCTCTCTCTCTCTCTACCTCTCTCTCTCTCAAACCTTGAAAAGGCACATCTGCAGGTCCCCAGCAATATTCCTGGCAAGTTTCAATCGTGCAAAAGAAATAATAAATAAATAAACATTAATTGTGATGTCATTCGTGACGTCATAGCACCGTGTCCTGTCATTGGTCGACAGATAAATGGCCGTAACTTGGGAACCCCTTGTCCGATTAATATCAAACCTTGAAAAGGCACATCCGCCGGGCTCCGGCAATATTCCTGGCAAGTTTCAATCAGATCGGACCGTCAATCGTGCAATAAATAAATAAATAAACATTAATTGTGACGTCATTCGTGACGTCATGGCACCGTGTCTTGTCATTGGTCGACAGATAAATGGCCGTAACTTGGGAACCGCTCGTCCGATCGATATCAAACCTCGAAAAGGCACATCCGCGGGTCCCCGGGAATATTCCTGGCAAGTTTCAATGAGATCGGACCGGCGGTCGTCGAGAAACTGCGGTCGCAGACAGACAGACAAACAGACAGACACACACACAGAGATTGCTGGAATTATAGATAGACTTGTACGGGCCCGTAGGGGCGGGCCCGTAGGTACGTGCCCGTAGGTGAGTGCCAGTATGTGCAGCCTCTCTCTCTCTCTCTCTCTCTCTCTCTCTCTCTCTCTCTCTCTCTCTCTCTCTCTCTCTCTCTCTCTCAAACCTCGAAAAGACACATCCGCAGGTCCCCAACAATATTCCTGGCAAGTTTCAATCGTGCAAAAGAAATAATAAATAAATAAACATTAATTGTGATGTCATTTGTGACGTCATAGCACCGTGTCCTGTCATTGGTCGACAGATAAATGGCCGTAACTTGGGAACCGCTCGTCTGATTTATATCAAACCTTGAAAAGCACATCCGCGGGGCACCGGCAATATTACTGGCAAGTTTCAATCAGATCGGACCGTCGATCGTGCAAAACAAACAAAAAAAGAATCAATAAATAACCTTAATTGTGACGTCATAGCACCGTGTCTTGTCATTGGTCGACAGATAAATGGCCGTAACTTGGGAACCGCTCGTCCGATCGATATCAAACCTCGAGAAGGCACTTCCGCGGGTCCCCGGCAATATTCCTGGCAAGTTTCAATGAGATCGGACCGGCGGTCGTCGAGAAACGGCAGTCGCAGACCGACAGACAGACACACACACAGAGATTGCTGGAATTATAGATAGATAAATAAATGTTTAACCCTTTATTGGTAATCTGGGGTTTTGAGGACCCTCATGGAAACTGGGTTTTTTCTTCAAAATAAATAAATGTTTAAGCCTTTGTTGGTAACCTGGAGTTTTGAGGACCCCAAGGCTGGGATTTTTTTCAAAAAAATAAATAAATGTTCATCTGTAACCTGGGCTTTTGAGGACCCCAAGGTAGACTGGCTTTTTCAAAAAAAACCAAAAACATTTTTAAAGGTACATTTTTTAAAAGCCATGTTTCTTCTAAAAATAATAACAATAAAATCGTTATTAAGAGTCGATTAATGTAGTTTCAGTCGAAAACTATGGCAAAGGATTTCAATTTTATATGCACATCATGTTATTGTAATAAAATGATGAGAATTTTTTTTTCCCAACTTGGGGTCCGAAAGACCCCAGGTTACCCAGATGTAACTGCAGGATGAAGGTTACCTGTTGAGCGTTAAATAAATGATTTCTTGAACTACCTTTGTTTGGTATATCTTCTGTTTGCAGTTGATTTTCAGAAGCACGTGTGCACACCTCCGTGACCCAACTGGTATTTTCTTCTTTGGGCCCAGAGTCATCCCCCTCGAATGTCGAACAGCAATCCTCCTCGAGTACTGAACAGCCAGAAATATATAAATGAGCGATTGGTGCCATGCTCGTTGCCGCACCTGTGTTTGTGTTGAAGAGTCACAGGTACTCTGTGAATGTTGATAAACACACAAATCTACACACACACACACACACACACACACACACACACACACACACACACACACACACACACACACCTACACACACACCTACACACACACACACACAAATCTACACACACCCACTCAAACACACAAATCTACACACACACACACACACAAATATCTACACACACACAAATCTACACATACACACACACACACACACAAATATACTGTTGCGAATTCGCGCCCGCCGGCGTGCGATCGACCGCGTGCAGCCAAAAGCGGCCGCCTCGCCCACCGGAACGGACAATTCAGTCGTAACCCTCCGGGAACTACCGCCAGGAGCCAGTCACGGGTGGGGGTTTAACCTCACCACGATCGTGCCAATTGCTCACCCGCGCAGGATAGGGTTGTTCGCCAAACTCGACCTACCTAAGAACCTGCGCGGGTAGTTAACCGGGCGATCGTACCTCGCCGCAGGTCAGCCGAGGACACGAACCGCTTAAGCGGTCCGTTCCGTGCTGCAGTGATAACCGAGCGGTGTTATCGCTGACCTCGACGGACGTGAATATTTATTGGGTGTCTCAACCCCACTGCCAATCCTTTACGTGATGCAGGATGGAGAGTCAATAAAAATAAGGAGACGAAGCGAAGCTGGAACAATTGAACAAACACATTTAATACACACTCAGACAAGCACAGAAGGCACGTATTCAATCACAATAATAATACAAGGCAAGTAAATGAAAGGCACGTATACACAATCACAGTAATAACAATAAAACAAAAGAGATATTCCGACTAATGAGCGACACACAGCAACACTTCTAACAATACTACTTCGTCAGACAGGCGCCACCCACAGACATTCACACAAAAACCCCAAGGAAAAAGAAAGTTGCGACTCCCCTGAAAGCGTCGTCCAGCGTTGCGTTCTCGACCTCGAATCCGAGCCTCCCCCGATGCGGTCTGCGGCTCGTACCTGCACGTGTGGCCGCTCAACGCCACGAACGGGGCTTCCGGCACTATCTCAGCGCGGATTATGGGGGAGGGGGAATTGTTGATGCTCGAGGTCGATGAGGGGGAATGGTGGATGCTCCGTCCCGCTGGCGTGGCCTCGGGACCGCGGGCTGATCGCCTTGGCACCTGACAGAAGGCTCGTTCTCCTCCGAGGCAGACGGCAACAGGGCGCAGGATGATGATGCGCCGACTCGACTCTCTCCACTTCCCCGACTTGACTCGTAGACGAACTCTGACTTGACTCGACTCGTCTCCCGACTCTGCCCCACCGACCCCTTCAGACTCCGTTCTGACTCTTCCCCTTTCCACTGACTTCCAGGCTGCCACGAGCTCCGTTCCGACTCTTCCCCTTTCCACCGACTTCACTCGTTCCAACCCGCCCGTGTGCGTCCTTTTATACCCCGAGGGAGGGGCGGGTATGGTAATTTCGGATCAAAATGAGCTCGGGGGCGGAGCCACGCTCGCCCATTGGACGGAGGAAAAGGGGGCGTGAACCTCCCTTGATCCGAATTTCTGAGAAAAGTCGCTATTCTCCTGTAAAGGAAGGTGCCGGCGGTTAGAAGTCCGCCGCGATGCTGGGCCGATGTTGGGCGTGAAGAGGAATGTGAAGGCGGTTTTGAAGTCCGCCGCGATGCTGGGTCGTTGTTTGGGTGTCGTCGGAGAATGGCGGGCGAGGCGATGTTTGCGAGGTTGGGTTTGTGGGGGTGAAGGTCGTGGCGGTCTGGTGGAGTTGTTCGGGGGCGTTGGGGGTGGTGGCAATTTGGTAGTGGAGTGGTGTTTGGTCCAAAATATCGACAGCAAAAGAAAAACGGCAAACTGAAGATCGCAGCCCGAATAAATCACACACAGTCCCTCTATACAACGGGATTGGGCAAACTACACATGGACTTACCGATATAACTCACCTGAGGACTCTTTATGGTGCAATGCGAATTTCCACAACCGGAACAATACACACACACACACACAAATCTACACACACCCACTCAAACACACAAATCAATGTGCACACAGGTCCAACAAGAAAACAACCAGAGACAATGAAGGTGACACATGCACTGAACACGGATGATCGAAACTCCTTACAAACACGTCAAAATGACAGGTCATCAACCTGGCTCTTTAGCTCAGTGGTTAGAGTACTGGTCTAGTAAACCAGTGGTCGTGAGTTCAAATCTCACAAGAGCCTATTCCTTTTATTTCTTGGTGACGTCACGCAGCAGGAACGTTGAATGTCTCCATTTGTTAAATTAATTGATGGAATTCATTCCCTGTTTTTATTTTACGAACCAGGGGTATCAGACTGTGTCAAATGCTCGAGATCCCTCCAGAGAGACCGCCCTGATCTCATGCCTGGCATTGAGGGCCTCCTTCCATCGATGAAACAGCAGAAACAGCAAGTCCAAGCGACAACGACCGGGTCTGAATCTCAACTTATGATCTGAGATCAGGTCGTTGGAGAAAAGGACTTGATGTCAACTGCAGTGACAGATTCCATGACCTTGTCTCGAATTGGAAGCAAGCTCATCGGCCTGAAGTGAAGAGGTCCCGTTTGTGTATTACAGAACCCAGAACGACTCCGATCTCATTCACATCAATCTCCGGTAAAATTTGGAGCAGATCATTTTCCATCATATTTCGGCCCAGGAAGAGGAACATAAAATCCTGAAAACTGACGTCATCGATTATTCCAGGTCCCCTGCCAAAGGTTGTAATTCCAGATCCTTCCATTCCCCAAAATTGACCACGATATTCAACATGGTTACTGCACGGTCTTCTGTGGTGACGAAGTCGCCGAATCAACTACGGCAGGATGATTAATTGTTATTGATTCTGTTGTATTGTAAGGACTTGCAGAGTTCCTGCCGGAAGCTGTGGACTCTACTGTTGGCTCTCTCTCTCTCTCTCTCTCTCTCTCTCTCTCTTTCTCTCTCTCTGTCCCTCTCTCTCTCTCTCTCTCTCTCTCTCTCTCTCTCTCTCTCTCTCTCTCTCTCTCTCTCTCTCTCTCTCTCTCTCTCTCTCTCTCTCTCTCTCTCTCTCTCTCTCTCTCTCTCTCTCTCTCTCTCTCTCTCTCTCTCTCTCTCTCTCTCTCTCTCTCTCTCTCTCTCTCTCTCTCTCTCTCTCTCTCTCTCTCTCTCTCTCTCTCTCTCTCTCTCTCTCTCTCTCTCTCTCTCTCTCTCTCTCTCTCTCTCTCTCTCTCTCTCTCTCTCTCTCTCTCTCTCTCTCTCTCTCTCTCTCTCTCTCTCTCTCTCTCTCTCTCTCTCTCTCTCTCTCTCTCTCTCTCTCTCTCTCTCTCTCTCTCTCTCTCTCTCTCTCTCTCTCTCTCTCTCTCTCTCTCTCTCTCTCTCTCTCTCTCTCTCTCTCTCTCTCTCTCTCTCTCTCTCTCTCTCTCTCTCTCTCTCTCTCTCTCTCTCTCTCTCTCTCTCTCTCTCTCTCTCTCTCTCTCTCTCTCTCTCTCTCTCTCTCTCTCTCTCTCTCTCTCTCTCTCTCTCTCTCTCTCTCTCTCTCTCTCTCTCTCTCTCTCTCTCTCTCTCTCTCTCTCTCTCTCTCTCTCTCTCTCTCTCTCTCTCTCTCTCTCTCTCTCTCTCTCTCTCTCTCTCTCTCTCTCTCTCTCTCTCTCTCTCTCTCTCTCTCTCTCTCTCTCTCTCTCTCTCTCTCTCTCTCTCTCTCTCTCTCTCTCTCTCTCTCTCTCTCTCTCTCTCTCTCTCTCTCTCTCTCTCTCTCTCTCTCTCTCTCTCTCTCTCTCTCTCTCTCTCTCTCTCTCTCTCTCTCTCTCTCTCTCTCTCTCTCTCTCTCTCTCTCTCTCTCTCTCTCTCTCTCTCTCTCTCTCTCTCTCTCCCTCTCTCTCTCTCTCCCTCTCTCTCTCTCTCTCTCTCTCTCTCTCTCTCTTTCTCTCTCTCCCCCTCTCTCACTCCCTCTCTCTCTCTCTCTCTCTGTCTCTCTCTCTCTCTCTCTCTCTCTCTCCCTGTTATTCACGGAGTTGTGCGGTCTTGCCCCTCCCTCTCCAGACACCGCACACCTCCCTCCCAGAGCTTGTCACTGTTATATCAAAAGGAAACACGAAAGAAAACTTACCCAATCCCTTTTCCTCGCTGTTTTACTTGACGATTGTACATTTCTCCCTTTCAGAAAATCACATTTACTGAACAAATTTGCACGACTACGTCCCGACTTAATATATTGATAAACTACCGGCTTGAACAAACAATACATCCAAACGATGCCTTGCTTCCCTTTGAATATATAACTACCCCCCTACAAACGTAACATGATGAAAGATTGGTCTTGAACGGTTTTTGAAAGATCATATGCACAAACCAAGTTGCAGAGATGGTTGTCATGGCAACATAATTCAGCCAATCACAGCCGTGATCTAATCAGGTTGAGGTCATGACATGAGGAATAGAAATCTGCAATTCTTCTTCTTCTCTTTCCTTAATCAGGGGTCCAATGGCACCAAGATGTTCAACTGGTCAAACTGTTGAACTAATACCAAGCTGTTCAAATTGCAACATGAAAGATAAAAGTTCAACGGATTTTGAAACATCACGAACACAAAAGTACATGGACGGATGATCGGTCGGTCAGACGGAGCTCATTCAATGTCTCCGTCTCCGACCTATTTGGAGGGGCGGGGGACAATAAATAAAATAATCCATCACCATGAAATGTTGTGTGGGACGGATTGTTGTTTCGTCCATTCGAATGAGAGGATCGACTTGTTGGATATTTTCGTGAGACTTCGATCTCGAGGGTGATTTGGCGATCTTCCGGAATTCCGCATCGTGTCTCTGACCATTTAATGAGATTCCCCTCTTGGAATCCTTCCAAGGCCAAATTGAGCCAGCTTTTATAGCCGCTGCTCCGAGGAAGTGAGGGACGAGCTTGCTCATGAAAACGTTGCCAATTTTAATAGAAACTAGAACGGGCACTCAGTCGAGCGCATACCTTCGCCAACGCTACATTTTGCCCCCCCCCCCCCAGAAACCGTTGATTGTGAGGGTATTTAATCCCACACCACATCAGCCATCTCATATGTGTTATGATGGCTTAAAAACATTAAATTTCCTGCTGTTTGACACTAATTCACGTACATTGTACAATTTCTGTATGAACTCCCTGACCTTTTTGGGTGTCGGTGTCAAGTCAATCTGATGACAACTGGTCACATTATAAGAAATCAAATATTACACATCACAGGATAGGGAATTGAATTCTAAACATTTTGAATCTACTTACATGCAAATTGTATAAGAATTGACTGCGTTATGATAATAAAGGTCGTTGACCCCCCTTACCTTTGACCCAAACCGCTAACAAGGGTAATGACGTCATTGTGTCATATCGTATATCACAAGATTGGGCATTGAATTCACAACATTTTGGCGTTGGTTGCATGCAAATTGGATAAAAATCGACCGCACAATGGCAAAATGACGATTTTGACCTTTTCATGACCTCGACCTTGACCTTTGTACTCTTAATTTTGTAATTGGTATTAGAGTGTGGGGAACAGAACAGTCAACAGTTTGGTGTTGGTTTCATGCAAATCGGATAAGAATTGACCGTGTTATGACTAAAACCGCACATTTTGCAATGTGGTGATCCCCCCCCCCGACCTTTGACTCCCAACCATTAATCAGGGTGATTACGTCATTGTGTCATGTCGCATATCACAAGATGGGGCATTGAATTCTGAACATTTTGGCATTAGTTGCATGTAAATTGGATACAAATTGACCACGCGATGGTAAAAAGACGATTTTGACCTTTTCACCACTTTGACCTTGACCTTTGACCCGATCGCTCCCAAAATCTAAACAAATGGTCCTCGGATAATAACCAATCATCCCACCAAATTTGCTGCGATTCAGTTCAATACTTTTGGAGTTATGCGAATAACAAACAAACAAACAAACACACATATTCACAAATAAGTAAATAAATACACAGCGATCAAAACATATCCTTCGCAACAAAGTTTGCGAAGGTAATAAATGTTTAACCCTTTATTGGTAATCTGGGATTTTGAGGACCCTCAGGTAAATTGGGTTTTTTCTTGAAAATAAATACAAAATGTTTAACCCTTTGTTGGTAATCTGGAGTTTTGAGGACCCCAAGGTAAGCTGGGATTTTTTTCAACAAAATAAATCAATTTTAACCCTTCATCAGTAACCTGGGCTTTTGAGGATCCCAAGATAAACTGGGTTAAAAAAAAAAAAAAAACATTTTTGAAGCTACATTTTTTTAAAGCCATGTTTCTTCGAACAAGCTCGAATGAGCTGAGATCCTCGTCCTCTTCATGATGACGTCATAAAACGAATCTGACGTCATTGTGATGTATCAGGTTTGCGATAAATTATCTGTGCTAATGCCCGGCTTGATTCCCGCAAACAAAATTCAAACAGCTTGCCGAGTTTCGGAGATAATGGTTTTGTCGATTTCCATGAGCGGCGATATTACGACGGCAACTTTATTTTTAGGAAGAATTTCCAAAATCGCAGCTGGTTACTGTCTGCGCGTGGACTTTGTGCATATACTTGGCAAGTTTCACGAAGATCCGATGAAAACTCTGGGTTGTGAAACAAAAAATGTCAAAAAATAGGAATGATGTCATAAAAATTGATATGACGTCATAGTGATGACGTTATATCAATATGTGCGGTAATTCATCTGTGATAATGCCCTATTCGATTCCCGCAAACAGAATTCAAAAAGCTTGCCGACTTTCGGAGATAATTTTTTTAGGTGATTTCCATTAGCGGAGATATTTTGACGTCATAAATTTTCTTTCTTGGAGGAATTTTCAAAATCGGAGATGGTTACTGTCTGCGCGTGGGTATTTTTACATATATACGCCAAGTTTCAGGAAGTTTGGATGAAAACTGCAGACTGTGAAACAAAAAAGTCCTCAAGAACAACAACGTGAGGAAGACGAAGAGATCCTCCACGAGGATCTAAAAATGTCAGGGACATAGAAAAGGTCCCTTAACAAGGTGTGTGTCATGTAGCAAACTAGAGAAAAGGTCCCTTAACAAGGTGTGTGTCATGTAGCAAACTAGAGAAAAGGTCCCTTAACAAGGTGTGTGTCATGTGGCAAACTAGAGAAAAGGTCCCTTAACAAGGTGTGTGTCATGTGGCAAACTATAGAAAAGGTCCCTTAACAAGGTGTGTGTCATGTAGCAAACTAGAGAAAAGGTCCCTTAACAAGGTGTGTGTCATGTGGCAAACTAGAGAAAAGGTCCCTTAACAAGGTGTGTGTCATGTGGCAAACTAGAGAAAAGGTCCCTTAACAAGGTGTGTGTCATGTAGCAAACTAGAGAAAAGGTCCCTTAACAAGGTGTGTGTCATGTGGCAAAGTATAGAAAAGGTCCCTTAACAAGGTGTGTGTCATGTGGCAAACTAGAGAAAAGGTCCCTTAACAAGGTGTGTGTCATGTGGCAAACTATAGAAAAGGTCCCTTAACAAGGTGTGTGTCATGTGGCAAACTAGAGAAAAGGTCCCTTAACAAGGTGTGTGTCATGTGGCAAACTATAGAAAAGGTCCCTTAACAAGGTGTGTGTCATGTGGCAAACTAGAGAAAAGGTCCCTTAACAAGGTGTGTGTCATGTGGCAAACTATAGAAAAGGTCCCTTAACAAGGTGTGTGTCATGTGGCAAACTAGAGAAAAGGTCCCTTAACAAGGTGTGTGTCATGTGGCAAACTAGAGAAAAGGTCCCTTAACAAGGTGTGTGTCATGTAGCAAACTAGAGAAAAGGTCCCTTAACAAGGTGTGTGTCATGTGGCAAACTAGAGAAAAGGTCCCTTAACAAGGTGTGTGTCATGTGGCAAACTAGAGAAAAGGTCCCTTAACAAGGTGTGTGTCATGTAGCAAACTATAGAAAAGGTCCCTTAACAAGGTGTGTGTCATGTGGCAAACTAGAGAAAAGGTCCCTTAACAAGGTGTGTGTCATGTAGCAAACTAGAGAAAAGGTCCCTTAACAAGGTGTGTGTCATGTGGCAAACTAGAGAAAAGGTCCCTTAACAAGGTGTGTGTCATGTAGCAAACTAGAGAAAAGGTCCCTTAACAAGGTGTGTGTCATGTGGCAAACTAGAGAAAAGGTCCCTTAACAAGGTGTGTGTCATGTGGCAAAGTATAGAAAAGAAGGGACATTCAAACCATCCCGTGTGCATGCTGAAACTACCCTTGGTGTTCTTCTGAGGAACCAAGCAATGATGTTCAGTTTTCAGTTTAAATTTTATAACATTTTTCTCAGTCTGCAGGAAAGATGATCACCTTCTCCGTGTTCACCTCACGTGGCATTGTTTTCACGCAGGTGAAGCATCGCGTCAGCACGTGGAGTCGTGGACCGTGGACGAGCACACAGCAAGTCAGGGTTCGGGTTGCAGTGAGTTTTGTTCTGAAATCGCCTCCTTATAAACAAATCAAAATCAAACATCATCAACCTGGCTCTTTAGCTCAGTGGTTAGAGCACTGGTTCCGTAAACCATTGGTCGTGAGTTCGAATCTCACAAGGGCCTATGTTTATATTTCTTGGTGATGTCACACAGGAGGAATATCGAATGTCCCCATTTGTTAAATTTTTTGATGGAATTCATTCTCTGTTTGTATTTTACCACCAGGGGAATCAGACTGTGTCAAATGCTCGAGATCCCTCCAGAGAGACCGCCCTGATCTCATGCCTCGCATTGAAGGCCTCCTTCCATCGATGAAACAGCAGAAACAGCAAGTCCAAGCGACAACGACCGGGTCTGAATCTCAACTTATGATCTGAGATCATAGGCATGATCTCAACACACCTGGGGAGTCATGGATTCACTGGATCATGGGGTGTGGCGCTGCCGGTACCTGTGCGGGACGACGAAAGTCTGAGTCTTCAGGTCCTTGGTGCTTCCAGTCTTGCTCTATGGATGTGAGACTTGGACTCTGACCAAGGATCTGAGACGGAGACTTAATTCCTTTGGTACCAGGTCTCTTCGGAGAATCCTTGGCTATCACTGGTCAGACTTTGTGTCCAACGTCAGGTCAGGTCAGCGGTTGCTGAGAGAGACTCGGATGAGATTTGTTACCTGCATAGTCCGTGAGCATCAGCTGCGGCTGTATGGACTTGTCGCTCGTTTTCCTGACGCTGATTCTGCTCATCGGATTCTCTCAGCGAGGGAGTGTCGTGAATGGAGGAGGCCAATGGGCCGACCACGTGCCACCTGGTTGCAGCAGGTTGATCAGAATCTCAAGGAGATGGGGAT
>NC_140981.1:1167924-1305424 GCF_056783735.1 Eptatretus burgeri
ACCGGCAATATTACTGGCAAGTTTCAATCAGATCGGACCGTCGATCGTGCAAAACAAACAAAAAAAGAATCAATAAATAACCTTAATTGTGACGTCATAGCACCGTGTCTTGTCATTGGTCGACAGATAAATGGCCGTAACTTGGGAACCGCTCGTCCGATCGATATCAAACCTCGAGAAGGCACTTCCGCGGGTCCCCGGCAATATTCCTGGCAAGTTTCAATGAGATCGGACCGGCGGTCGTCGAGAAACGGCGGTCGCAGACCGACAGACAGACACACACACACAGAGATTGCTGGAATTATAGATAGATAAATAAATGTTTAACCCTTTATTGGTAATCTGGGGTTTTGAGGACCCTCATGGAAACTGGGTTTTTTCTTCAAAATAAATAAATGTTTAAGCCTTTGTTGGTAACCTGGAGTTTTGAGGACCCCAAGGCTGGGATTTTTTTCAAAAAAATAAATAAATGTTCATCGGTAACCTGGGTTTTTGAGGACCCCAAGGTAGACTGACTTTTTCAAAAAAAAAAAAAAACATTTTTAAAGGTACATTTTTTAAAAGCCATGTTTCTTCTAAAAATAATAACAATAAAATCGTTATTAAGAGTCGATTAATGTAGTTTCAGTCGAAAACTATGGCAAAGGATTTCAATTTTATATGCACATCATGTTATTGTAATAAAATGATGAGAATTTTTTTCCCAACTTGGGGTCCGAATGACCCCAGGTTACCCAGATGTAACTGCAGGATGAAGGTTACCTGTTGAGCGTTAAATAAATGATTTCTTGAACTACCTTTGTTTGGTATATCTTCTGTTTGCAGTTGATTTTCAGAAGCACGTGTGCACACCTCCGTGACCCAACTGGTATTTTCTTCTTTGGGCCCAGAGTCATCCCCCTCGAATGTCGAACAGCAATCCTCCTCGAGTACTGAACAGCCAGAAATATATAAATGAGCGATTGGTG
Source organism: Eptatretus burgeri (assembly GCF_056783735.1). Classification (NCBI taxonomy): domain Eukaryota; kingdom Metazoa; phylum Chordata; class Myxini; order Myxiniformes; family Myxinidae; genus Eptatretus; species Eptatretus burgeri. The sequence goes on from NC_140981.1 coordinate 1,168,893, forward strand.
CCATGCTCGTTGCCGCACCTGTGTTTGTGTTGAAGAGTCACAGGTACTCTGTGAATGTTGATAAACACACAAATCTACACACACACACACACACACACACACACCTACACACACACACACACACACACACACACACACACACACACCTACACACACACCTACACACACACACACAAATCTACACACACCCACTCAAACACACAAATCTACACACACACACACACAAATATCTACACACACACAAATCTACACATACACACACACACACACAAATATACTGTTGCGAATTCGCGCCCGCCGGCGTGCGATCGACCGGGTGCAGCCAAAAGCGGCCGCCTCGCCCACCGGAACGGACAATTCAGTCGTGACCCTCCGGGAACTACCGCCAGGAGCCAGTCACGGATGGGGGTTTAACCTCACCACGATCGTGCCAATTGCTCACCCGCGCAGGATAGGGTTGTTCGCCAAACTCGACCTACCTAAGAACCTGCGCGGGTAGTTAACCGGGCGATCGTCCCTCGCCGCAGGTCAGCCAAGGACACGAACCGCTTAAGCGGTCCGTTCCGTGCTGCAGTGATAACCGAGCGGTGTTATCGCTGACCTCGACGGACGTGAATATTTATTGGGTGTCTCAACCCCACTGCCAATCCTTTACGTGATGCAGGATGGAGAGTCAATAAAAATAAGGAGACGAAGCGAAGCTGGAACAATTGAACAAACACATTTAATACACACTCAGACAAGCACAGAAGGCACGTATTCAATCACAATAATAATACAAGGCAAGTAAATGAAAGGCACGTATACACAATCACAGTAATAACAATAAAACAAAAGAGATATTCCCGACAAAAGACCGACACATGGCAACACTTCAAACAATACAACTTCGTCAGACAGGCGCCACCCACAGACATTCACACAAAAACCCCAAGGAAAAAGAAAGTTGCGACTCCCCTGAAAGCGTCGTCCAGCGTTGCGTTCTCGACCTCGAATCCGAGCCTCCCCCGATGCGGTCTGCGGCTCGTACCTGCACGTGTGGCCGCTCAACGCCACGAACGGGGCTTCCGGCACTATCTCAGCGCGGACTATGGGGGAGGGGGAATTGTTGATGCTCGAGGTCGATGAGGGGGAATGGTGGATGCTCCGTCCCGCTGGCGTGGCCTCGGGACCGCGGGCTGATCGCCTTGGCACCTGACAGAAGGCTCGTTCTCCTCCGAGGCAGACGGCAACAGGGCGCAGGATGATGATGCGCCGACTCGACTCTCTCCACTTCCCCGACTTGACTCGTAGACGAACTCTGACTTGACTCGACTCGTCTCCCGACTCTGCCCCACCGACCCCTTCAGACTCCGTTCTGACTCTTCCCCTTTCCACCGACTTCACTCGTTCTAACCCGCCCGTGTGCGTCCTTTTATACCCCGAGCCAGGTGCTGGTATGGTAATTTCGGATCAAAATGAGCTCGGGGGCGGATCCACGCTCGCCCATTGGACGGAGGAAAAGGGGGCGTGAACCTCCCTTGATCCGAATTTCTGAGAAAAGTCGCTATTCTCCTGTAAAGGAAGGTGCCGGCGGTTAGAAGTCCGCCGCGATGCTGGGCCGATGTTGGGCGTGAAGAGGAATGTGAAGGCGGTTTTGAAGTCCGCCGCGATGCTGGGTCGTTGTTTGGGTGTCGTCGGAGAATGGCGGGCGAGGCGATGTTTGCGAGGTTGGGTTTGTGGGGGTGAAGGTCGTGGCGGTCTGGTGGAGTTGTTTGGGGGCGTTGGGGGTGGTGGCGATTTGGTAGTGGAGTGGTGTTTGGTCCAAAATATCGACAGCAAAAGAAAAACGGCAAACTGAAGATCGCAGCCCGAATAAATCACACACAGTCCCTCTATACAACGGGATTGGGCAAACCACACATGGACTTGGACTTACCGATATAACTCACCTGAGGACTCTTTATGGTGCAATGCGAATTTCCACAACCGGAACAATACACACACACACACACACACATCTACACACACTCACTCAAACACACAAATCAATGTGCACACAGGTCCAACAAGAAAACAACCAAAGAGACAATGAAGGTGACACATGCACTGAACACGAATGATCGAAACTCCTTATTGTTAATTGTATTGGATGATTAATTGTTATTGTTTCTGTTGTATTGTAAGGACTTGCAGAGTTCCTGCCGGAAGCTGTGGGCTCTACTGTTGGCTCTCTCTCTCTCTCTCTCTCTCTCTTTCTCTCTCTCTCTCTCTCTCTCTCTCTCTCTCTCTCTCTCTCTGTCTCTCTCTTTCTCTCTCTCTCTCTCTCTGTCTCTCTCTCTCTCTCTCTCTCTCTCTCTCTCTCTCTCTCTCTCTCTCTCTCTCTCTCTCTCTCTCTCTCTCTCTCTCTCTCTCTCTCTCTCTCTCTCTCTCTCTCTCTCTCTCTCTCTCTCTCTCTCTCTCTCTCTCTCTCTCTCTCTCTCTCTCTCTCTCTCTCTCTCTCTCTCTCTCTCTCTCTCTCTCTCTCTCTCTCTCTCTCTCTCTCTCTCTCTCTCTCTCTCTCTCTCTCTCTCTCTCTCTCTCTCTCTCTCTCTCTCTCTCTCTCTCTCTCTCTCTCTCTCTCTCTCTCTCTCTCTCTCTCTCTCTCTCTCTCTCTCTCTCTCTCTCTCTCTCTCTCTCTCTCTCTCTCTCTCTCTCTCTCTCTCTCTCTCTCTCTCTCTCTCTCTCTCTCTCTCTCTCTCTCTCTCTCTCTCTCTCTCTCTCTCTCTGTCTCTCTCTCTCTCTCTCTCTCTCTCTCTCTCTCTCTCTCTCTCTCTCTCTCTCTCTCTCTCTCTCTCTCTCTCTCTCTCTCTCTCTCTCTCTCTCTCTCTCTCTCTCTCTCTCTCTCTCTCTCTCTCTCTCTCTCTCTCTCTCTCTCTCTCTCTCTCTCTCTCTCTCTCTCTCTCTCTCTCTCTCTCTCTCTCTCTCTCTCTCTCTCTCTCTCTCTTTCTCTCTCTCTCTCTCTCTCTCTCTCTCTCTCTCTCTCTCTCTCTCTCTCTCTCTCTCTCTCTCTCTCTCTCTCTCTCTCTCTCTCTCTCTCTCTCTCTCTCTCTCTCTCTCTCTCTCTCTCTCTCTCTCTCTCTCTGTCTCTCTCTCTCTCTCTCTCTCTCTCTCTCTCTCTCTCTCTCTCTCTCTCTCTCTCTCTCTCTCTCTCTGTCTCTGTCTCTCTCTGTCTCTCTCTCTCTCTGTCTCTCTCTCTCTCTCTCTCTCTGTCTCTCTCTCTCTGTGTCTCTCACAGCCTGTTATTCACGGAGTTGTGCGGTCTTGCCCCTCCCTCTCCGGACACCGCACTCCTCCCTCCCAGAGCTTGTCACTGTTATATCAAAAGGATACACGAAAGACAACTTACCCAATCCCTTTTCCCCGCTGTTTACTTGACGATTGTACATTTCTCTCTTTCAGAAATTCACATTCACTGAACAAATTAACACGACTACGTCCCGACTTAATATATTGATATACTACCGGCTCGAACAAACAATACATCCAAACGACGCGTTCTTGCTTCCTTTTGAATATATTGTTACGGTTGTGGAAATTCACAGAACACCATTCAGGTTCCCCGAAGATCAGTTATTTCGATAAGTGTGTGTTCCAGGTTCGATTCCCCCACCAATGTAAAACGGGATTTGTTCGTGTGCCGGGCTGTGCATCTTTGAGTTAGCCGTTATTCTTTCTCTATCTTTTATTTTAAACAAACACAACATCTCCTCACCAACAACAACAACAACCACGTCATCTCAACAACACATCGACTCCTCCACAACACCATAACATCCTCGACAGCGGAAAAGTGCGGTTGGTGCAAACTCGTTCCGCATGTGATCGGCGATTTCAACCACGTCCACCTGTGAGAGGGGCGGATCCAGCCTGGGTGAAGGTTCAAAGGTGAAAAGGGGGAAGGCGCCGATTTCGGGTGGCCAAGCCCCACAGTGGGAATTTATTTTGCGAATTCAGAGCTGTCACTTTCCGATACACCGCCCAAATAAAGGTATGCGTCAGAAGAACGTGTTTCATGCTTGGAACAAGATCGCCCATCGGGCGGGTACTCTGCTCGAATTCATCATTTTGAGAATGTGCATCATTGATAATCACACAAATTGCAGTGAAGTGTAGTTTGGCCATCGGTGATGGTGAGCAAGAAAAGGGAGTGTCCTTCAATGATTGATGTGCTAGTCCAGAGAGGAGGTGGAGAGAAAATTTTCCAATCATGCCATTTGGCAGCATGATCGATTCCGGTGGTGCAGGCTGGCATACAGGTTCCCCAAAATACTGATCTCATCATTGGGAGGGATTGTGGGCTTGTAATCATCCCATTGGACCTTTCTTGTCATCATTGCTGGCAGACAGGTCCTCCAGCTTAACTTCCATCCCCAGGGACGGAGTAACATCCCATTGGGCCTGCACAGAGTATGGTCCCAATCTCCTCCTCCTCCTCCCACACTCTTTTCAATCCCATTCTTTCCTCCAGGTCTTCAAAACAGCTGCCAACCACCACCTCTTATCGTCCCCCATCCAAAACCTCAGTCTTTTCTACCCCCGTTCATCCACCCCAAACCCACCTCCTTCAAATTCCCTACTTTCCTTCCTGAAAGTCCCTGTCATGTCTATCTTGTTTTCCCCCGTGTTCCCCATCCCATCCCTCTCCCTTCCCCAGATCTCCTCATGTCTCTGATCCCCACTGTTTTGTCCTTCCCTCTCCCACCCCTCTTGTCTTGCTGTGCATTGTGTGTATGCTCTCATATGAGCCTCGACAATGTACAGAAAAAAATTCTCTATCCTTCATTATCTTAAACATCTCGATCACATCTCTTCGTAACCACCCCCTTTCTCGTGTGCGAGTAGATTAGCCGTCCCAAGGACGAGTGGCAGAGCTGGTGGTGGTCACGTGATTTGGTTGTTCGTGGTTCGGAGATCTGCAGTCGTGATTTCGTTCCTTTGTCACGTGACATTTTTCCCGAACGAGGCGTTGATTCCTGAGTGGCTTTGATGGGGTTGTAATTGAAGATAGTCACGTGGAGACACCGAATATGTTGTCGCAGCAATTTTTTTTGAAAATGTAGTTCAGCAACAGGTGATGAGGAACGAGTATGAACATTATGACATCCAGAGTCATGTGTACCCAGTACAAGATAGCCGAGTTTCCTGGACCGTTGACGTTTCGTCTGGGAGGAGAACAAACACTTCGTTCCATTGTCGGGCAGGTAGAGCCCCGTCTCCTTCAGCTGCCCCTCATGGCTGAGTCTCGCTCGGCCCGGAATCAATCCAGTCACCCTGCGTGAATCCCTCTCCCTGGCAGCGACTGCAGGTCCTTCCTGAATTGTGGTGACCAAAACTGCACACAATATTCCAGATGTGGACCTCACGAAATCCCTCCACAATGTTCACACCACCTCTTCTGATTTGCAACTGATACCCCTCCCAATCCAACAGCAGTTCTCCCGATGGCTGCCTCATCCTCTCTGTTTCCTGTGACCAACCTCCAAAATAAAACATGAGGTCCCATCGAGATTTGAACTCGGATAGCCAGATTCAGAGTCCAGAGTGCTAACCATTACACCATGGGACATTGCGTATTATATGTTATCAGGTGGAAAACCAAATCCTGCATTGGAATCGTCAGAAGCAATCTGAACAATAAAGCAAGGAGTCAAGATGGAGAGATCAGGAGGAACGTGAAGAGCATTCGCCTTTCACCTTCAACTGTCAAACCCATCCAGGTACAGCCAGGTGAGCCTCGTTCAAAAACGTTTCGTGAGAATTCACTCCTCCGAAGACAGATTTTACAAACAAAGAGAGAAATTGAAAGTGAAATGTAGTTAAAAGAGGGGAAAATGAACAAAAAAGAAAGCAAGAATTAGCACAAACAAAGAGAACTCTCCCTCGACATATCACGAGCTTTCGATACGGTCTGGCATCCCGCACTGCTCAGAAATCTCTCTTCCTTTGGTATCCAAGGTGATCTCCACTCATGGCTCACAGACATCCTCTCCTGTCGCAGTCAACACGTGGCTCTTGATGAAATCCCCTCTTCCTGTCCAGGCTGGAGTTCCTCAATCCAGCGTTCTGGGCCCTGTTCTTTTTCTGGTTTTCAACAATGATCTCTCCGACTGTCTGGAAAATCCTCTTCATCTCTTTGCTGATGATTCCACCTTCTCTGTTCCCTCTGATCGGCAGGAAGCAGGCTCTTCACTCTCTGCATATCTGGATAAAATCATAAACATGTCTTTCAATCCTGACAAATCTCACTCTCACGATGTCTCTCCGAAAGGACCGTCTGGAAATCCCTCACCCCGCCCCCAATCCATTTTCTCAACAATCCTCTGGAAGAAGTCCTTTCATTCAAGCTTCTGGGTCTCACTATCTGCCATGATCTTTTCTGGGAAAGCCACATTTCCAACCTGGCCTCCAAAGCCCGTCGCCGACTGGGAATCCTCCGTCATTTAAAGTCCTTCCTCAGCCCACCTGAGCTCCTGACCACATACAAAGCTTTCGTCTGCAGCCTGATGGAGTATTGCCCTCCCCTCCGGGCTGGTGCTCCTGCCCCTCACCTTTCTTGGCTTCACGCTGTGGAAACCAAGGCCTTTAGGATCATTGGTATCTCCCCTGGTGAGGCACAGTCTTTGGGCCTCTCACTGCAGGCAGGTCGGTGGTCTTTCTGTCTTCTCCCGTCTCCTCTCTGGCTGGCCCCCCCAATCTTTCCGCAGGGTGCTCAAGGTCTGCCAGCAACTCCCTTCTGCTAAAAGTACCAAAATCACGAATCACCGCTCACCTTCACTCTTTCATTTCTCTTTTTTTCCTGCCTTTGGAATAAACTCCCACACTCCCTTGAATCCCACTCTTCAAAACAGCTGTTCACCACCACCTATATTCCCCCATCCAACACCTCGATCTTTTCTGCCCCCGTTAATCCACCCCAAACCCACCTCCTTCAAATTCCCTGCTTTCCTTCCTGAAAGTCCCTGGAATGTCCATCTTGAATACCCCATGTTCCCCATTCCATCCCTCTCCCTTTCGTAGATCTCCTAATGTCTCTGATCCCCACTGTTTTGTCCTTTCTTCTCCCACCCCTCATGTCTCATGCTCTCATACGAGCCTCGAGCCTCGTCAACGTATATAAATTTTTTTTTAAAAAGACCGTCTCTCCCACCAGGTTTCCTGGTGAGGAGGGTGTATGATATGGACACCCAGCAGAATTAAAAACAAAACCTGTCAAAGTTTGGATGAGTTCCTTGTGAGCCAACGGCCATCCACATCTCGTGTCCAACTGTCTGCGGACGTCCTCCTGCAGTTGGGTTACTGTTTTAGGAGGTTGGTGGCAGGATTTGCACTCCGGCCACCGTAAAACCCTTCATTCCCCAAAACCCACAAATGCAAAGAAATGGAGAGTTCTTCCTGTGCTGCTGTCCTTCACAGGGCAGCTCGCAAGATAACGGGATTGGGGAAAGCCTTTGGGAACCCCATTCCTTGATGATAGGAGGAAAAGCACGGGTGTGTGTGAGTGAGTGAGTGTGTGTGTTTGTTTGGTTGTCTCTCGCTTTCCTTGTCTTTCTCACTCTCATGTGACTCTCTCTTTCTCTTCGTTCCATCTTTTTTTCCTTTTTCTTTCTCTCGTTTCCTCTCTCTTCCCATCGCTCAAATTTTTGATCCAATTGGAGTACGTTGTGTTTTCTGTGTTTAATGTTTCATTCTAAAAGGGATTTATTAATCCTCTTTGTGAATTGCCATTGCAGAGACAAATGAAAAAGGATTCTTGTTCCAAGTGTTCCTCGTTGGACGACACTGAAGTTCCCTTCAATCAGCACGTGACACGGACTCTTGGTCAGGACGATGATCAACTTACTGGTGTGTCCAACAACAACAAGAAGAACAACAACAACAACAAAAACAGTTCTCCAAATATCCTGGGAGAGAATGTCGAAGGAAGTGAGAAACCACACGGGTTTTCTGTGTGTGTGAAGGTCTTTCGTCAATCATCACATTTAAATCAACATCAAAAAACACATACAGGTGTGAAGTCCTACAAGTGTTCTGTGTGTGTGAAGGTCTTTCGTCGATCATCACATTTAAATCAACATCAAAAAACACATACAGGTGTGAAGTCCTACAAGTGTTCTGTGTGTGTGAAGGTCTTTCGTCAATCATCAAGTTTATATAAACATCAACTAGTACTTACAGGTGTGAAACCCTTCAAGTGTTCTGTGTGTTTGAAGGAATTCAGTCAATTATCAAATTTAGATCAACATCAAAAAATACATACAGGTGTGAAGTCCTACAAGTGTTCTGTGTGTTTGAAGGCCTTCAGTCAATTATCAAATTTAAATCAACATCAAAAAATGCATAAAGGTGTGAAACCCTACAAGTGTTCAACATGCAGTAAGGCCTTTACTCAATCATCAAATTTATATAAACATCAACTAGTACTTACAGGTGTGAAACCCTACAAGTGTTCAACGTGCAGTAAGGCCTTTACTCAATCATCAGGTTTATATACACATCAAAAAATACATTCAGGTGTGAAACCCTACAAGTGTTCAACGTGCAGTAAGGCCTTTTGTCAATCATCAAGTTTAAACAAACATCAAAAAATACATACAGGTGTGAAGTCCTGAAAGTGCTCGATGTGCAGTAAGGCCTTTACTCAGTTCTCAACTTGATAGAAACATCAAAGAATCCAGATGAAAGATAAACCGTACAAGTGTTCTGAGTGAAACGAGGCGCTGCAAGCAAACATGGAACTCGTACACAAATTGAAAAGGACAACATTCCTGAAGGAGTTGTGAGTACCAGTGACTTTGGCCGAAATAATGACGACATGATGTTCAATGATCAAAATCTCACATATGACACCCAGAATTGTGAAAAGATCATGCCAAAGGTGGAGTACTGGAACACTTGGACTCGACGCATGTTCCAAATGCACGTTGTTATGTAAAACAAGTTAATTTTGTTTTGTTTATTAAACTGTTTTTCAATTCATCCATGATTCTTGTGATTGATAAATGATTCTTGCATGGAAGCACGAGCAGTCCAAGTTTGAAGTGGTTCCCCTGCACCAACCTGTGTCCCATTGGTGGTTATCTTTCTGTTTCTGGACCAAGCAACCAACCCAACACAGGTCATTGCTCTGTCACAAAGTGTGGACATCTCAACCCCGAATCATGAACAAGTGGAATCGAACTTGCGTCAGTCGGTGTAGGAACAATGCATGAATGTCGATGGTAAAAGGAGGGAATAAGAGGAATAAAATTCCAATATTATATTGTAACAGTCGTAGGACTAGCAGGGGAGCCTGGTTCGAGTTCCGCAGGCCGTGTCAAAATGACCGCAACACCGGTGAAGTCCACAGCCCCGAGCAAGTTCCCTGACCTGTTTGTAACCTGTTGAGACCGGGTATTGAACTGACTGATGTGCCGATAGGTGCTCGCAATCTTCCTTATCTGGCCGAGCAATGGCGAGCGCTCTGAGCTGGATTGAGCCAGCTCATCTAATGATAGTCCAGCAGCCATTTCTCATATGAGGCCAAATTAAGAAATTCGTTCAACATCCCCGACAGCAAAGGTTTAACTTGACAGGGTGGTGGAATAGACCCTATAGAACACCTCCAGGTAGTATGTGGTTTCAAATTGTGGTATCATTGAAATTCTACAGGCCATTATACATACCAAGGGTACTTACCAAGAGGGTCACTGTGGGCTATAAAAATTTAGGGGGAGGGGTAACGTAAACGTGAATATCTTTGTCTTGACTCAACCAATTTTCAATGTTGAGGTATCATTGGCTTCCTATTATAATTCTCGATCAGAGAATGTACAGTTATTTGAAAATGGCATCACCAAATCTAAAATATCAAACTAATTCAAACTTTCTGACATTTTTAATTGTGTTCTCATATGAAGGTCAACGGTGTTTCTCAATTACTCCTGGTATGTCTACATTTTGGAAATCAAACGCTTAAGAAAGTATTGTTCTGCAGAAATTCATATACATACAGAGGCACGAATAAAGACAACTGCAACTGTTATTTTTAGCGTTCGTCTTTTTTACGAGTGTACAGCAACACGGAAGCACATTCGTCGGAGCGGTTTGTAATATTTGTGTCTGGCAACAAGGAATCACACTCGCCATGGAAGCGTGAAGATGTCATCTGTTGTAACTTTTAATCAGCGTCTTCTTCACCACTGGATTCAAAGATTGTTCTTGGATTTTCACAAGTTTCCTCGGCCATCCATGCACATGCTTCTGTGCGAGGCTTGCGTCGGTTGCCTCAACATCATCGTAGGAGTCACAGTGGCCCATTCTGCTCAGCATGGTAATGAGCTGTTTTGACCTCGTCACATGGTGAACTGCAATTCCCAGGGCCACATGCTTGGGCATGTTAGTTCTAGCATGAGTCGCACAGTGTACAACATCTTGAGCAAGCATCAACGCACGTCTTTCATCTGATGAGTTGCTACATTCTGGTGCTGAAAACTCATCTTCATCTTCCTTTTCTGGTTTGGCAACAACCCAGCGTCGTAGCCAGTAAAGACTGTCTGGTATCACAGATTTGGATTTTGTCAGGGTGAGACCCATGATATTAGGTGGTCGGACTGATATGCCTTGGCATTCATTGATCTCCGACTTGATGAGTTTCGCGGTGCGGTACAGCAGACTCACCCTGTCGCAATCATCCATCGATGTTGTGAGCTGTTTTCTTGGTACACCCGTGGCTGTTGCGGTGTTACACTGATAGGCAGAGTTGATGGCATCTTGAAGGGATATGGATCTTGAGTACAAAAGCTCGGACTTACTAATTTCATATGGCTTATGGAAGACTTTCAAAGTTTTTCTTTAGTCGAAGTGTGAGTCGCTGGGTAGTCTAGCTGTCGATTGCCACTCCCTGTCCGCGCAGAAAATGATTGTATCTGTCCAGAAGAATTGTCATATCAAATGCCCTCCCACCATTCAGGTCATCAGAGATATTTTCACCCAATTGCTTGAATGCCGAATCGTAACAAGGTTCTTGTCTCCCTTCATGGAAGCCAGCGTACTGCAGATTAGCTTTGCTGATGTATGATGCATGGCAAGCTATGTGGTATCTAGCTTCTGCTGCCACAAGATCGTTACTGACAGCACCAGTGGTCCGTAACATGTCCTCATCGCCCTTTGTGTGGGGGTTGGGGGGGGAGGGAAGACAGTGTAAGGTGAGAGGAAGTGAAGGTGGACGTGTCGTGGGGCATTAATTACGATTCAACTCTCAGCAAAATCCTTCTGCATGGAATAACAGTGAAGATGGAAACAAAATAATGTCTGAAATCCATTTTCTCCCAGTCATACGATAAATCCCGTCCAGAGACAGACACTGCCAGAACACGCATGGCACCAATCTGTATGGAGACAAACACCGCCAGAACGCATCCAGAGACAAACACCGCGCAGAGACAAACACCGCCCCGACACGTCCGGAGATAATCACCGCTCCGATGTGTCTCGAGATAAACTCCCGTCCAGACATAAACCAATCCCCCCAAGACCCCTGGGGCCAAAAAGGGGGTGTGACCCCCCAGGAATCTTGGGCAAAAAGGGGTGTGACCCCCCCAGGACTTTGTAGGACCCCCACTCCCCGATTGTACTGTTATCAATGGGATCGGTTTTGATCAAAGTGGGTACTTGGAACCTATTCAAGGACAAAAACTGAAGGAAATGTTCGTTGTCCATCTGTGTTCCCTTCCCTCAAACATCAACCAAATCACTATAAATTTATAAATTTCTGTTAAAAATCTTAACTGTGTTCGTCAGAGTGGCTCGTTGGTCTAGGGGTATGATTCTCGCTTAGGGTGCGAGAGGTCCCGGGTTCGAATCCCGGACGAGCCCGTGGTTACAGTTTTTTTTTTTAATCAAAGGTACTTAATTAATTTTTATCCAAATGAGAGTTCGCAACACAATCAATCCATGTATGACCAAAACTCTCATCTTGGATGTTTGAATGTGAGAATGTATGAATGTTCCCGAAATAAAGCCAAAACCGAACACGATCAGGCAAAAATTTTCGGCCCACATTCCTCAGCATTCTCCGGCGGTGTGCCGTATCATGCTTCGTTCAAATCTGGCAACGAAAAATATGATGTCACAATCAATTCCCGATTCAGTCAAGTCCTCTTCGGGAGTATTTAATCAATGCAAACAACCTCCGCGGGAGAGTTCGCTGGAGCCATCTCAGTTTTTTCATGAAATGATTTTTTTCATCGACCGCTGTCACAATGGGAAACCAACTGGTTCACGGTTCGTCTGGTTGATTATAAAATCTATCCTCCAATTACATGATTTTGTCACCGTCGAGAAGGGAGAATATATTTAATCCCAAACATTGTTTGGATTTTCGGAACGCCACCTCTTGATGGACTGGACGTAGTGCAGCTGAGGGTACATTATTTATTTTTCTCATGTTGCACACCTTTTCACACCAAGTTCAGATCGAAACTTAACTCCACCTTACCCTCAGTCTTTCGCCCTCCTCACTCCTCTCTCACGGATTCACAAGGAACAATTTGATGTCGGAGAGAGAAGGTCATCTGGCCCAACAAACCTGCACTACGTAAATTAAACATAAATTCACTTGGGGATGGGTGTGGGGAGGAGGAGCTGCCAGAACAGTTAGACTCGCCCAGAAACCTCCTTCCAACCTTGTAAAATTCCCTGTCCTCCAAATTCCAAACAGACTCCTCTACCCTCCTTTTCTCACTTCTCTCCTCCTCCATCCTCTTTCTTTACTGAGTTCTATTTCTTCAATTTCAGGTCTCACAACCCCACGCGTACGTAGTATGTAGATGACCACTTAATTGCAGCTTCGAGGTGAGAGAGAAACATGTACGGCTGAGTGTGTGAGATGAGGAATAAACAGGTTGCTTTGTTTGTAACAGCAACAGAAGAGAGTCAATTTATTATCTTTTTTTTGGAAAAACGCAAAAATCACCTTCACACAAATTCCAAACCTGAAAACTTTGCGAAGGACTGGGATAGATTTGCAGCTTCATGAAGCATTGGAGGAAGACCGGTTAAGGCACAGAAAGGAGCTCATTGTCTGCAGTCATATGCCAGATTCAATGTAAACAATATATGTTCAGGCAGGGCCATCCCACAAGATGTCATGACTCATGATGATGCTGAAAGATATTTGTTCCAGCTAATTAAACTGGGAGCTGGGAAAGACATTCGGGAAATGGAGGACTCTATCATCCAAAACAACTGCATGTCACCCGAGATTGTGAACCGAGCCGATAACATAGATGGGTCTTGTACTTGTGGATCCACATTCAGTCCTGGTTGGTACTCAGTTATTGTCGGTGAAACGATGGATATTTCTTGCAAAGAACAGTTCAATATTTGTCTGAGGTGGGTTGACGACGGCTTTCCCAAGTGTATGAGGAATCACTGGGATTTGATGAGGTGCCACATATGACCGGTGAAACCCTCCAAAAGGCCCTGCAAGATGTCCTGATATGGCACAATCTCGGACTGGATCAATGTCAAGGTCAAGCAAATGATGGAGTATCAAAAATTCAGGGAAGGATTTGTGGTGTTCCTCACCAAGTTCATCATGAGATCAACTCAACCATTTAAAACCATTGCTTTGGACTCACCTTATCAATCAGTGACTTCAAGATGTTTCTCGCAAAAAGCAAGATGCTGATTCGAGATGCACTGGATTTCGTCTTTGAAATAATTAATATCAATAAAGCCGTGGATAATGGCAATGAATGTGACATAACGGGGTGGATGGGCCATAATAGTGGTGGGCCATAATGGTGGCGTGTTCAGTTTTCGATATTCAGAATGTTTAGTTGTTCAGATTGAGTGTGTGCAACGACGTGTCAATTCGACGAGTTGGTGACTCCTCCACCTGTGTGGACAGATCCCGACCCCATGCTTTCTCCAACCCATGCAAAGTGAGATGAGCACATGTCCTGCACGCACCACCAAGCTCATCAACAATCTGGCCTGGGGAGTTCCTCGAGATGACCCCACCCGATGATTTTGCAGACCTCACGACATTTGCAGTTGAACAATCCCCTCTTCTTTCAGGACCGGGGTGTACCCAGCAGGCTGTCTAAAACAATTACAAGTACGTTACCGCTCTCAATGGCTGACATGTACAACCTGTATAGACACATGCAGACAACGTGAACCAGGTGCTTCAAACGGAGAGAAGAAACAGGATCAGTGTCAGTGAAGCTTTCGGAAAGGGACAAAAACACCTTTGAGAGAACCAGGTAAAGGTTGATTCGATTGTCAAGTTCCTCTCAAACCTCGGATTTCCTGTTCATGGACAACACGAGGGAAACGAAGTGGGATTTAAAGGGAATTTCCTTGAATTTTGTGATTCATTTTCAAAGTATGGCGAACCTTTGAAGAACGTTCAGGGTAGTTATTTAAATTACACAAACCCAGGATTTCACAACGAAATGTGAGAGATCTGTGCACGTTCGGTTTGTCATGAAACTGTGTTGGTGGTGAACAAGACCCGCTTTTTGCAATGAGGACAGATGGGGCCAGATTGTTAAAAAGGGATTGTGGGTTCATCGGTCGTCACAAACGTTCCCAGTGTTTCATTCATCCGGATCAGGTGTTCGAGTGGGAGTGAAACATTTAAACATGTTTTTTATAATCAGTTTAAATATTAACAATAGGAATTGACATTATACAAATAAACACGACGGAGATTGGTGATGTTGGACCGTGGACATTGCGGATAGGAGAGAATATTTCTGGGTTGTTGTGGATGGAGTTTTAGGGTCGTGTTCCTTACGGAAAGGGTGCTTGACTTCGGATCAGAAGATTGCGGGTTCGATTCCTGTTATGGTCGTTTTGTTTTGAACCACACTTGGTGGTGTCATGGATGGAGGGTCCGCTCCGAGTCTTGGAGGTCGGTGCTTATGAACTACGACTGAGTCAAACGGACTAATTTTTTTTGAAATGGTCCGTTTTGTTTCATTGCGCGATGCTCAGTATTTGTAAAGGAGAGAGCACGGACAAACAACCATGGGTTGGCAACCATTGCACAATGTTTGATTCATCAGATGCCCTTCTGTGTTGAAGCTCCTTGTGTGACAGTTCATGTTGATTGCTTCCATGAGCGAATTTAACCAGTGATATGGTTTACAGTTATCTCGACCATAAAAGAGATATTTGTCTGTCTCTGTGTCTGCGTGTCGTATGTATCGCCATTATTCTCATAAATGGCCGATCGGATCTTCGTCAAACTTTCATAGGTTCATCAATGAGTGCCGGGGAGTGTTTTCGGGATGGGGGGGGAAGTTGAATTTATGACGTTGTTATAAACAGTTAATTTCCTGTTTGGAATTATTTTCAATAATTTTCAACCGAGGTTCGCCTGAGGGAGCGGCAAGGATAAAGGTCCGGCTCCGTTTTTCCGGGGAGAAGAGAAAACTTATGACGCGAGTGGTGATCACGTTCGCCTCACACGCGAAAGGTCTCCGGTGGTGGTTCTTCTCGTGGAAAGCCAGTTTTCGTCTTGCCAGACTTCGCCCTGCCGGCCTCCGTTCGCCGGGAGCCCGGTCGTGTGGATGCTTGGGCTGCTACAGGTCCGAGTCCCGCCACCCCACCAGCTCGAAGACCACACGAGGTGGACAGGTCCGAGTGCAAGCTCTGGTCTTCAGCTCGCCTTTCCCTCTGAGCTGGAGGCCTCAATAAAGGCTGTGGCCACCAGTTATTGTGTGTGTGTGTGTGTGTGTGTGTGTGTGTGTGTGTGTGTGTGTGTGTGTGTGTGTGTGTGTGTGTGTGTGTGTGTGTGTGTGTGTGTGTATTTGTAGGCCCATCTGTAAGTAGGAATTGTTTCAGTGCTCTTTGCTGTACATACTTGCATCTCATTAGTCGTGATAATTCTGCTTCTTGCGTGCTCCCCCCTTTTCCCCCATTATTATTAAATACATTTGTTAAATGTTTCAGTTCATGGCTGTGTTTCTTCCATTGGCTTAGTGTGACACGTGTTGGTGAATTATAAAGGCTGCTGCCGCTGTAAATGTACATTTGGACCGACGGAACTTTGGCAACCGATTTGTTAGGGTTAGGGCAACCCCTCAGGTTGCGCACAGGTCGGGCACGCTAACGGCTCGACCCGTACGAGGACCGTCGAGGGTGTAAATTGCATTCAAAATTGAGTAAAAATTTCATTTAAATTTTAAACTAATGTCGTTTAAATCCGACATTCAAACAATTCTTAATAATGATGATAAATTATGATTAATTGGAGGTCTATGATCTTGTATAACCCAAGTTGGGGTTATTGGACATATAGTCATGTCATGTATAGTCATATATAGTCACTATATAGGTATAGTATATATAGGTATATATATATAGTCATATATAGGTATATATAGTCATATAGGTATATATAGTCATATATAGGTATAGTCATGTCACTACCCTGCTCCCAGGAAACACCTGGTGAAGGCTGACTGGTCTCAATTCCCCCCATAAGGATGGTGTATGCTCTTGATGACAGAGAAATTGATCCTAATATCAATTTGAATTGAAGATTTCCAAATTTTAAAATGTGATATTGTCCTTTATCGGACAAGAGGAGGAAATTGTAAAAGTGAAATCCAATTTTTGGATCTTTGTTAATTAACAAATACTCATTAACAAATACTCTGTTCTGAGGGTTTATTGAACTTCAAAGCTAAATGTTTCTTTAAAAAAATAAAACAACTTGCTGACACTCAGAGCCACAGTAAAAGATCCTTGTGAAACTCTCACAGCTGATCAGATAAGCTGAGCTAAGTAAACATGGGCTGTATTTCACAAGAGTCACCGGAAAGTGCTGAATAATATTATTTAACCGAGCTTTATCAAGGCAAATAAATAAATACTTTAAGTTTATGCACAAATGATGATACACTTTGCAGTTGCAACAATAATTATAAGAAATATATTCCTTTAAAAAATAATTGAAATTAATTGCAAGAATTTAGAATCATGTACATGTATCGATTATATATTCTCCATGAAGCTTTTAATTGTTTGATAATTTGATGGACAATGTTTAACTGCAACAATGGCTTTTATTATAATGTGTTCATTGATTCATGACTGAGAAATTGTGAGTCTTGCAGTTGTGTCGGACAAGGGTGACATCCGGGCCAAGCTTCGTGTATCACATCGAGATCACCCAAACTACACCTCTCAACCTTATCTTACCATTTGAGATTCATCTGTGGAATTATAAATCTTTTATAATATTAATACAAGTCTCTAATAATCTGCTTTAATTTAAAACGATTTTTTAAAGGTTTTTTGTACAAGGAAGCCTTTGCGGAGATGTTTTGTTTAATCCCCGGATAACGATGAACGTTTTGTAATATCATCGTGAGGTTTGAGAAAAACAAGTTGTAATCACAAAGATGTTGAAAGAAATTTGTACAAATATTTCTGATGAAATATGTTCACAACAGATATCACTTCAAAATGTGATTCGGAGTGACATTTCCCTCGAACCTCTTGCAAATGATACAACAATTTCAATAAACCTGATGATTCATTGATATCTTCGTGTGTTCTCTCAGGGTTTAGTAATTTCCTGACCCCGAGAGTGGAAATGTGTCTTTGTTTGTGGTCTTCATCAAAGTGATGATTCGTTTGAGGCGTCCGAGCCAATCGTAGCTCGGGTACGTCGAGATCATACCACGTGGTACTCAGCTGATGCGACGTGACGTCATTTCCTTCATTTATTTAATTGATTCCAGGTCACATGGGATACACGTACGACGTACCCGCACGTATCCACATGTATCCATATCGGCGGATTTAAGTTTTACAGCCACTGAGACATTGTGGTAGTAGAGGCCATGTATCCATCGGAGTAGTTCAACGCACCCCGAGGTTAAAGGTCAGCGGTGGTTCTGCCGTTTCAAGGAATTCAACGTTGACAAATGTATTCCAATCTTCCAGCGGAAGCGAGTCCGTGGTGAGGACGAGGGTCTCCACGATCGTCGGAACAAGGTTAGATTCCGCACGGTTGAAAACTGACACGTCTCACTCCAGGTTGCTGCCGATAAGCCAGACATCGTCTGTTTAACAGAATCCTTCCCACAGGACGTGTTCATGTCTCTCCCCGGTTGGTTGATAGGCCTGAACCACGCTCCTGCAGCGGAGTTGCCCTTTACATCAAGAACTCAAGTTATCTCTGGCCATCTGGATCCTCCAGCCCTTGGTCCTCTGGATCTTGAGTTGAGATTGTTGCCTTAAAACAATTTGCATTCTCCTGGAAGGCCAATCCAACAGAAGGCAACCTCAGATCATTCTACAAAGCCCGCAACAAAGTGTGTGTCTACTCTCACGAGAGCCAGAAAATAACACCTGTCCAATCTCAAGAATGAACTTTCAAACTTGTCTCACTCCTCGAAAACCTGGTGGTACCTTGTTAAGTCTGTGTCTGGTGTATGCTCCCCTGCACCCCTCCCTCTCTTCAAATTGCCCCACAGCTGACCCCACTCATGAGAAGGTCGAATACCTCAATTCTGTGTTTGCTTCCAAATCTTGTGTCCCCAAGCCGTCACTCTCTAAACCCACCCTTTTCCGTGGTACCCAACTGCTTCTGGACTGTGTATTTTGCACCTCAGAATGTTGAAAAGTTTCTGTCATCCCTCAACTCTGACTCTGCTACTGGACCAGACAGCATCAGCTCACGTGCCCTAAAAACCTACTCTGCTGCTCTTGCACTTCCTCTCTCGGTCCTTTTCACCCTGCATTTGCCAAAGGTTATCTTCCATCTGCTTGGAAATCAGTCAACATCACTACACTACCTAAAAAAGGTGCGAAAACGGATCCCCTCAATTTCAGACATATCAGCTTACTTCCAATCATCAACAAGGTCATGGAATCCATCATTGCAGTTGATAAGAAATCTTTCCTTTTCTCCAACAACCTCATCTCAGATCACCAATTCAGATTCAGACCAGGTCACTCCACCTTGGACATGCTGCTTCGACACACCCAACAATGGATGGAGGTCCTCAATGTCAGACATGAGATGAGGGCCGTCTCTCTGGACATATCTCGTCTTTTTGATACAGTTTGGCATCGTGCCTAACTTTCCAAACTCTGCTGATGGTATTCAAGGCCAACTCCACACATGGCTTCCTGACTTCTTCTATCCTTGGAGCCAACGTGTGGCTCTCAACGGAATCCTTTCATATCCTCTCCCTGTCAAGGCTGGAGTGCCCCAAGGCAGTGTTCTGGTCCCTGTACGTCCGATTCCTGATCTACATCAATGACCTCTGACTCAGGAAAATCCTCTATCTATTTGCTGATGACTCCATCCTCTGCCGTGACATCCCTCATCCTTCAGACAGGCAGGTTGTGGGCTCTTTCCTCTCTTCAGGCCTTGAAAAAAAAACAAACAAACTCGTCAAACACTTGCAACATGTTTTTCAATCATGACAAATGTCACACTCTCACTATCTCTCTCTGAAAGGACCGTCTTGCAACCCCCCCCCTCCATCTACTTTCTTCTCAATTATTTTGAGGAGGTTCCATCATTCAACTCCTGAGTCTGATCTTTCAGGCATGGTCTTTCTTGGGCAAAACCACATTTCCAACCTGGCCTCCAAAGCCAGTCGTCGACTGGGAATCCTCCGTCGTGCAAAGTCCTTCCTCGGCCCACCTGAGCTCCTGACCACATGCAAAGCTTTCGTCAGCAGCCTGATGGAGTACTGCTCTCCTCTCTGGGCTGGTGATCCTGCCTCTCACCTTTCTTGGCTTCACGCTGTGGAAACCAAGGCATTTCGGATCAATGGCATCTCCCGCGTTGAGGCTGAGTCTTTGGGCCTCTCACTCAATCACCGCAGGCAGGTCGGTGGTCTTTCTGTCTTCTGCCGTCTCCTCTCCGGTCTCACCCCCCCCACCCCTGCTCTCTCTGCGATTTGTCCCCACCATATTTCCGCAGGGCGCTCAAGGTCTGCCAACAACCACCTACTGGTAAAACCACCAAAATCACGAATCACTGCTCACCTTCACTCTTTCATTCCTCTTTTTTCCCACCTTTGGAATAAGCTCCCTCACCCTGTTCAATCCCATTTTTTCCTCCAGTCCATCAAAACAGCTGTTCACCACCACCTCTTATCACCCCCCATCCAAATCCTTGATCTTTTCTTCCCCCGTTAATCCACCCCAAGCCCACCTCCTTCAAAGACCCGTTGCTTCGCTGACGGAAATACCAGTCTTTGCTGTGATGGCGAATCAACAGCGCAATAAGAAAAAGGATTCCTTCGATTGCGGGGGATAACGAGCGTTGCAAGTTGGCCTTGGCAGTTTCATCAGGTGTGCCCAGGTACCCATAAAAAAAATTAAAAAGCAAAATTTCCTTTTTTTCCGTCGCAAACTTTTTTTCCCGGGAGTTTTCTGAATCCAGCGTCGTTGGATTTATTGAAATCCTTTAAACTGTTCTCAAGTTATAACACGACAAACAAACAGACAGACATCGTTTTGTCCTTCTTCGGGCAACACGTCGCCGTTCCATCCACCCGGTGACTTTTGAAGCCCTTTCGGTCACCGGAAGGTACTGGATGTGAAATGCTGGCACTTGATGCTCCACTGACCGTGTGTGACTGGTGAGGCCAGATTGTATTTGGCTCCAACAAGTGCCATCTGCCAAGTGGACACATTGTGAGCTACATTCACCAATCACAACCAGGAAAGTATGGATGTTGAGCGTTTCCCGCCAAGGGCTGGTGGACATTTTCCTGCCTTCAGCTCGTAAGGGACATAATTTGTTCCTGCTCATCGGACACATAAGCCTGGCTTCTCTGGGATTCCCTGGGTGTCTTGTATCTACCCCTTTGTTTGTCGAGTGTGTCCGTGTGTGGGAGTGCTCCATTTTGGCCTTTATTTAATTATTTATTGGTGCCCCCTATTTGCTTTTGTTTGATTCCTTTCCTTTTACATCATTGTTCAACATTTGATTATTTCATTTATTGTTGCATTTCCTGCATTGTTGTACTTTTTTTCAAGGGGGGGGGGTTCGGGTGTTTAAACCCGCAAAATCCCCAGTCAAGTCTCCCAATGCTTTGCATTAACCACGGCGAGCGAAAGGTTCCCGCCAAAAACTCGATGCCTTGGCCGCAGCCGTTTGGCCATCCGTGCATGTGATACAGATCCGGATTCAGATCTTCACCAAAATCAAATAACTTCATCCACGTCACAAACACAAGCTCACCACTAAATGTCGTCTGAACCCATCCACAACCTTTTGAGATATCCTGTTCACAAACAGACAAACAAGGTGTCAGGTGGTAGCCTCAGAGACCGAGAAGACTGAAAAGTTCCTGGTGACCCTCAAAAGTCACCGATGGTGTGACCCAAAAGACCACGAAGACCCTCAAGATCATTAAGACCCTGGAGACCCAAAAGACACTCACGACCCCCCCAAAAAAACAAAAAAGTCTCCGAGAAACCAAAACATCATGAAGGCCCAAAAGTCACCGAGGACCCATAAATCCAAAAAGACCCTTGAGACCATCACACCATTTCGACCCCTTCCACTCCTCAGACAGATTAGACAGCTTGGACCCTTGACCATTTTGACCACTTGGACCATTTTTTTGACAAATAATTTTCATATGAATATAACACCAAAATCACCAATAAATTTCTCCAAAATAAATGTTAGTATTATGATTTGTGTGAATGATGACAACACAACAAATCTGTAACATCAATCCCTGAAACGTGTGGCGAGGCGAGCGGAGTGAGCTGATCCACACGAGTGATGACGTAAAAAGGAAATGAAAGGAAAACAAATCTGACTCGTGTTACTTATTAAATAAATCCGAGAACATTATCCAGGGAAATGGTTCTTTGACACACACGAACGATCAACGTGTTAAATGTCATTTACACAAACAGCAATGATGGAGCAGTTAGTTAAGCAGATAATTTTCATGGAATACATTGAATCAAGTTGATCAATAACCAACCATCCTCACGTGTTGATCGATGTCAAGGTTTACCTTCTTTGCCCAAAATCCTTTGCACCGACTTATAAAAATAAAAGTAAGTGCAAATATTTCAGGTAGAGACAGAAACCGGGGGTCATTACAAAAATCATGCAAATGACGTCACTGTCACCTTGACCTTTGACATATAATAGTCAAAAAACATTGACAGCCTCATTTTTGTCCTTCGGTATCCTCTTGTAAAGGTTTGACGAAGATAGCTGAAAACCACGTGCTCATGTAAGGTATCATTCACCATCTGTGTGCCAAGTACGGTTAAAATCAGTCCGTGCACGTTCAAGATACGGTGGCGGACGCACGCACGCACGCACGCACGCACGCACGGACATGAAAACCGAAACCAAATCCAGAAACCACCATTCTCGGACTAAGTTCAACGGGGGTTAATAATAGGACTGCGTGTCCTGAAGCTCACCTGGATCAGGAGCAACAGTCACTCAAACCATCCGCACAAACCTCCTTCGACCCTGATTATTTTTTTTAATGCCGTGAACAATCTTTGGTACATCACGGGTGATGAAGGTTGGAGTCAAGTTTCATCGGAATTGTGTGTGTCGTTCAAAAAGAAAGCAAATACCTATTTTGGGGGGCAACCCCCATCGACCCACTTAGAGCCCGATGTATTTCTTAATGCCATGAACAAACTCTGGAACATACAGGATGATGAAGGTTGTGCTAAAGTTTCATTGAAATTGTATGTGTAGTTTCAGAGGAGTTGCAAGAATTTGTGGACGGACAGACAGACAGACAGACAGACAGACAGACAGACGGACGACGCGCCATCCCATAAGCTCCCCGGAACTAAGTTCCAGGTGAGCTAGTAATAAAATAGGACCACTGTAGCTTATCTGGGTCCTGTCCTAATGTTGTTCCCAAAATTTGGTAGCATTTTGACAGTTGGGTCAGGAGAAGATTTTTGTAGAAATTTACAAATTTGGCTATTTTGACCGACTTCAAATCACGTGACCAGAACGAGCTTTGCAATCCCTGTTACCAGTCAGAAGAGGAACTTTGCTGCCAAATTTCAGCCGGATTGGCCCGGCGGTTTGGCCGAAGAATTCGGAGACGGACGGACGGACGGAAAGGCAAATGGTGCACGATGACAGTATCTCGTATGGAATTTAAATTCCACATAATCTAATAAAAAAAATAAAAGTTTCCTCTACATGCAGGAGGTTTATCACCTCCGCTGTCTGTGATGGACAGATTCGATCTTGGTGAAGATCCGCATCTGAATTCGGATACACGAATTTTTAAAGTGATTCTTCACCATTTTGACTCGGGGGCCCAAAAACGAGATGTTGTTTCAAAAAGTTAGGGACGAGTTATCAAAAAACTTGGGGAATGAGTTGGATAGGTGATAAGGAGAAGGTTCAATTTTGGTTGAGGTCCGGATCCAGATCCGGCGTTATCAGTGGGATACAAAACGTTAACCGTCCAGCCAGGTGGAGCCGAAGCATGCGCTCTATACCGGGTTCCGTTCTGGTTCCACGGTATGAATTCACCGGCAACAATGGCCTCCTTACACAAGCCTTAATTAAATAATCATTCACGAGTGGCACGGGCAAAATAAATACACACAAGTCACAACACTTTACTGGAACAACCAATCCCCTTAACACACACACACACACACACCCACAGAGGGCACAGCACGATCTGACGAAGGCTGACACATCGAGCTAAGGGAGGGGAGGGAGACTTCAACCTAACAAATTAAAAAAAAAACAACAAAAATAATAGTTGAGGCCTGGTTTGGTTGCAGTCTTCAGGGTTTCCTCTTGACTCGAAGGCAGAGAGTCAGCGATTCCAACCATCGGTGATGCCCCAGTCCCAGGCAAGTCCGTGAGCATCACCAACACCCGTCTGGTCTCTTCATCACGGGAAAGAAGAGTAAAATGGAGGCATTTCGTCTTTTTGGCGCGAAAACCTCTGGACTCCTCCCCCTTTTACGTCACTTCCGTTGCAGCCGGAAATAAAGGCAGCAAGCCCGACGTGGTTCACAATAACAACGTACTTTTCATCAGGAGTTCGTCAATGCGATTATTTACATTGCAAAACAATTAATATAGTTCCTTTTTCCGAAAATAAAGAGACGTCACCTTTGCGTTGTCGGCCTCAAGCATCGGGAACATCCGGTCCCATCCGAACACTACCATCGAGCAGCTTTCTTCGAGAATGGTGTGTGTAAAAATGATGGTGTAACTCGACGATAAAATAAAACGACGAAGGTCCCAAGTCTTTCGCACAACTAAACCGGAATTTAACACGTGGGACATTGAAACAGCAATTATTACATTTATACACGTCCTGAGGTATCGGCTTCGTGGTTAGGGGTGGCCGGCTTGAGATCCTCGGGTCCTGAGTTCGAGCCCCGTTGGCTGCTGAATGAACACCGGGTGGGGTTGACTTAGCCTGTTGTCCTCCTGAGGTCGGCGAAATGAGTACCGGTGGACTGGTAGAAGAAGAATAGGAAGAAGAGGAAGAAGAAGAGGAAGAAGAAGAAGAGGAAGAAGAGAAGAAGAAGAAGAGGCAGAAGAAGAAGAGGAAGAAGTAGAAGAGGAAGAAGAGGAAGAGGAAGAAGAAGAAGAGGAAGAAGAAGAAGAGGAAGAAGAAGAAGAGGAAGAAGAGGAAGAAGAAGAAGAGGAAGAAGAAGAAGAGGAAGAAGAAGAAGAGGAAGAAGAAGAAGAGGAAGAAGAAGAAGAGGAAGAAGAGAAGAAGAAGAAGAGGCAGAAGAAGAAGAGGAAGAAGTAGAAGAAGCTGACCGAACAACCAACCCCCTTACTCCAAATTACACTTTAAAGAAGTCAGGAGCACATCCTCTTCTTCTTGCCAAGAGATCGATCCATGGGTAGATCAGTCCACATTGTCCAATCATTCGCATCACACGGAACACGCTGCACCACGTGATCTTTGTGGATTCCTCTGTTTCCCATTGTTTTCTTTTTTTTTTTAAAAAAAACCTGCTTCACTGGAGTTGCAGGAACTCACGTTTTCCTTGACTGCGATCGGTGTCGCTCTGCGGAGGGCAGCGGCACAGGAGGTGCTCCCACGGAGTAGGACGCGGTTGGGCGCTCGACCTGGCTGGCCATCGTCTCACGTGGGTTAGGATGAGGGGCGTTAAGTCGAAACGGGGGAGGTATAGAAAAAGGGAGTCCAAAATCCGTGGGGGGGGGCAATGTCACGCTGACCTCCATCATCCGGTGATAACACCTGACGTCGCGTTCATCCACAAAGTACGTACGCAGCACCTGGCACATATGTTGTAACACAACTCAAATAAAAAAACAACACAAAGAGGAAAAGGAGAGTGATTTGTTTTGTTGTTGTTTTTTTTGGCCCGGCTTTCCCCTTCGAGTATAAAGTTTCCAGGTGAGGAAATCATTTTTAATTATCACACAAGATTCCTTACAAGGAACTTTTTGTACAGGAGGAGGTGTTTAGGCCCATCGAAGCTTGCACGATGATTGCTGACCGATGGTCATTCGTCCATTTTCTATCATTTTTAAATGCCGAGCGTCAGGTAAGGAGGCAGGACGTCCCATTTTCAGAGTGCTTGGTGTAATCTTGTCTCGGGTTTGAGAGCGGAAGCTCGAACCATGACTCCGCTGAATATTTGAGGTTCGATTTCATCGCTTGCAGGTGCTGAGCAGGAGCAAGGGTTTCGCCTTCAAACTGAACCTGCAATCAGCTGAGCTGGGCTGTTCAAGTCGAATGGGCAAACAAGCAGCACGAAACCACGACAAATACCCCGAGCAGCACACAAGGCCATGGGATCCCCCCAAGCAGCGGGGCAACACCCTCCGGTCTTCCAACTCCGACTCTTCAACAATTTTTTTCTGGATCCTCATCAATGTTGTTGAATATTACAACTCACTCTGGGTCCCTCGGTTCGATCTTCAGCCACCACCTTTTCAATTCCAGCTCCCATCTCCATTTTATCACAATTTTGAACACAAGACAAATGGGGTAAACCCAGCTTGGTGACCCACAATGGAGCAGCCACACTTCATCACACGTGACTTGAATCATTCCTACTCAAAGCCGCATCACCTTCGGGTCAAATATACTTGTCACCGTCCACCCACGTCATTCCACTCCAAGCTTACACATCCTCCACCCACGTCATTCCACTCCAAGCTTACACATCCTCCACCCACACCATTCCACTCCAAGCTTACACATCCTCCACCCACGTCATTCCACTCCAAGCTTACACATCCTCCACCGACACCATTCTAATTGAATCTTACACATCCTCCACTCACATAGTTCCGCGTCATGATCCTTCCAGGTGGTGACATAGGTAAACACTCTCAACACTCTCGGGGTCTTTGATGTGGAAATGAACGAAACTCGTCATCAATTTGTGTGAACATCAAACATCGATATATTAAAACCATTTTGTAAATTAATAAAATCTCCGCTTTGTACAAATGTAAACATAAATACACAACATTCCCCACGATCCACCATCACTATACTTCACCACCATCCCGCCCCACCGCCCCCCGGCTCGGAGCACAAGTTAGACAATTCGATCCTTGTCAGTGATAAACGCTGAAACACAAGCACAGTGTGATTTTCAGAGACGACATGACTAGGAGACTGGATATTATTGACTGCAGACCACGACGTGTACCTCGTAGACCCACAAGAGACCGTGAGGTCAACAAGACAACCTTTTCGTGCCTCCAGCTCAGCTCTGACCCGGCGAGCCACGACCCGCTCCTTTAGATCGCTGAAGTCCACGGAAATAGAGACGTTGACCTGGGTCTCCTCGGTCGGGATCTTCATATCATGACCGGTGGTGGCAGGATCCCTGGCGTCTGAAAAAAAACACCGGCTCCTTCACTTTGTTTATATCTTGATGTTGTTTGTTTGTCCGACGTTCTGTCCTTCCAATGCCGCCGTTTCTACTGAAGAAGGGTCAGAAGGGTCTCGTTTACACTTCTGGGAATGGACCTGAAATTTGGTGAATTGATTGTATCCGCATCATGGATTGATGCCATATAACTCAAGAAATGATTTTCTCTGGCGTTATTGCTCAAGAAGCTCCTTTGATAAGGGCCACAAAGGGTCTCAATTACACTTTGGAGAACAAAACTGAATTTCACATAATCAGATCCCCTATTGCCACTGATCAGAAGTGTGTAACTCAAGAAAAGATATTCCCTGGCATTTTTACTGAAGAATGGTCCACTCGAGGTTCAAAAGGGGTCTCAATTTTGGGATTGGACCATAAATTCACACTGGAAAATCCGGTATTGTCACTTATCATAACCAAAGAACAAAATTAATGTAAAACAGCAGCTGATATGAATTTTGAATAATGAAATTTATTACGTAATGAACACTAATTCGATAGGTGACAATCTGAGAAGTGACAATGTCAATCTGAACATACACAAAGTGAGACGAAATCATCAATACGATGCTATTACCTGTTTATCATTCATCTGGAGGATGAACATGTATCGAAAAATATACATGTCTGCGAATTGAAAATGTCCATTTAGACCCTATCTATCAAATTTCTATGTTTGTAAACATCGTTTTCCCATACTGGTCAGGGGTCATCAGCTTTTGAGAACAACGTCACTTTTACAATAAACGCACGAACGGTTTTACACTAGTATAAAGTGAAACCTTAATCTCCCAAACCAATAACAACTGAACTCTGAGATGCAGTGTGAATTATCCACCAGCACTATAAATTGACAGGTGAAATTACAGTTACAGGTAAACCTACATAGTATGAGAAATAAATCACATGCTAAAGCTACGGGAAGTCGGCCGAGATGTGTGATATGAAACAAAAAAAAGAAAACCTTCGCTTTTTGTGAATAAACTCGGCAAGGCTACCACAAAATGCTTTGTCTTGCTGGGCTCTCAGTCACTTTTTTGAAAAAAAAAAAAAAAAAAACGATGTCTCGACTGGCTTTCTCTATGAGCCTATACTTTCTCAGGATGCGCCCCATCACAGCCTTATGTGTGGCCGAGAGCCTTTTGTGTTTGTTTACGCGATTTCGCATTTGGTCGGGGCTCATATGAGAGCTAACACACAACTCACAGCAAGGAGGCATGAGACAAGAGGGGCGGGAGTGGAAGGGACAAAACAGTGGGGAACAGACACATTAGGTGAACTGTGGAAGGGAAAGGGATGGGGATGGGACGGGGAACATGGCGAAGAGAAAATGGACATTACAGGGACTTTCAGGAAGGAAAGCAGGGGAATTGAAGGAGGTGGGTTTGGGTGGATTATCGGGGGTAGAAAAGATCGAGGATTTGGATGGGGGAAGATAAGAGGTGGTGGCAATTTTTAGGCAATGAAGTATTATTCTTTCCTAATCGTCGGCGAAGTTTCCTAACCTCTGCATTCAACCTCATGATAGTGTCCTCCTGCTTCTTTATTTGGCGATACGCTCTCTTACTTTCTTTCCGCAGTTTTTTTTTACGCCCAGCAATATTCTGGTGGGATGGTTGCACATGGTTTGCAGCAGGGGTGGATGGAGGTGTCTGAACATCAACAATAGGCACGGCTTCTGCTACCATTGCATCGCGTTGCTTCGCCTTCCGGTTCCGCCACTTGCGCCGCATGGACCTCTGATCACGCGGTGGTAATCCGTGGATGGTGGTGATTTTTCCCGCCAATTTTCGACGTTGGTAGCGTTCTTTTTCGCGCTTTAGGTAAGCCTGATGCGCTACAGGATCTGCTTTCAACCTGGCTCGGGAAGCCCTCATTGCCTCCTTGTTCGACTTCCGAGGCATTGCTGACGTGTAAACAGCCTGGAAATAAAATACAGAATGTTAAAAACGATGATGTTAAATTGTGTTAAAACTACGTAATATGTTTTGAGGAAGAAAAGTAGGTCTGAAATGTCTCTACCATTAACTTGGTGTGTTTACCGTTGCTACGGTAAAGACGGTGAATTTGTGAGACGTTCTGAAATCATAAACTTACCCGGCACTTTGCCAAACAGTCTGTTTTCTTCAACGTCGTTTTGGCTTCAAAAATGGCTGCCGGAAGACCTCGTGGCCTTGGGGCAACAGCAGAGACTCCTGTTATCTGCACAGGGAATGAGAAAATGACTTCCATCCACAGTGGATAACTGTAAAGACATATGGTTCACCATACCTGGACCATGACTATTCTTACGACTGCAAATCACAGCAAGGCTTAAGGATGAGTTTACCATGAAGAGTCTTTCAGTTCAAGTGGCCCTATGCGGATCTGGATTGGTATTGGCTCTCAGAATACACAGGAACACCACGAAATTTATATTTCAAATTACACTTTGCAGTTTGGAAGGATAACGGAGCGGATATTTAAGACATTTTGAGTAGCTTAAGTATGTCATTATGCAGGAAGGCTTACCCATTCAAGAAAATGTTTGGTTAATTGAATATGTCAATAAACAGCTTGTCGTGGTACTGAAATAGGTAAATTCACCGTGGACATTCTTTACCGTTATTTGTGCCACCTATCATGAAAATGACTCATTTATATGGATTGGAAGTTATTCGACATCAAAAGGCAAGACGAATAAGAACAGGAAGGTTAAAAAGAAGAAGAAGAAGTATTTAAATAGGTAAATTCACCGCGGACATTCTTTACCGTTATTTGTGCCCCCTATCGTGAAAATGACCCATATGTGGATTGGAAGTTATTCGACATCAAAAGGCAAGAAGAAGAAGAAGAAGAAGAATAAGAAGAAGAGTAAGATTAAAAAGAAGAATAAGAAGAAGAAGAAGAGGAAGGTGAAAAAGAAGAAGAGTAAGCTTAAAAAGAAGAAGAAGAAGAGGAAGGTGAAAAAGAATAAGAAGAGTAAGCTTAAAAAGAAGAAGAAGAAGAGGAAGATTAAAAAGAAGAAGAAGAAGAAGAAGAGGAAGGTGAAAAAGAAGAAGAAGAAGAAGAAGAAGAAGAAGAAGAAGAAGAAGAAGAAGAAGAATGATGACAATATTTACGACGGCGGATCGGGAGGCGCGTTATCAAGTTTATCTTAATGGAAAAATAATATAAAAAGCAAAAGACGTTTCAGACGAGCTCGATCAGTTGTGTTTGTGAAAAAGGATAAACAGAATTACTGAAACACGTTTCCTGTGGCGATTTTCACGTCTCAGCAAAATGGCCACGGCAGGGAAGGCGAGGCGGGTGGTTCGTCGTTCACACGTCCTGGGAAGCTCGGACGGGACGCCATCTCCGGCACCCCGAGGTTGTGCTAACGTGCTGTTACGTGTGGACGGTGCGAGGCGAGGCAAGACGAGGATCACTGGCCTCGCCCAGGTTCGGATCTTTTACCTCGATCAACGGCGATGATTCCGGGACACCATCGGACAGGGTTTTACCTCAGACATCATCCTTCGGTATTGTGTGATTTTAATCTCTTGAAAGGATTCCACGAAACGGACGAAAAACCATATTCCTTTATTAAATAATAAATAGGGATCTGAGGGGTGGGCGGGGCTGTTTGACTGTCAATCAAGCTGATGGGGGCGGGGCTGTACGACTGTCAATCAGCCTGATGGGGGCGGGGCTGTACGACTGTCAATCAGCCTGATGGGGGCGGGACTGTACGACTGTCAATCAGCCTGATGGGGGCGGGGCCTCTACGCATTTCCCCCTCAATATCGTGCACGTTATGGACGTCAAATAATATCAGCAGAAATATAATTCCTCTTGAAATCCCTCGTTTTTCAGCGTTATGTTTATGAAAATAAAATCATAGTGAGGAACCAGTATTTCACACGGGACGCACGTGATCACGAGCTCTCCTGACAGTCACAGTGTTTTGGTGAAAAGCGAACCACGTGATCAAGAACCTTCTCGAGTCGCCGTTTCTCGGCGGCAGATTCGCTACATCGGCGAATCTGGCATCGGACGGAACAGCCTGAACGGGGGTGGGGGGATTAACCACTCAAACTGAATATTGAATAAATATTTGAACTGACATTCGGTGTTCCTTTTCGTTTTTGACATACTGCATCGAGTGGAGTGGTCATTGTTCAATTTATCAGAGGCTCGCGATGCAGGGTACATGGCAATGTGATACAGCGGTCACTCTTTTGAGGTCAACATCGGCCAATTTTCTAAAAATCTTCAATTTTCATCCGATTGACGAGCAATTTAAAAGGCGATTTGCATTATTAAGTCACTGAATTCAACAACCAACTATTTTTGAGGTCAACTTAGGCCAAAGGGTCAACAAAGGCTAAATTTCTGAAATCCTCAGTTTTCATCCCATTGACTTGAAATTGGAATCGAATTTTTTTTTATTAAAATGACCATCGTGCGTCACGTGGTCTGGCAACCGTATTGGAAAGAAGGGGAAAAGTCTTTGAAAATCTTCGTCGTAAGAGAAACCGCTTGAACCGATCAATGCGAAATTTAACGAATTGATCCAACTACCCCGTGGGGAATTTGGCTTGATGAAGATGACGTCATTGGTCACGTGGTCTGGCAGTCATATTGCATCAAAAATTCTTTAAAAAAATTAAGAAAAACAAAATAATTGGCTCCCATCAAGTACTTCTCAAGACTGTGTGGGGTATGTAGTCTATGAATACCATGGAGTTCTTTGAGAAATGAGCATCAAGACAGAGCTACAAGATACTGAGTCAGGGTTACTTAACGTAAGACGTCCAGTGTTTGACATTGCTGACGAAGATCTCTTGGCACTTTTGCTCCAACATTGGGTATCCTCTGAGCTTCATACCATTCTGTTATTAAACCTTATTAAAAAAAAATTACAGAAACAAGTGAATTAAAAAACTGATGCAAAATTAAAAAAAAAACCAATGTGGGGATGACAAACGACAGTTTAAAAAAGTTTTTAAACAAGATAGGGATGAGGTTGGTTTAGAGAGAAGCTTACAGTATTGCCATCACCGAACAATCCCTACATGTTTCTCCACCTGTGTCTGATTTCCTTGTATTATATACTTTAATTAGCCCATGAGAGTAGATCGTTCAAAATTGTATCATTTTATGCATGAAATCGCTGCAAGCTCCTAATTTGAAAGCTATAGTACTTACAAAAAGTGATGTACACAGCGATTCGTAGCTATGATGAACAGGCATTTGATAATATGAGTGAGGAAAGTGACAAAAAAAACTTATCGTTAACAAATCGTTGCGGCCTGTTCCAAGTCAAGCCATGGGGGTTCAGCAGGCCAAAAATCATGGCGGCTTCAGACCCCCCCCCCCCAGCAAGGTTACCAAGGAAACGGCTGAAGACCCCAGAAAGCGAGGCGGCTGAGGATCACCTGATGAAGGAGATCATTAAATAAGGCCGTTAATGATCTTCGAAAGGGGTGTTTTAATTAACCCAAACTTCAGTCTTGCACTTCCTTGGAGTTTTCTTGGTCTGCTTGCAAAGTTTCAGGCTGTTCGGTTTCATGGTTTTGGAGTTATGGTGGACGCACACACACACACACACACACACACACACACACACACACACACACACACACACACACACACACACACACACTGACATTTATTAGTATGGATGTAGAAGTCGATATCACACAGATGTTATGGTCTAAGAAAAAGAGATAATTTCTTGATTTGTTTCTACGTACTCATATATATATATATATATATATATATATATATATATATATATATATATATATATATATATATATATATATATATATATAAATATATATATAATCATATACTGCTATTTCCTCCAGTTTCCAGAAGGTGTGTGCTCACTGACGGACAGGAAAAGATGGCACAACATTCCGCAGCTGCTGCACCATTTGCACAAGAACAGCGAACCTTACAACTTCAATTACCGCGCATGCACGAACACCCTCAAAGTAATTAATCCTGTCTGACCGTTGTCATTCTGTGTTTTCATTCAGGGAGGGAATGGGGGTGCGATGAGGGGGAGGCGGTCATTTTGCTGGGAAATATTATTTGATTTGTAGTTCATGAAAATGCTCAACGCTCCTGCGGAATGTGAAATGCTTGCAAAAGAAGGCGTTGAGTGAGGTTTGCAATTCAAGTACAATGTGACGGGTTTATACTTCATTGATGTGTGACCCAACGACACAGATCTCTCCAAGTCAATCACTCGACACTTCAGTCTTCCCCATTCATTCAGTCACGTGACGGTCTCCAGAATTTGCCTCCATCTCACCACCACGGACGGTCAAACAGAAAGAGCAAAATGTAATCTTCTGATTTGGGATGACAGCTCCCCATGAGATTAATGAGCGCTTTTCATTTGTTTTTCTCACTTGACTTTTTCTTGTTTTATTTTGTCTTTTATCTCTCCTTTGTTTTCTCACCTCTTCTCTCTTTCTCTCCTTTTTAACATCTCTTTTTCTTCTCCCCTTTTTGTTTCTTGGTTGTCTCCTTGTTTTCCCACTTTTTTCCAAGTTCCATTGACTTCGACTTGTGACTCCTGTAATCCTCTCTGATGAGAAGTAAAACTGAGTCATTCTCACCCCACAATAATCCTTATCCCTGAAGCAGCTATGGTGCAGCCCCATCAACCTTCTCCCTTATGAGTTATCCCATCTCACCATTTTGCCCAAACAGGGGGTTAACGCCCAAAACATCAGCCGGTTACCATCGTTTGATCAAAGCTTTGTTGATCCCATCTGTTGTATAATTTCAGGGTTGACACTTCAGTTAATCCAGCGTGTTATCTTACCTGAATGATGATTTCAGTTTTAGTTAATTTTTAGTGACGTAGTGCTCAGCAAGGTGTGACCAGGTGGCCACTCACGCCGCTGCGACATTCCACAGGAACTGCACGACTTGCTCGATGCAAAAGGAATGGATGCGGCACCCGCAGATGGTGATCCTTCACAACATACCAAGTTGGTCAACTCTGATATCTTCGACATGTTTGGCGGTGTCGAGGTTGGGATCTCTCTCGGGCTCGATTTATTTGTTCTTTTTATTTATTTATTCGCGATTTAGATGTTGCTGTTTGCTAACTGTGGTTGTGCTTTCCAGCTCGTTGTGGAGATCATAATGAGGCCTTCACTGCTTCCGCACGTGAAACTCCACCAAGACAGTAAAGTAGCATTGCAGCTCATGTTGGGCATGCTGTTAATGATTGGTTGTTGATGACGTCATGTTCATTTACCTTTGAGAGTTCCTTGATTAAAGACAACTCGTTTAATGGAGTTCTTGCACCAAATGTCATATTTCATGGATATGACTGTTTTGGCAAATTATAAAACCCAGAGTGGAATTTTAATTTGATATTAATGAACAGTAAAATTTTGGATTTAAAATAAATAAATAATTAAAATCTTCTGAGTCACTGCAGAGGAATCAAGTGAACAAATAACCATTCCTTTCACACCATGAGGCACAGAGGGCGACCAAGGAAGTTACATTTGGCTGAGGATTACACTCCCAGGCAGGTTGCCACTCCGATGCAGGAAACTTGAACGGCTTATTACACCAGAAAGCTGGTGGCCATTTTGCTGACCTCAGCAGGATTGACAGGACAAGTCAACCCACCTGGTGTTATTTCAATGGGTTTGAACAGGGGCTCAAACTCAAGACGCGAAGACCTTAAGCCAGCCATCTTAACCATTAAGACAACACCAGGCCTCGAGGAATCAAGTGAACTCCCTATAATTATTGCTCGACCTCGCTTTATGTTTTGACTTTGCTCAATTTTATTTTCTAAACGTTTGGAACATTTTCGAAGACTTGCAAAAGAGACGACCTCGAACCTGAACCTCAAAATCCTTGTTCACCATTGAGATACAGTGTGTATGTCCAGGTTGTACCAGTGTGTATGTCCAGGTTTTTATCAATTGAGCTTTTGTCCTCAAATCTTCAACAAACCTTTATTATGAGATTGTGGAGAACATAAAATTAATAAAATGTACAATTTTTTTTTTTTAACTCTCGTTTTCGTCAAGTGTAGTTTGAGTACGAAGCTGGTTGCCGATGTGCTTTGCCTTTTGAGATGCTTTCTAGTTATTGTTGTGTTCATTTTTGCATTGAAATGCTTGCGTGGTCCTCACTTATAGTTATGTGGAGACACCTTCTTTCTCGCCACTGGGGGGATATCGAAATGCTGGAAGATGTGTGGGAAACCGTCCCATCTGGGAGTACTTACCTCGACAGCTCAAGGCCAACTGTGTTTACCCACGTGGTCAAGCCAAACACCCCCCCGAGACCCTCCCCCGGCGCAACAGTGTTTCTTGTTTTTTAAAATTATTATAACACGACTCCACTCGATAAAGAAATGCATTCTCTTCGTCATAAGTTGTCGTATTTGTTAGTTTTTCATTAATTTTGACATTGAAATTATTCAATTGTTTGAATTTTTAAATATCTGACAAGTTTTATTTGTTGATTTATTTGTTTTGTTTTTTCAGTGCAAGATTATTTGACGAAAACTGCCTTGGAGATGCTGCACTGTGCCTGCATCGATGTACGTTGTGTAAGCTCCACCACCGAAGGGCAACGGGGGGTCATGTTTTCACTCCTGTCTGTCGGTTACTTGGCGGAAGTATTTGACTAAGTATGTTGGTCTACATCATCTGTCTGTCCGTTTGTTTGTCTGTTTGTCACACAATTTTTGTCGACACTTTCGAAGCAATCGTTCTGAATTTTTTTGTTTGTTCGTGGGTGACCGGCCAAGGAGAGCAACACACTTTTTTTGGTCAGGATTCGGACGAGGATCCGGATGCTGGAGTTTTTTTTAATTAACCTTTGATGAAATTTTTAAATGATTCTTCACCATTGAGTGATGAGGCTAAAAATTTTTATTTATAACTCGATATCTCAAAAACTTTTGGACGGATTCAGACGAAACATAGTGGACAGGTTGGGTGTGGGACAAGGACAAATTAATTGATTTGATGTTGTTGAACATCCGAATCCGGATCTGGATTCAATAATTTTTTAATTTCCGAAGTGATTCTTCACCATTGAGAGATGGGGTCAACAACGATTTCCACCTACAGCAAGATAGTTCAAAAAAAGTTGTGGATGTTTTTTGTTTATTCTTGTATCCATTTCCAAGCTGGCCTCCAAATCCAGTTTCCGACAGGACATCCTCCGTCCTGCAAAGTCTTTCCTTGGCACACCTGAGCGACTAACCTCAAACAAAGCTTTCATCCACAGCGTCTGCCCCCCCCCATTAACCGTCCCCAAGACCCCATCTCTTTTCAAGTTTTCACTTCTTCCTTCTTGAGAATTTGTGGCCGTGTCCATCTTGTCTGCAAAGTCTTTCCTTGGCACACCTGAGCGACTAACCTCAAACAAAGCTTTCATCCACAGCGTCTGCCCCCCCCCCATTAACCGTCCCCAAGACCCCATCTCTTTTCAAGTTTTCACTTCTTCCTTCTTGAGAATTTGTGGCCGTGTCCATCTTGTCCACCCACAAGCCCTCATTCTTTCCCACATTACTAACTTGTCCAAGTCTCCCTCTATTTTGTCCCTCATTCCACTGTTACTTTGTTTCTGTTACGTCCTTATTTGTTCTATGTTCTAGCTCCTCCACGAGCCTCGACGTTGCTTACAAAAATAAATAAATGCTCAGAACGTTTTGTGACATTAAATAATCCGAAGGTTTCACCCTGGGTCACGTTGGGTTTCTGGGCGAACAGACGTGTTCAATACCTCGTTTAATTTACCTGGAACATGATTCATTTAAAAACACCTCGTTCGCACAATTTCCTGATTCATCTCGACATGCACAAACACGTTTTTTTTTCCATCGGATGAAAGCACGTAACCTTGCTTCGACCAATTGGGAACCCGTGAACTGTTCAAACACTGATTGCACTCTTCGTGTGGCTGCATCACCGGCCAAGCGGACTTTCGAATGGAAGGATTTCACAACACAAAGGATGTTGTTGATGAAACTCGAGTGAGAAAGGATGTAAAAAGACAATGGAATCAAATTTGTAAACAACATGACGACATTGGAGAGAACCGTAACAGCGTGGATTTACACCTGTAGCTTACTATTTTACGTGGATTTACACCTGTAGCTTACTATTTTACGTGGATTTACACCTGTAGCTTACTATTTTACGTGGATTTACACCTGGAGCTTACTATTTTACGTGGATTTACACCTGTAGCTTACTATTTTACGTGGATTTACACCTGTAGCTTACTATTTTACGTGGATTTACACCTGTAGCTTGCTGTTTTACGTGGATTTACACCTGTAGCGTGCTGTTTTACGTGGATTTACACCTGTAGCTTGCTGTTTTACGTGGATTTACACCTGTAGCTTACTATTTTACGTGGATTTACACCTGTAGCTTACTATTTTACGTGGATTTACACCTGTAGCTTGCTGTTTTACGTAGATTTACACCTGTAGCGTGCTGTTTTACGTGGATTTACACCTGTAGCTTGCTGTTTTACGTAGATGTACACCTGTAGCTTACTATTTTACGTGGATTTACACCTGTAGCTTACTATTTTACGGAGATTTACACCTGTAGCTTACTATTTTACGTAGATTTACACCTGCAGCTTGCTGTGTTATGTGGATTTACACCTGTCGCTTGCTGTTTTACATGGATTTACACCTGGAGCTTACTATTTTACGTGGATTTACACCTGGAGCTTACTATTTTACGTGGATTTACACCTGGAGCTTACTATTTTACGTGGATTTACACCTGTAGCTTACTATTTTACGTGGATTTACACCTGGAGCTTACTATTTTACGTGGATTTACACCTGGAGCTTACTATTTTACGTGGATTTACACCTGTAGCTTACTATTTTACGTAGATTTACACCTGTAGCTTACTATTTTACGTGGATTTACACCTGTAGCTTGCTGTTTTACGTAGATTTACACCTGTAGCTTGCTGTTTTACGTGGATTTACACCTGTAGCTTACTATTTTACGTAGATTTACACCTGTAGCGTGCTGTTTTACGTGGATTTACACCTGTAGCTTGCTGTTTTACGTAGATTTACACCTGTAGCTTACTATTTTACGTGGATTTACACCTGTAGCTTACTATTTTACGGAGATTTACACCTGTAGCTTACTATTTTACGTAGATTTACACCTGCAGCTTGCTGTGTTATGTGGATTTACACCTGTCGCTTGCTGTTTTACATGGATTTACACCTGTCGCTTGCTGTTTTACGTGGATTTACACCTGTAGCTTGCTGTTTTACGTGGATTTACACCTGTAGCTTGCTGTTTTACGTGGATTTACACCTGTAGCTTGCTGTTTTACGTGGATTTACACCTGTAGCTTGCTGTTTTACGTGGATTTACACCTGTAGCTTGCTGTTTTACGTGGATTTACACCTGTAGCTTGCTGTTTTACGTGGATTTACACCTGAAGCTTGCTGTTTTACGTGGATTTACACCTGTAGCTTGCTGTTTTACGTGGATTTACACCTGTAGCTTGCTGTTTTACGTGGATTTACACCTGCAGCTTGCTGTGTTATGTGGATTTACACCTGTAGCTTGCTGTTTTACGTGGATTTACACCTGTAGCTTACTATTTTACATGGATTTACACCTGAAGCTTGCTGTTTTACGTGGATTTACACCTGTAGCTTGCTGTTTTACGTTGATGTACACCTGTAGCTTGCTGTTTTACATTGTGAGGTGTCGATGAATTATGTTGGTCGGGCTGGCATCTCATGTTACATCGGTTCGTAAAGGTGTGAGATTTTGGAGCGAGCGTTCACCTGCGTGCCTGCAGACGGATGGTGTGGCACGGCGGCTCTCCGAGAGGTCCGACTTCGTCATGTTCCTGTTCTCTTTGCTCTCCGAGAAGCACGCTTACCTGCAAGCAACTGCCGTCATGGTGGTTGTTTTGTGTGCAAAGAGGGTGAGTTGTTTTGCTTGGTTTTCTGAAGACTATCAACCGGATTGGTTTGGTAAAGATTGACTTGATGCATTTTAATGCGTTGCTGAGTAACTTGAGTTCGGCCTTGTTGTATTTTCTCCTTATTACCATCAGTTTATATTTTCTCCCCTTTTTCCCTCCACCCTCCTTCTATCCCTCTCAACTATCTTCATGTTTCATGTCTTAAAATATAAATTAAAAAAAATACAACAAAAATCTGCTTAACAGAATCTGCTTGTGAACAGAACAGAAACAGAATCAGACATAATCTGCTTAACAGAAACCTTCCTCCTTCAAGATGTCTCTGACTCCCTAGTATCTCTCCCTGGTTACTCCCTCCTCCGGTATGACAGACCTGAGCCTCGTCCTGCTGGAGGAGTTGCTCTCTTCATCAAAGACTCCATTCCTCACTCTCCATGCACTGCCCTCTCTCCCCCACACCCCCAGGAATACCTCTGACTACGGCTTCCCCTCCACTCCCACCTCATGTTTATATGTGCACTGAACCGTCAACCAAACAGTGATGACTCCATTTACACCTCACCATCCGAAAACATGGACCAACTTCTCTCCTCTCATCCAAACTCTCTCTCTTCCTCATATGTGGTGACTTCATCTGTCATCATACCAGTTTGCCGAGGTGTGGGTACCTCTCTCACCTGACGTGGCACTTCAGCAAAAGATTTCTCGACTCATTGGGACTGACTCAATCGGTCAGCTTCCTGACCCGGATCCCAACCGCTTGTCGGATTGAGACGAAATCTTCACCATCGGTGCGACTACTCACGTATAATGTTTTCATCACAATTGTTATATAATTATGATGATATTTCAAAAAAAAAAAAACCTTCGAAAATCTTCTCCTCTGTAAGTGGCTGAACATATCGAGGCGGAACTTCACCCGTGTGACCGCCTATCCATGAGGGACAAAAGGTTCACACATATGATGTCATAGGTCACATGGTTTGGCAGCCATATTTGATTTACTCTTAAATCTTCTGAAAATCTTCTCCAGAACAGCTGGAGAGATCGAGGGGAAACTTGAGGCAGAATTATTTAATTTTTTGATGTTTTTTTATTTATTTTTAAACGCTCACTTGGCTGTGTTTGTATGGGTTTGAGGGTAGAGGAGCATCAGCTGAAATGAGAATCCTACCCAGGTTCCTCCTGATGACTTCATCTTTGTTTGTTTTTTTTGCTTGTTCGGGTTCCTTCTGATGACTCCAATGCAGGACTTCACCCATTTGGTCTTCCATTTGATTTGAATTCAACTTAATCCCATTCTAAATTAAATTTAATAATGAATAATAATTTTTAAAACCTCATGGGTCAGGGTGAAGGTCAAGGTGACCAATCAAAGCGGGACGTCTTGGTACCCGGTCATCACTGCCGTCGTTCTGGGCAACCGCACGTCTCGTGATAAACTTGGCCCAATCGATTTGCACCTGCTCCTGTCTTGCCGTTTCTGACTCCACTTCCGGGTGAGGTTGTCGTACGGGTTATCTGAGAGTTAGACGCGTCCCTCTGATTCGTCCCCATATTCCCATGCATTAATACTTTTCCCGACCCAGTTCGTTGATGCGAGGCCCTCATTTTCACAATCAGGAGATGGTGCTTCTCGAGGAGGTACCAGACTTGGTACGTCTTGTGTCCAAGTTGGACCAGCACCGGTTTGTGAACTTCTGTCGTGCTGTCTTCGTCATGGTCATGGAGGTGGAGTCCTCCGATGATGGCGATCGCACGTCCTTGGCTCAAAACGAGCAGCTGCACCGGTATGCGGGCCCAAGTCCTGTCGACCTCAACCAGTGTGAGTACACACCAATAAAAGACACACACCGTCTGCTTTCTCTCTCTCTCTCTCTCTCTTTTCAGACCCGAGATGCCGAGTTGGTCGGTTGTTGACATGCGTGCCGTCACCATTGGCCTGTTTTATCCCTTTTAATGCCGGGCAGAATACCTGTTTTTAATGTGGCCCGACAATTCCAAGGGTCGAAGTCGGCCAAAAAATCATGTTGATGGTGTTGTCTTTCAGCTGACGTTCGCTCGGTGTTTCCTGTGCCGCGGTGTGCAGCTGCACTCCTGAACATCCCTGGTTTTGTGAAACGCCTTTGCGAGTTGGCCACACAGAAATCATCAAACCCATTGACGGTCCTGCAGGCCGATGAAATGCCATCCCTGGAAACGCTCGTGGCATTGGGCGTCACGCCGAATGGCAAGGCCGAGTCGTGACAATGGCACAGAACAATGAGCTAAACAATTCTGATTGTTCAGTGTGCGTTGACTTGATTGAATGTTGGGCGGATATGCATTTGTTAAAAAGAGCTGAGCTGGAAATTATTATTTTTTTTAATATTTAATTATTTTTTTTCCCCCCCCTTTTGAAAGGTGTGCTTGTGAGTGTGTTGCCAGGATCGGTGTTGATGTTCCTCTCATAACTCGCGTAATGTTAACCAAGTTGTTCAGCACCGACAACGTTGTCATCACAAATTGTTTCCCCAAGTAAATCGCTTTTTCATCCTC
Source organism: Eptatretus burgeri (assembly GCF_056783735.1). NCBI lineage: Eukaryota > Metazoa > Chordata > Myxini > Myxiniformes > Myxinidae > Eptatretus > Eptatretus burgeri. The sequence continues at coordinate 1,210,284 of NC_140981.1, forward strand.
CGTACGGTGGAGACGACAGAATCTCGCGGAGATTGTGAATTAAATTATTTGTCGTTATTTAATTTTTTAGCGATCAATTTGTGCATCGAGAAGAAGATAATTAATATATAACAACAAGGAAATCCAACATAGGCGGAGGCCATTCAGCCCATCGTGCCTGCACGAACACCACACTCATCCACCCACGCAAGATGCAAGGAAGAAAATGCGAAAAAAAACTTTTAATTCATGAAAAAAAAAGTTTTTTGTTTGTTTGTTTGTTTTTTTTTGTACTTTTTTTTTTCTTCCCCTCAGGGGAGGGGGCATGGGCTTGGTTAAAAACACACATCAACCACACAACCCCCCTTAACAAGACCCCACCAACAGCACTCCATGCACAATCACCCATCAATACTCAAACTACCTTAAAGTCTTATCAACATCCCCAACTCCCTCTATCTCCATCCCTTCCAGGTACCTATCTAATTCTAATTTAAACTTATATACTTTTTCTGCTGCCACTGCTTTTCCAGGGAGGCCATTCCATGCTTTAACTACTCTCTGAGTGAAAGACCCCTACCTTACTACCGTCTTAACTCCCCTCTTCTTTACTCTCAAACTATGGCCCCTGGTCCTATTACAATCTACTCTGTTCAATGATTCATCTGTTGTTATTTTATCTCTACCTTTCATATCTCCTCATAACCGCCTCCTTTCCAGTGTGTAAAGCCCTGTCTCCTTCAGCCGCTCCTCGTCGCTGAGTCTATCTCGGCCCGAAATCAATCTAGTAGCCCTGTGCTGAACCCTCTCTATGGCATCTCTGTCCTTCCTGAATTGTGGTGACCAGAACTGCACACGATATTCTAGATGTGGCCCTCACTAAATTCCTGTACAATGTTAACACCACCTCTCTTGATTTATATAATTGATCCCCCTCCTTATACAGCCGAACACCCGATTTGCTTTACCTATAGCTCCCTGGCACTGTGCTACCCGCTGACCTCCTGTATCTATGACCACCACCAGATCCCTCTCCTGTGTGACACGCTCCAAAATTACCCCTTACATCCTGTAATCTCTATTTTCATTGTTCTTTCCCATCCCCAACACCTTTCACTTGCTCAGGTTAAATTCCATCTGCCAATCTTTTACCCAATCTATGCAAGTATCATTACTTTCCTGAATCTGATCACCACCCCCTCTGATATCCAACCTCACCTCCAAGCTTTGTTTCATCTGCAAATTTGGAAAGCTTACTCTTTACCCCATTATCCATTTCATTGATGTAAATAACGAATGGTAATGCTCCAAGTACTGATCCCTGAGGTACCCCACGACTTACATCCTCCCACTCACAGCCACTCTTTGCTTCCTGACCACTGACCAGTCACTCCACAAACCCTCACTTTGGTTAACAACCTCCGATGTGGTACCTTATTAAATGCCTTATTAAAGTCTAGATATACTATATCCACGGCCTTTCCCTCATACACTCAGACACTGCTTCAGAGAACTCGACAAGATTTGTGAAACAAGAACTTCCATTGGTAAACCCATGCTGACTACCATTAATTAGTTTGTATTAGTTTAAATGGTTCCTCATGTGGTCTTTAATTAATATCTCCAACACCTTCCCCACAACTGAAGTCAAACTAGCAGGTCTATGGTTTCCCAATTCTTCTCTGGATCCTTTCTTAAATAATGGTGTTACATTTGCTACTCTTCAATCCTCCGGTACCTGTCAATGTATCACACGTAAAGACAACAACATCTGCAGATGTCAGTGTACTTTTTCCAAGACCCTGGTGAGCTGTTGAAAATATCCGTTAACATCTCGCTTACCTGCTCAGCCACCTCCATCGACATTCTCAGGTGCATATTATCTGGACCCGGAGTCTTATCTCCTCTTAGATTACCTTTACTTCCTCCACTCCAACCTGGATCTTCTGTAAAATCCCTTCCTCACCTCCTTGATAAATACTCTCAGCTATTGGCAATTCTCCTGACTGTTCTTGTGTAAAAGTTGAAGAAAAATACCTGTTTAATAAGCCTGCCATCTCACGTTCATCACGAACCACCCTCCTGGTGCTATTCCTCAATGGGCCCACACTGGTCCTGACCTGTTCTTTTCCCCTGATATACTCAAAGAGAGCCTTGTTATTATGTTTAATATTCTTAGCCCATTTCCTTCTCATGCTCTCTTTTGGCTTATCGAGTTATTTTCTTAACTTGCCCCTGTTTACTCCGATAGTGAAATAAATCTAACTCCATTCCTGATATTTTAAACCTAATAAATGCCTTCTGCTTCTCCTGAATAGTATTCCTGATCTCGCTGATCAACCACCCTGGTCTCTTTATGTTTCTAGTTTTACACCTCATTGGAATGTACTTACTCTGCACTCCACACATTTGGTCCTTTCAGGTTTCCCATTTCTCTGATGCTGATTGTCCTGTTGTTGGAGTCTCCCAATCTACATTACTCAACTCTCTCCTCATACCCTCAAAGTTTGCCTTCCTGAAATCTAATAGCCTTACCCTACTATCCTGAACTCTAACCCTCAACAGAATCTTTGCACAAACCCAACCTCCACCTCCTCCACCATATTGGGATCTTTACTTAAAAGGAGGTCTAACACTGTACTCCCCCCTCGTGGGCTTATCCACAAACTGGGTTAAAAAGCAATCCTGGAATAAAACAAGGAAATCCTCATCTGCTCTTCCCTTTCCCTGTTCCTGGACCCAATCTATCCCTGGCAAGTTAAAATCCCCCAAAAGAAATACTCTTCCCTTACCACGTGCCCTTTTGAATTCTTCATGTCCTCCTCCTTCCTCCTCTTCCTTCACACCCGGAGCCCTATAAAAGCATCCTACCAGTATCTTACTGTTTTTACAATCTCTAATCTCAACCCGTACAGATTTAGGATCAGTTATCACAATTGGGCTTCTCGCAATCACTCGAGGATGTCACGTCCCACGGGATTTCCGTGGGACGCGTCTCACCAGATCGTGAATCGAACGTCGGTATAACTCCGAATCCATCCATCATCGTTTGGGATATCGTGCGACATATCGTGTTGGTCATACTCACCTGATTTTGTGATCTGATCAAAGATGGCGGACTGGTAGACTGGCGGCTATTATAGTTGTAACCGTACGTGGGCTCGCCCTTTAAGTCCATTTTACGTCTTCTTTCGTAATTCCTTGTTCAACCTTGAAAGGCAGTTTGATGATCAGCATCACTTTGAGAAACAGGAAATGCTGGGATTTCGGTGAATTCTGGGAATTAGTGAAGCAATGTCACTCCGTAACGTTACGGAGTGACCAGTTTTATTCGAACTAATGTCGTCACGCCAACCGCCGTCAACTATTTACCTTCGCATCATTAACTAGTAACCAGGGGCTGTTGAAGTCACATTTTACTTGTTGTGGAATTTACGCAGGCACCTATTAGTTATTAATCATCCACCAAATGATGCCGAATGGGGGGGGGGCACTGTTGACCTCGTGCCTCAATGTGTTTGCAGGTTTAAACGATTATAATTTGCTTGAAATATTATTATTATTATTATTATTATTATCTCCACGTTTAACCTCCATTATTGCGGTGAGCACGTCTCATTGAAAGCCGAGAGGTTGTGGGTTCAAATCCAGGAGAAAGAAGCACAATTAAAGATTTGGATCCGCAGCTTCCGGGAAGCAAGCTGGTTGCAGGACAATCAACATGATCGCTGCTGTATCGTTGGGAAAAAAAAAAAATCAAAAGACGTTTGGTGGGTAATGTGCCTGGTTAAGGTTACAAAGTGAGCCATTCCACACTTTGTGGTTTGCTCTTTAATGCCCTCAGGGTTGAGGTGACCTCTAATGTTCCACTCCAGAAAGTGCTGCCCTTCACATCATCGAAGCACAATGGACTGGTTCCTCTGCTGAGTATTCATGACTTTTGTTTTTAATCGTTGGACAGTTATCGAGGTCTCACGTCTGAACTTGTACATGCATCACACTTAAAGACAAGAACATCTGCAGATGTCAGTGTACTTTTTCCAAGAATGACAAGGATATTTGTAGACATTGGACAACAGCGTGTGGTGTTTGAGTCTGTAGGGGTTCCAGGGTTCCTGGCATGAAGAAGCATCGATACAGATGGGGATGTAAAGCATACCAACCGAGGTCATCGGTCTGTTTATTTATCTGTGCGGTGTCGGGTTTGTTTTTTTCACTTCCCTGTGACATTGCTTTCTCTCTCTCTCTCTCTCTCTCTCTCTCTCTCTCTCTCTCTCTCTCTCTCTCTCTCTCTCTCTCTCTCTCTCTCTCTCTCTCTCTCTCTCTCTCTCTCTCTCTCTCTCTCTCTCTCTCTCTCTCTCTCTCTCTCTCTCTCTCTCTCTCTCTCTCTCTCTCTCTCTCTCTCTCTCTCTCTCTCTCTCTCTCTCTCTCTCTCTCTCTCTCTCTCTCTCTCTCTCTCTCTCTCTCTCTCTCTCTCTCTCTCTCTCTCTCTCTCGACAGAGCTGGTGTATCCGTTTGAGGGACATGTGCGTTACACGTTGCCGCGGTCCATGCGAACAATGTACGAGTTGATTTGCAAGAAGGAGATGTTGTCCATGCTCATCGTGCTCCTCACCGGCAAGCATCAGGACCGGGTACTTCCAGAAGAGCACGGTCGTGCCGTGTCGCCGTGACTCTCCGTGTTCGCCCTGCACGTCGTGCACGCACGTTTCCGACGTCCTTCCTCAATGGTCGTGTACATTGTGTCGCGCGTGACAGGTTCACAAGCTGCTTTCACAATTCCAACTCATCCCGGGACTGAGCGACCTGTTTGATGAGCTTCCGTGGAGGAAATCTGCACTACCGCCACCATTCCCCAACTGTAGGTTAAACCGGGTGAGCTGCAGGCCTCGTGTTTGTGTTTTTAAAGATGGCCGCCCTCCATCCATCCCTCATCGTTCGGTTGTCCTTTCAATTCGCACTCAACTTCCCCTTTTGTCCGCTTCGCTGCATTTACTCCGTGTGCTTCCTGTCGAGTTGCGTTCACCCCGCCAGCTTGTTCCTCTTCTTCCTCATTGTGTTTTACATCTGTCTTCACCTTTTGCTCTATTGTTCGTGAGTTTGCCCTTAACCTCCTGTCGTCTCGCCCTTCCAGGAGCACTGATCTCCGGACACGTGACTTGCTACCTCGTTTTTTTTTTTATAACCGAAGGATGACGTGTACGTCACATGTTTTTTGTAATGTTTGTTCACCAGGAGGTGGCGCTGAAAATCCAGTTTCTACGTCTGCTGCACGTCCTCATTGACCGTCACGAGTAAGGACGGGCATCCGGGGTCGCGGGTCCGGGCGAACCGGTGGCAAATTTTGGGCCGGTTGGGCTGTGGATACCCTCCTCCTTCCATGTAACAATATTATTGCACCGAGGGAGTCGGCTGTTTTTACTGATTCCAGGCTCTCGCATTCTGTGTTTGTGTGTCAGGAACAAGTACTTGCTGTTAAACAAGGACGAACTTTCCGAGATCAGCACGATCGCTGCTCGTGCCAACATCCGTGAACCCAAGGCTCTCAAAGACGTTGACAGGTAAAGCATTCACCATGGCGACTCAACATCATTATAACGGCAGCAAGCCACAGCAAGCGCTTATCTACCGTTAGGGCTTTCCTAATCGGAGTATCGCAGGTTCGTTGGATGTCATACGCAGATATAAACACAAGGAGTAGTGTTCATACAGAAGCTTGCGGCCATTTATCCGTTCCCCAAAAAGCTCAGCGAAAGCTCCGAAGAGCTCCCAAAAGCTCCGAAGAGCTCCCAAAGGCTCTTCGTGAGGGAATGATGTTGTTGTGCTTGTCGATATACTGACCACTCTAATCCTCCTTGACGAGTAGTGATTGTCGACAAACTGACCACTTTAATGGTCAGGACTGACATGACAATGACGTTGAGAGTGTTTTATCATGTTATTGTTGCTGGCCTTTGTTGCGTTGTGATGTTTATTTTCAGGACGCTCGTTTGTCGAGGGGACAAAGGCCTCCTGAAGAAAGTGATCGAGGTGATGAAGAACGAGTCACCGGGTTTTCTTTTCAGGTGAGCTCAGGATTCGAGTGCGGATGTCAGGTCGACTTGATCAGCAGACGATGTCTCCGATTGTTGCGAAGGTGAACACTTTGTGTTCGCACTGTTGTTGGAAGTGAGCGAACTTGTCGGCCATGTTGGAAGAAAGGAAAACCTTTGGACCGCTGTTATCTCTGAAAGCGCTCCGTGGGAAAAAATTAAAACTTGGCACAAGTGATGGATTCCCCAGATGGGAAGTGTGATTTTTTTTTTTTGATGAGGTCATAGGTGGCTTCGTTATGACGTCACAATTACATACGTCGAACGCTTTGTCCTATCAGTATGAGAATTTTTGAGGTTTATCTCGGGCAAAATTGTATGGTGGGGGGGGGGGTAATGACGTCATCGGTCACGTGGTTTGGCAGCCTTTTTTTGTTGTTTTTTTTAAACATAAAAGCCTTCAATAATAATAATAATAATGCAGGTGGAGGCAGATCTGTCGACATCGCGACTTCGATGAGTGTCCTATTTATTTTTTAATATTTGGAGTGATTAAATCAAATTTAAGTGATTTAAATTTGACACTGTGGAGGCAGACATCATTCAGTGATCCTGTAGTTTTAGTCTGTGGTTGAAGCTTATTAAGGACGGATGAGCGGCCAGGGTCCAGCTTGTCTGTCTTGGGAGCGTTCATGGACAACCGATTTTTGATTTCTGAGTGACAAGATTTTTAAGTTGTGGAAGTGAGTAAGTACTTCATCAGGTTAAATGGACAGTCGTTCTGGATATCATCAGTATGACAATGAAAGCTGGTGTTGAAATCCCATAAAACTGTACACCAAGTGGATGTCGAGCAAGAATGGATTAACATTGGATCCTACTGGAGCACTGACTGGTACGTGAAGTGGGTCTTTTGGACAATTGGTAGCTGGCATTGTTTGCAGTGGATCTGCTGTACAATCTAATAAAATATTTAAAGAATTGAATAACGGGACCGGTGATTGTCAATTCTTGATAGGGTTCGCCACCATCTGCTTGAGCACCAGCGTCCAGAGCAGTCAGGCTTTACACCAAAGAGGTCAACGATTGACCGTATCCTTGCTCTTCGTGTCCTCACCGAACGCAGACGAGAGTTTCGGCAGGGGCTGCTTGCAGCCGATGTTGATCTCTGTAAAGCGTTCGATTCAGTGAATCGGGATGTCCTCTGGAGGATTCTTGGTCTTCGTGGGGTGCCACCAAAACTGATTGATATGATGTTTGAACTCCACTCTGGTACTGAGAGTGCTGTGAAGTGTGGTGGTACCATCTCTGACTTATTTACAGTTATTACTGGAGTTCGCCAGGGGTGTGCACTGGCCCCCACACTTTTCAGCACTTGTATGGACTGGATTTTAGGGAGGATGTTGGAAAGATCAAGCTGCGGTGCATCGTTTGGGAATGGCAAGATCTCGGACCTTGATTTCGCAGATGATGCAGTCATCCTTGCGGAGACTTTAGACATCCTCTTGGGGGCCCTCGAGGTGCTGAATGAGGAGTCGGAGCCGCTGGGATTACGGGTTTCTTGGGTCAAAACTAAGATCCAGGCTTTCAATGACATCTTGGATGCTGCTGTCCTGTCTGTGTCTGTTTGTGGTGAGGATGTTGAGGTCGTGGAGAGATTGACTTACCTTGGCAGTGATATTCATGTCTCTGCTGGCTGCGAGTCAGAGGTCAATAGACGTCTGGGTCGGGCCTGGGGAGTCATGGATTCACTGGATCATGGGGTGTGGCGCTGCCGGTACCTGTGCGGGAGGACGAAAGTCCAAGTCTTCAGATCCTTGGTACTTCCAGTCTTGCTCTATGGATGCGAGACTTGGACTCTGACCAAGGATCTGAGACGGAGACTTAATTCCTTTGGTACCGGGTCTCTTCGGAGAATCCTTGGCTATCGCTGGTCTGATTTTGTGTCCAACGAGCGGTTGCTAAGAGAGACTCGGATGAGATTTGTTACCTGTATGGTCCGTGAGCGTCAGTTGCGGCTGTATGTTTTTTTCGTTTTCGTTTTCGTGGCTCGTTTTCCTGACGCTGATCCTGCTCACCAGATTCTCTCAGCGAGGGAGTCTCGTGAGTGGAGGAGGCCAATGGGCCGACCACGTGCCTCGTGGTTGCAGCAGGTTGACCATCATCTCAAGGAGATGGGGATGGGCCTGGCATCTGCCTGGGGGAAGGCCAGACGAAGGCCCCTGGAGTATCGGCGGAAAGTGGACGCAGCGAAGCGCTGTTCTGGCACATGCTCCCATACCTGACCTGACCTGATTGTCAAGTGTCGTCGTCTGTGTCAAAAACAACTTCTCGGGCCAGAAGCATGAAGGAGTCTAACGATACTTGGTCCTCTGAGACCTTCAGATGGGCAGTCTCAGTGCTACGTAACTCAGACTGAAAGGATTCTAAAAGGGAATCCGGGTGTACGTACTCCAGAAGCTAATTGGCAAGAGCACGTTCTCAAATCTTGGAAATTAAAGGTAAAAGAGAAACAGGTCTAAGTTGGAAGATCCTTTTCATTTGTGTCCAATGGGGGTTTCTTTGAAAAAGGAATTTTTTGTTTTTTATAAATGAGGATGGAATGTAGGGACATGATGGGGGAAGTGAGGAATGGTGAGAACCGAGTGAGGGTGGGTTTGGGGAAGACAGACAAGAAGAGAAGTGGCGGATGATGTGGAGGAGGTTGGGGTTGAAGATGAGTTTGGTTGAGTCGGAGGATGTGGAGAAGGTTGGGGTTGAAGGTGAGTTTGGTTGAGTCGGAGGATGTGGAGGGGGTTGGGGTTGAAGGTGAGTTCGGTTGAGTCTGAGGATGTGGTGGAGGTTGGGGTTGAAGGTGAGTTCGGTTGAGTCGGAGGATGTTGGGGTTGAAGGTGAGTTCGGTTGAGTCGGAGGATGTGGTGGAGGTTGGGGTTGAAGGTGAGTTCGGTTGAGTCGGAGGATGTTGGGGTTGAAGGTGAGTTCGGTTGAGTCGGAGGATGTGGAGGAGGTTGGGGTTGAAGGTGAGTCTGCTGGAGTCATGTCAGGAAAATAAATAAATAAATAAGGCTGCACATTCTCCACCAGTACTTTCCCCTGCTCCCTCTCTCATCTTGCTCCCCCTCTCCCCATCCCTCCACCAATCTGCCCTCATGAGAGATTTTCCAGCAGAAGTGTTGCCTATCAGGTGAAAGCTTCAGGTTTGTCACGCACCCAACTTACACTTCACGGTACAGTGCTGTTACACCCCTGACAGGTCTTGGTTGACTCAAGCTGTGGAGAGCTTCCTCGGGGAAGAAACCTCTTTTGTGGACCAGATATTTCTGCTGAATGTGGGATTGCTGGAGGTACGCGCGACGTCCACGGAACTGCCATTTTGGTAGCTTTCAGGCGGTGTGATTTTACCATTCTTCAGTTTGTCCTTTGCTCTCACTTGGAGTCAGTGTTTGATCATAAAGACGAGAACGTCAAAGCGGACGAGTGTTTCAATTCAGTAGCTCGTTAAAAAACATCGACACACTCGTTCATCGTGCCACGTTTTGTGATGAAGTAGTTTCTCTGTACTTCCTCCCTCTCCCTTTTCCCGTGCACACTCAGCACATCGTCTCTTGCATCGTCAACAACGAATCCTACACGAGGCACATCAACTTCAACCTGCTCGGCAAGCTCATGAAGTTCAACGTGGAAGCCTTCCGGAAGTTCGACACGTGCGTAGCCACGGAAGAGAGGGTGAGGCGTGCGTTCACTGTCAATCTGCTTTTATACCTGCACACCAGTTGTAGTTGACCATTTCAATCATGACCGTGTCCTCCTTTATTATCGGAAGAGAACATTTGCATGCATCCATTAATCGGAACGTCAGATCGAAAACCGATATCTTTTCATTCCCCGTTAACCCGCTCTCACCCCCAAGCCCACCTCCTTCCAAATTTACAGTTGTTCCTTCCTGAGAGTTTGCTTCTGTATCCACCTTGTCCACCTCGTACATCCTGCCCCACCATTTTTTTTTCTCCCCACCTCCCTCATTTGTCCACGTCTCCCTCGAGTTTGTCCTTCAACCCTGCTGTTGGTGTTTCTCCTCTCTGTCTCTCTCTGTCTCTCCATCGCGAGTGCTGATCCTTTTGTTCTATTGCATCCTGATCTGTTAAGTGTTCTAACTCTTCCACGAGCATTGACTTTGGAGACAAATCATAATAATAAGTAAAAAAGACATAAAACGTCACAGCCCTTGTTGTTTTCGTAATCTCTCTGTACGAAGTTAAACGGCTGGCCCATGTTTATGGACAGCTAAAATGGCCGCCAGTCGGCCATCTTTGATCAGATTGCAAAATAAAGTGAGACGCACGTGTACGCCATCATGCACTGTGCTTGTACCAAGCTTGAACAAAATCGGACCATGCTTGTCGAACAAATGGTTGAGGACGTTCTCAACATCTGGTTTTTTTACATCAAAAATGACCACCGGTTGGCTATCTTGGATCTGATCGCGAAAAAACAATGACGTGATGGTTGCCAGTTGCCTATATTGGATCTAATCTCGAAAAAACAATGACGTGATTTCCACCAGTTGGCCATATTGGATCTAATCTCGAAAAAAAACAATGACGTGATGCCCGCCGGTCCACCATCTTGGATCTAATCTCGAAAAAACAATGACGTGATGGCTGCAGGTCCGCCATCTTGGATCTGATCTCAAAAAAACAATGACGTGATTTCCACCAGTTGGCCATATTGGATCTAATCTCGAAAAAAAACAATGACGTGATGCCCGCCGGTCCGCCATCTTGGATCTAATCTCGAAAAAACAATGACGTGATGGCCGCCAGTCGGCCATATTGGATCTAATCTCGAAAAAACAATGACATGATAGTCACCAGTCGGCCATCTTGGATCTAATCTCGAAAAAACAATGACGTGATGGCCGCCAGTCGGCCATATTGGATCTAATCTCGAAAAAACAATGACGTGATGGCTGCAGGTCCGCCATCTTGGATCTGATCTCAAAAAAACAATGACGTGATAGTCACCAGTCGGCCATATTGGATCTAATCTCGAAAAAACAATGACGTGATGGCCGCCAGTCGGCCATATTGGATCTAATCTCGAAAAAACAATGACGTGATGGCTGCAGGTCCGCCATCTTGGATCTGATCTCAAAAAAACAATGACGTGATTTCCACCAGTCGGCCATATTGGATCTAATCTCGAAAAAAAACAATGACGTGATGCCCGCCGGTCCGCCATCTTGGATCTGATCTTGAAAAAACAATGACGTGATGCCCGCCGGTCCGCCATCTTGGATCTGATCTTGAAAAAACAATGAAGTGATGGCCCCCAGTCGGCCATCTTGGATCTGATGTCGAAAACAAATCACTTGTGTATGTATACCATCATGTGTTGTCTTTGTGCCAAGTACAAACAACCTCGGTCCACACATATCCGAGATACGGTTGCGGACGCACACACAGACACGAAAATCGAGATCAAATCCATAAGTTTCGGTCTAAGTCCAACAGGGGCGAATGATGCCACGGTGGTGATGTGTTGCTTTATTCATCCGTGACCTTGATCTTCTGAATTCTTACTCATTCGCGTCGTTCGTATTGTTTTGGTTGGTTAATTGCTGATGGGCTTGGGATCCTCGGATCCTGCGTTCAAATCCCACTCAGCTGTTGAATTAATACCAGGTGGGGTTGACTCTGCCCGTCATCCTTCCGAGGTCGGCAAAAATGAGTGCCAGCTTGCTGGTATCGTGTGTCGGAGTGGCGACCCGTCCAGGATTGAGTCCACCAGCCAAGGAGACTCCTCAGGCAGCACCAACGCTCCGCCAGAGTGTGGTCCCGATGGAGGATGGATGGATTGCTGGTGTATTTGTTTGTACCCGTTGATCGAAGGAACGGTTGAGAGTTTACTTGCCCTCCTCGTACATGCACGGTGGTGTATTTTAAACACTGCTACACATACAAACGGTACTTTTCACTCGTGCTTGCAGTTTGGCGTGTTCATGCAACAGGTGAACAGTTCCTTGGTGGAGTCCAACATGTTCGTCCACTGCGTGGCACTCTCTCTTGAACGCTTCCTGGGCAAGACGGACGATTTTAAAGGTGAAGTGCACAACTTCGGTTTTGAAGACGATTTAAAGGATTTTGGATTGCCACTTCCCAACAACGTAGTCGAATGTTGATGCAAATTGGGCAATCGTGTCGTCTTGTCCCCATCGTCGGATGTGCCGCTTGTGTGCAGTGCTCGATGTGATGACCTCCTGCCGACTGCTCACGTTCATGGCGAGCATCGACAACCAACTGTCCTTCCTCACCAGGCTCATTGAAATTGTCCGAGTGGAGGTTCTCACAAAGGTTAGCTCTCCTGGAGGAGACTCTCGGTCGCTCGTCTTCGTCGCCATCGGGGTAACCTTCATTCAGAGTTGAGCCGTGATCTGTACTACGGCCCGATTGGTTCCCCTGGTTGTGACCGACACGATAGAGTGATTTTATCCCTCCCCAGCCCTCCCCAAACTCCCGTTTTCACAGCATTTGCAATTGTTGTTGCGTGCGGTGAACAGGAGGACGTGAGTTATCTCAACACCGGCCTCACATTCCTCATGCTGGCGTCGCGTAAAGGTGAGCTTCCGGTATACCTGAACGCCCTGCGAGAAAAGGAATATGCACAGAACAAGCCGGGATCTATACTCGGGAAGTTCCAGAGCTCACTGCGATTTTGGAAATCTCACTACCTCGGCAAAGACAAGGACAGAATGTCTTTGGAGAACGTAAGGCCTTGCGGAATCTGTTGACTTGCCTTTTCTTTGTTTATAAATGCTTGGCCAACCTAATCTGTGTGCTCGGACGTCTTTGTGGCCTTTTTGTTTATTTATATATTGTTTCGGATACGTCGCTGGGTCACGGGTGGTCTCTCTCAGACCCCTTCCCGACCTTTGACCCGGAAGCTGAAGAGCCACGGATGACTCCGTGATCCAAGAGGTTGCTCACACGCCATCTGAGAAGGCTAAGTGTGGCAGGGTCCCTAATCCCCTCCCCCTCCCCCCAGATGGGGAACCACACTCTCTGAATGGCTGCAGAGACTGTTGTCCTTCCGGCAGGTTCTCCCATCTCAGCCGAGGAACTCTAGTTCTGTCAGAGTGGTCATTGGGTTCTTGATCCGCTTCTTGCGCAGTTGCTCAGTTTGATCAGATGGCCAGCTCTCGGAAGGGTCTGGGAAGTTCCGTATTCTTTCCATTTCCGAATGATGGAGGTCATTGTGCTCTTGGGAACTCTTTTTAACCTTCCCCAGATCTATACCTCCTCACTATTCTGTCTCGGAGTTCTACGGACAGTTCTTTGGACTTCATGGTAGAGTTTCTGCTCTGGCATGCACTGTCAACTGTGGGACCTCATCTAGAAAGGTGTGCTTCTCTCTAAATCGTGTCCAATCAATTTAATTGGCCACAGGTGGACTCCAATCAAGGTGTAGAGACATCTCAAGGATGATCAAAGGATATTGGATGCACCTGAGCTCCATTTGGAGCGTCGTAACAAAGGGGTTGAATACTTTCTGACTCAAGACATTTGAGCTTACGTCCCCAGACCTAATTACGTCCTGGCACGTTCACCGCAAGGAATTGTGGGATATGTTTGGGGGTCATTTTATTTCGATACGAAAGACGATGGAGTTGTTTCAACGGGTGGGGATATCGTCAGTGTTAGTTTGGTGTCTGATGATCACACACAACCAGACAGATGATCTGCGAAGCGATTTGACCTCCTCACTTCCCGAGCTCACGCATGTTGTCGCTGTTAAAGTGTGCTTGCATGTTCTTGGAGCACAGCTATCGGAAGTAGTCATGACATGACGATACCAGGTGACTTGATGACACATTATGTGACGACACCAGGTGACTTGTATCCTTGTCGATGTAAAATGTTGAGAGAATATTGGTTGTTTTTACATTTGTTTGTTTGTGGTTGTTTTTTTTTAACCAGGAATTTTGAGTCAGTATTGTAGTTTTAGCTTTACATTAACACTTCATGACGTCATTGAAGGGGGTTTAAGCCTCGTGATTACCTTGCTTTTGACCTCTCCTATCAATACCCACCCCTCCCCCCCCGTTTCAACCTCCTCCCCACAGAGTTCCTCCATTTGCTTTGAGGAGTGGAAAAAAACCGTCGAGTTGCTCCTCTCGCCGGATCGACAGGCCTCTCATTCCCTTTCGGGGTACATCGATGAAGCGCACGTCGAGACGGACGACACGGACTTGCCCTTTCACCTGACCCATGACCGGACGCGCGTTGCCCACAACACACATGCTGTTTGTGAGGACGAGCGACTTTAAAATGGACCAATGAAGCTTTTGTATCGGAATCGTTGAGATACGAGTGCCTGGTGCAAGAGAGACTGCAGGAGCTTTGCGGTTGTTTTGATCTATAACTCTGGTATACATATATATATATATATATATATATATATATATGTATATATATATATATATATATATATATATATACATATAATCATCTGGGGTGCCATATCAGGAGTATGTACAAAGAGAAGAATGATTGTCTGACACCCACGTGTGCACCCGGCGGAATGCTCTTCGACACGTCACGTGTTATGGTTTGAGGTTTTGAACTTTCGCCGATGTACATTTGAGCTTTTTGAAGTGAACTGTACGTTACAGTGAGCTTCCTTTGTTTTCTTGTCAGGATTACAATCGGAATTAAATAACAATGATAAAATGTTTCAGTGTCTTCAACTTTCATGCTCCACAATCTATGATGTCAACACAGCAGCACGCTGCTTCCAATGTGAACTTATGTTGTATTAATAAATTATGTTAAATGAATAATTTTAGGAGTATTTGTTTCTTTTGAAAATTTTGGAATAGTCGGCTGACGATGTCCGGGAGCTCATGCTGGAAAAAGTGGGGCAACAACTGGACACCAGGCAAGCAAAAGAGGGAGGAAACAAAGTAACCAGCCAAAAAGGGGGGTAGAAAAGATCATGGCTACGATGGGGGATGATGTGAGATGGTGATGCACTTCCTGCTTGAAACACTGGAGGGAAGAATGGTGTTGAACGGCCTGAGGAAGGCGGTTGCACGTACAGCAGAAAAGAGATGAGGTTTTTTTTTTTTTTGGATACCTTGTCAAGGCTCGTATGAGAGCTAACACACAATGCACAGCAAGGGGGGCATGAGACAAGAGGGGTGGGAGTGGGAAGGACAAAACAGTGGGGAACAGAGACATTAGGAGATCTGTGGAAGGGAGAGGGATGGGGCCGGGAACATGGGGGATATAAGATGGACATTACAGGGACTTTCAGGAAGGAAGGCAGGGAATTTGAAAGAGGTGGGCTTGGCGTGGATTAACGGGGGTCGAAAAGATCAAGGTGGTGGTGATCAATCAATGATAAGAGGTGGTGGTGAACAGCTGTTTTGAAGGCCTGGAGGGAAGAATGGGATTGAACAGAGTGTGAGAGTTTGTTCCAAAGGTGGGGAAAAAAGAGGAGTGAAGGTGAGCAGTGATTCGTGATTTTGGTAGTTTTACCAGAAGGGGGTTGCTGGCGGACCTTGAGCGCCCTCTGGAAATATAGGGGGGGCATATCTCAGACAGAGCATGGGGGGGGCAAGACCTGAGAGGAGACGGTAGAAGACAGAAAGACCACCGACGTGCCTGCAGTGAGAGAGAGACCCAAAGACTCAGCCTCATCGCGGGAGATGGCAATGATCCGAAATGCCTTGGTTTCCACAGCGTGAAGCCGAGATAGGTGGGAGGCAGGAGCACCAGCCCAGAGGGGAGAGCAGTACTCCATCAGGCTGCGGACAAAAGCTTTGTAAGTGGTCAGGAGCTCAGGTGGGCCGAGGAAGGACTTTGCACGACGGAGGATTCCCAGTCGGGGACTGGCTTTTGAGGCCAGGTTTGAAATGTGGCTTTCCCAGGAAAGGTCATGGCAGATCGTGAGACCCAGATGCTTGAAAGAAAGGACTTCTTCCAGAGGATTGTTGAGAAAGTGGATGGGGGTTTTTTCTAAACGGTCCTTTCGGAGAGACAGAGTGAGAGTGTGAGGTTTGTCCGGATTGAAAGACATGTTCCACATGTTGGACCAGTTTGTGATTTTCCCCATATCTGCAGTGAGCGAAGAAGCTGCTGCATGCCAATCTGAGGGATGACAGATGGTACGGCAGAGGGTGGAGTCATCAGCAAAGAGATAAAGAGGATTTTCCAGAGAGTCGGAGAGATCATTGATGAAAACCAGAAAAAGAACAGGGCCCAGAACGCTACCGTGAGGAACTCCAGCCTGGACAGGAAGAGGGGATGAAAGAACTCCATTTAGGGCCACACATTGACTGTGACAGGAGAGGAAGTCTGTGAGCCATGAGTGGAGATGGCTTTGGATACCATCGGAAGAGAGTGTGGTGAGCAGGGCAGGATGCCAGACCGTGTCAAAAGCACGCGATATGTCGAGGGATATGGCTCTCATCTCATGTCTGGCATTGAGGACCTCCATCCATTGTTGGGAGAGCTGAAGCAGCCTATCCAGGGTGGAGTGACCTGGTCTGAAACCAAATTGATGACCAGAAATCAGGCCATTGGAGAAGAGGAAGGATTTAATGTCTGAAGCGATGATGGATTTCATAACCTTGCTGATGATTGGGAGAAGGCTGATTGGTCTGGAGTTGCAGGCATCTGTTTTTGCACCTTTTTTGTGCAGGGCAGTAATGTTTGCTGATTTCCAAGCAGATGACAGATGACCTTGAACAAATGAGAGGGCGAATAGAACAGAGAGAGGGTGAGCAAGAGCAGAGGAGCAGGTTTTTAGGACACGTGGGCTGGTGCCGTCTGTACCGGTTGCAGTATCTGAGTCGAGGTTTGACAACAAGCTGTCCACCTTGTCAGGAGAAAAGGACACAGAGTCCAGGGACAGTTGGGTGCGACTGGGTAAGGTGGATACAGAAAGCGATAGGTGTGGGAAACAAGATTTAGATGCAAACATGGAGTTTCGGCATTCAGCCTTTCAAGTGCGGTATCAGCAGTGCAGACATTTGAGGTAAGGGAGGGGATGGAGGGGGAGCATACACCACAAACAGATTTGATTAGATGCCACCAGGATTTGGAAGAGTGAGAGGTTTGAAAGTTCAGACTTGAGCTTAGAAAGGTGCTGTTTTCTTGCTCTCCTGAGGGTAGATACACACTTGTTTCGAGCTTTATGGAAGGAACTGAGATTCCCCTAAGTTGGGTTTGCTTCCCTTGAGGCAAAGGTAAGTTGCTTCAGGACAACTGCCTCACCACAAGCTTCATTGAACCATGGGAGGGAGGAAGGGCAGGACAACTGAAGACGAGAGGGGATAAATCTGTGCATGAGGGAGAGCAAGTTTCTTTGAAAGAATTCCCAGGATGAGTTGATGTTGGAGAAAGTAGCGATAGGAGACCAGCCTATAAGTTTGATGGCTGCTTGGAGACCCTGCCAGTTCTCTTGAGTGGAATGCCAGATCGACGGCGGTGAGGTGGTTCTCTAATAATAGCCAGAGAGATGTCCACTTTGACAAGGACGTGGTCAGAAGAAGCCATTGGAGCGAAGGAAGAACAGCAGATATTTTCAGGGAAATTTGCAAAATCAGATCCAGAAGAGAGAGAGTACCATTTATTGAGATCCGGATCGGGAAATTGACCGATTGAGTCAGTCCCAATGAGTCGCAGAAAGCTTTTGCTGAAGTGCCATGACAGGTGAGAGAGGTAGCCACACCGAGCCAACTGGCGTGATGACAAATTAAGTCACTACATATGAGGAAGAGAGAGTTTGGATGAGAAGATAGAAGTTGGTCCATGTTTTCGGATAGTGAGGTGTAGATTGAGTCATCACTGTTTAGTGGACGGTACAGTACACATATAAACACGTGGAGGGGGAGTGGAGGGGAAGCCGGAGCCAGAGGTATTCCTGGGGGTGTGGGGGGGTGAGGGCAGTGTATGGAGAGTGAGGAATGGAGTCTTTGATGAAGAGAGCAACTCCTCCACCAGGACGAGGCTCAGGTCTGTCATACCGGAGGAGGGATTAACCAGGGAGAGATACTTGGGAGTCAGAGACGTCTTGATGGAGGAAAGTTTCTGTTTGGCAGATTATGTCTGGTTTGTCAGTGGCAACCTGTATGGAAAGATCTGAAAGGTTTGAGCGAAGGCCCCACAGGGAATTGCATCACTCCCAACTCTACTGGAGATAAAGGCCTTGTACACTTTGAATTGTTTGATTTGAATTGTTGACTGAGGGTACTGATGCAGTCAGTGCCCTCTGCTGATTTGGGCAGGAATTTGTAATTTGTTCATGGTGCCGGCGATAGCTCTCCCACTCTTCACGAAGGACGGGCTGATTATCGCACCCTGAATTCGTTCATGGGCCAGCTTGGTTTTTACTGACAACGCAATAATGACGTGGCAGTTTCTGTTGACACGAACTCGATTTGCTGAAACCTTGAATCCAAATCCACAACTCTGGTGTCTTCTGCAGGATTTGAACCCACAACCTCATGGATACCAGTGCAGTCTTCTCCTGCAGAGAACATTGGGACAAGCATGTGTTTGTTAGTGACTGTGTGTGTGTGTGTGTGTGTGTGTGTGTGTGTGTGTGTGTGTGTGTGTGTGTGTGTGTGTGTGTGTGTGTGTGTGTGTGTGTGTGTGTGTGTGTGTTCACTCAAATTCTTTGCGATCCTCATTCCCTCCCTAACTCATTCATCCCTCCAACATTCCAGTCTCTCCTTTCACACCACGTACACACACCATTTGTTCGCACATTTTCATGTCCATGAAAGATCATCAATGATCGATGTTTGCAGGTGCAGGGTGGTTCAAAAGTCTTGGCACTGTTTCGATTGTGTCTCAATTGAACATTGTTAAACGTTATTATTATTTAATTTTCAGGCTGTGTTCTCGAAAGTCGGGAAATTGTCTCCACCAAGCTTCATGAGTCTGGAACACAATGTGTCGTACGAAGCACGACGACGAAGCGAACTGGAGGAATGGTACCCTGAGATAAAGTGTGTGATCAACACTCGGTGGATTTCAAAGTGAGAGACCCAACCAGCAAGAACTGTCTTCTTCCCAACGTCAATAAGTTCCAGAAAGTTCCGGAAGGAAGGCACTGTTCGCAATCTCGAGAAATCCGAGAGAACGAACACCGGGTGTGTCGAGGCGGTGACACGACACGTAACTAATGCTTCAGTCACATTTGGCTCGGCGACCGTAGGGTCCAAAAATCTACGGCCACTAGCAATTATAGGGCGGCCGCAGTATTTCCACGGTCACACAATGTAGCAGTCACATATGTTTTTATTTTTCGTGTAGCCACACGGGGTATTTAGATATTGTGGAGACCGAAAACGTGGGGATGCCGAACGGTCTTTGATTTGATGTCGCACGGTGACCTTAGGGCGTCCCTGCGGCTGCCATAGAATTTTCAAGGCAGACTCAAGGTAGCCTCAAGGTGCCCGCAAGGCGACCGCAGGGGGGCCCTAAGGCAAACGTATTTTTTTTTTAAATATTTTTTTGTAATTTTTTGGGGGTTGGCAAAATTCATTTTTCATTGATAAGAGCCTACGGCAGCCGCACGAATAACGCAAGCCCACTGTACGCCCTACGTACGGTTGACGTGGAACATTACGTCATGGCTACGGCTTGTCGAATTGCTACGGCCAACCAAGAAATGAAAAAAGTTATAACTCCGTGCTTTAATTCCACGGAGACCCCTACGGCCTGTAAAAGATAGCCATATGGCGTAGGGCCACCCTGAGGCCACCTCAGAAAGTCTGTGGCCGTCGCACGTTTCTGTCAATTCAGGGGGGGGGGTACGGCCGCCGTATCCTAGCCGTAGAGCAAATGTGACTCATGCTTGACAGTCCGAGGACATCCTCTCGTTGGCGCTCACAAGAGCTCAGTCGTTTGCACACTCCTGTCTTTGGGATCCTGAGGCAGCACATGAAACGTTCTCAAACACACTCTCACACACACCAACGACTAGACGTAGAAGTTTGGCGACAGGGGGTCATGTCCTTCAAGGCAGAGCACGTCTGGTCACACCATTCCCCCATTCCCCAGACGTCACTCAATCCGCTGGACTTGTTTCGGTTTGGCTACGCGGAGGACAACGTTTACAAACACAGCTCTTGTAACATCCGGCATCTCAAGACGGCTGTTGAGGAGTGTGTGAGGAGGTGACACAGAACTTCTCCGTCGCTTGCCCGGAATGCCGTGCTCGCACCAAACAGGTCATTCATGCCGCCCCACCATTGTTAATCAAAGAGCCAAACAAGAATCCCCAAGTCTCTCCTTCCTGATGGGCGATTGTTCATTTTGAATCTTGTGTACCTTTTCCAAAATAAAACGGTACCTATATGCAACATGGTAACGATAACAAACACGAACATGTTACCCTCCTTTAAACACAAATCGGGACTTGGTGAATGGCCCATCCACAACGGATGGGGGAAAGGTGTTCACCTGAAATTAAGGTGCACGGTTTCAGGTCGTCTCGTTCACCTGAAAGAGTGACGGAGGTGCTGCGGCGCCTCGTTTGCATCGGGACAGGGAAACCGTGCTCCGATCGTTCCTCGGGTACTCCGACCGTGCCTCCGTCGATTGGACGAGCACGTATAACAAACAATGCCAACGTCACAATTGGAAAACAAATAATTATTTCCACCAACGCCTTTCATTTCTCTATTTATTTATTTATTTATTTATTTTATTTTTGCTGATTTATTTATTTATTTATTTATTTTAACACTTTATTTCTTTTAATTATTTATTTATTTATTTTAACACCCAAGGGTCCGAACAATTGAAGGTTGTTTGTAACAGCAGTGGAACAGCAGTTCATTAACCAACTGTGAAAACTTTCACACTTTGCTATGAATTCCAATTTTAAGGCCTTCTTGGCATCAGGAAAAAAAAATCGATGAAGAAGACAGAAGAAGAAAAACAAGAAGAGGAATAAGAAAGGCTCAAAGACTTTTTAAAATGTTAAACATGACGTCAAAACAGATGTTCGTAAAATAAGTTCAAACTATTAACAGAGTCATGTGATCAGCAATGGAGAAACTTTCTTAACTTCACAGTTAACTGAACTCCAAACTGGCACAAAAAAAGTGGGCACAGTACTTTCATTCGTCCCGAATCACTGACCTGGCAAGGGGATGCCACAGGAGTCGGTGACTACCCCTTCCCGCAAGTTTTTCCTTGAGCTTCGCCAGCACACGCTTTGAGGTCATGTCGCCTTTCAAGAGCGTAGTAAAAGTGTTGTCCATCAGCTGTTCCGGTAGACATTGTCGCAATGCCTGTCGGGCCCTATGGGAGAAGACAGGTGTGTGAGAGACGAACTACGGCCACAGGTTATGCACGGTGAACCCTTTTCAAACAAACTGAGCGTCAAGTGCGTTCCCCAACAGAGCCATGTTGCACTGGTAGTGAATTGTGCTGCCCTCGTGACAGCAAATACAGTCGTGGCCAAAAATGATTGTCACCCACACACTTTATTCAAATAACTCACAATTTTCTCCATAAATAAGTTAAAATTAACAAAAGTATTTTGTTTCCACAATTCTACATTTCACTGTTCATATTACAGAACCTTTGTTTTTGATTCAGAACTTAATAAATCCTTTTAAATCAGAAAATACAATGAAATGGCATTGATAAAATAATACCATCGCAACTGTCTCCGTGCATTATACAACAAAATCAGACCAGCCGCACTCAAGGACGAGGATGCGGATCGTCTGCATGGCATAGCCTTTGTTGAGCTGGTGGTATTCATGGAGGACGAGGAGGCAGACACTCGCCTGCTTCTACATGTGGCAGATGCTGTGCAGAAGGGTGTCAGTAAGGTGGCCATACGCACTGTGGATACTGATGTTGTGGTACTGGCTGTGGCTTCATTCAACAACATCAATCCTGACGAGCTGTGGATAGCTTTTGGTACTGGATCCAGCTTCCGGTACATAGCTGTTCACCAACTGGCTGCCGCCATGAACCCAAGACAATGTGCGACTCTCCCCCATCTTCCATGCCCTCACATAAGGTGCAACACTGTGTCTTCTTTCGCTGGCAGAGGGAAGAAGACTGCCTGGGAGATTGGGAAAGTGTTCCCACAGGTGACTGATGCCTTTGAAGAACTCTTCGGCATGCCAAGTGATGTCAGTGAGGAGTCAGTGTCACTGCTGGAGCGCTTCGTTGTGCTGATGTATGACCGCACCAGTGACACCATGGAAGTGAACGATGCTAGGAAACAGCTCTTCGCACACAAGTCTAGGGCTCTAGAAAACATTCCCCCAACGCAGGCAGCACTCCAGCAGCACATCAAGCGTCCATCTCTCCAGGGCAACTGCTGGAACCAAACTCTGGTCCTGAATCCAGAGTTACCAATCCCATCTGACTGGGGCTGGACAAAGGAGGCCTCTGGGTGGCAGCCTCTTTGGACGACACTGCCAGAGGCATCAAAATCTTGCCACGAACTGATCCACTGCGGCTGCGGGAAGGGATGTACCGGCCGCTGCAAGTGCACCAAGGCTGCACTCAAGTGCACCGCATTATGCGCATGTTCGGGAGACTGTTCGGTGCAATCAGACACCTTTATATTTATGCGTCTATGTGGATAATGTGTGTGTATTACATGTACCGGTATGTACTATACGTGTGTCTGAGGTAACTGGCCTCACTGTACTTTAAGCTTATAGACTATGTTCAGTGCACATTGAAAATTAAGGTTGCACAGATGATCTTACAACACGATTTCATGCAAGCTGTTCTGGACACCACAATAACCGAAATGTGTATTTCAATAAATTTGTTTTCTGACGTCACTAACCTCATTTAAAGGCTCTCCAGAAGATAAAGGGACCAACACATGGCAACATACCTTTTTAATGATTTCCCAAAACAGACAAACTGCACCAGAATCGTGAAAAAATGACAATTTCAATGTAATTGAGGTCATTGACCTCTCACTATCCTCAGAGGTCAAATCTGACTTAACTCCCGATCTGAAAATGAAGCTTATGGTATTGTACTAACACTGGTAAAAATTTCATGCTTTAGTCATAATTTGCACAATTGTTATGATTATCTGCTGCACTGGAGCAAAGAAAGCGCCAAGAAAAGTATCGGCTGATTGTGAGACCCAGGAGCTTCCTCAAAAGGATTGTTTAAAAAGAAGATTTTTGTGAGGGAGGAGGAGGAGGAGGAGGAGGAGGAGGAGGAGGAGGAGGATGGCTGTCAGACGGTTCTCTCAGGAGAGAAGAGTCAAGAGGACATTTGTCAGGGTTGAAAAACAGATTCCAAGGACAGTATTACACAAAGAGCTCCTGATTCGATCAAGATCCACACAGAGGGAAGACGTTGCTGCCTATCTGTCTGTAGGATGAGAAATTATCTGACGGAGAGAGGAATCATCAGTAAAGAGATGATGGAGGATTTTCTACGGAATCATGAAGACTACCGATGAACACGAGGAACAACACGGGGCCCACAATACCGCCATGGGGGCACGACCTCCTTCACAGCACGTTCATCGTCCTCCGATCGAGGTTATCATCCGGGTTGTGACGTTTCCCTTTGAGCCGAACACCACAGAGTTCACGTCAGACACGTTTGGAAAGAACCGCCATCCGGACACGTCCAGACAGAGAGAGACAGGGAGGTAATCTGAGATTTCTCTGAGGTTCGTTTTCCTGTCAGACTCGAGCTGCAAGGCCTCGCGAACTCTTTAAAGAACACCTCAGATGATTTCACAAAGGGGGAGAGAACATTAAAAAAAAAAACTCCATCGAACTGACAATCCCACGGGATTTAAATAATTCATCGATAAACTCCATTGAACTGAATTTAAATGATTTATTTATAAACCCCGATGAACTACACAAGGTCCTGTACGTGTATTAATACATCGTGTGGAGAGTAATCCGTTATAAATGTGTTTTTAATCCGAATAAACATCGTCCCTGTAATTCACGGAGCCTCGAGCCTTCTCCCTCGATATTAAAGTGACATTTCCATAGCAACCACGTTCCTGTAACTCGTCTCCAAGGAGTGTCACGTGACCCGCAGGGCGGGCGAGCGAGCTCGGGGGTTCCCGCTCCGCCCACTGCAAGCTCCGCCCACCGCTTATCGGCTCCAAATCATTCCATTGAAGGATTTAAGTGGATACCGTAACGTACGGGACATTGTGTGATTCATCTTTTCAAATATTCCCTTCATATGTTTGAACAATTGTTCGTCGAACTTCTTGTAATTGTCTTTGTCTTTAAAAGCCGGCTCAGCGAAGAGTTCCAAACATTTCTTCACAATGTTCATGCCTGTGGTGAATCACCTTGGCCTACCTGTGGTGATTTCACCTGGAAAGCAGGTTTTGTTTGAGTGATTGAGAAATTCTGCCTTTCTGTTTGACACAGTACAAAGGTGGAAGGTTTGAATCAGCATGCACATCATGAACCGTTCAGTGTACGAGTACTAGCTCTCTTCCATGAGCCTCGACTATGTACAGGAAAAAACAACAAACTGTCACCCCGGTGTTTCCAAAGCCAGGTGAATCATCAATGTGTGTCCCATCCCTCGGACGGACGTTAAACGGAATCCCCCCATCAGCTGGTGGATGTTAAAGATGCCAGCGAGCTATCGCCGGCACCCTGAACAAATTACCGCCCTGACTTCCCGACCCGGATTGTGTCGTCTCTTCGTAACTGCCGCAGCAGCACCGACGCTCTCTGTACGTGACGATCGACGATGATGCTTTAGTCGTCACATCTTAAAGGAGATTTTGGCGGGAACTGCATTCCAAGGTCGTTCGTTGCACTCGTCCATCACTGTCCAGCCGTCATGACGTCATCCAGACGAGCGCGTGGACATTTCTTTCATCAATCGCACATTTTTTATTCGTTCGTTCCGAGAATTATCTGCTAATTTTATCGTTTAAAAAAAAAAAATTACATTTATTTTGAATATTTAATTACTTCACACGGCCCTGTGCTGCAGCCGGAAGTAAGCGGTGTATGGCGGCAGCACTGTTCAGTCGGGCTGGAATTTATGCTTTCACGTTCGGTTCGAACTGCAGTACATTTTGAATGATGTAAAATTGAAATGTAAAAACATTTTAAATATGAGGTACATTTATTTATTTATTTATTGATGACGTTGTCGTGCTTCAGAGAATCAGGATTCGAGTCAAAAACCGCGAAGGCTGACGTCATCGTCTCCTGAAACACGTGAGGTCCCAATTCCCGCCTTTTCTGCGCTACCTCATCGCGTGAGAAAGTGAAAAGCGATTTATCGAACGGCTCCAAGAAGCACTGGCGGTCAGGACTCGCTGTGTGAGGGAAGTGAATGATGAAGTAAATGAGGGGAGCTGAGGAAGAGGAGGAACTTCGCGCGGGAAAGTGTGAAAGGAGAGTTCGGTTCGGGGACGACGATCCTACTCGTTTTTTTTTAATGTCCTTTTAAAGAAATTAAACAAAACCATTGAAGAATGATTGTTTGCTGAATGTGATTTATTTTTTAATGAGGTATTAATTTTTCCAACTTGCACCTCCTTTACCTTTTTTTACCTCAGGATTGCGTCGGATCCAGTCCTTGGTACCGAGGTGAGGAGACCTGAGGTGGAACTACTCGTGGAATCTTCTTCAGTGCGTCCACCCCACGATCTCCATCTCCTGTTTTCCCATTTATTATTTACTTCCTCCTTCTCTCCTTCCATTCCTCCTCTCCCTCTCCAGAGAGGATCCGATGAACTATTTTGTGATTCTTCTTCTTCTCCAAACCTCTCTGCAATGACGGCAGTGGAAGCTTCCGGTAGGATTCTTCTTCTTCTTCTTCCATTCTGCTTTCCCACTCTCTCTCTCTCGCTTCACCTCTTCTCCCAAAAATCAGAAACTATCTCTTCAAACATCACCTCTATACCCCCTCCGACTCTGTTCTTTCTTCCAGATTGTGAGAGCGTGAGTAAAACACCCAAGACCTGTGGTCAAGCGGCGGATCTTCGTCCTTCGAGAGTCCTTCACCTGCACAAGTTACCTTGGAAAGTCAAAAAGGAAGATGTTATCGCGCTGGCCTCTCCTTTTGGGAAGGTGACGAATCTACTGCTGCTGGAGAGTAGACGGCAGGTGTGGTGATGGTCTTTCATGGCTGGTGAACTCGCTCTGAATGGTCATTGGTGTGTAATTACACTTAAACAGCGATTTCTGATAACTTTACATTCCATGGGTAACCTCCACTTTTATCACTTGTTTGCCTGTCCTGGAATGTCACTCGTTTGACCTGACCCTGAGCTCCTTGGACTTTTGGCTCCGCACCCTGGGCTCGCTGGAGAAAAATCCGGCCGCTCTGCTCGATACTCCGCCTTTAAAATCCACCTTTAACCCGGAAGGGTGTGATGTAAAATAAGAGTAAACGCACCTCGCCGGAGGATCTCCGCTATCATGGAGGGCATTTCCGTTCCCATGAGACAAGAGTTGGTAAAGTTTTGGTGAAAAATGTTAAAATGTCTATAATTATGTCATGACCTTAAAACGAGGTCAAGGTCCAAAAAAAGTCAACCCTGCACATTTTCTGTTCACATTGTTGATGCAAAATGTAACGAGAAGGGCACTCGGTAGAGAGCATACCTCCGCCACGCAATGCCTGATCCATGAGAACATATCTGGCCCAAAATATTGTTACGAATTTCGGTCCGCCCGGCGTGCGATCGGCCACGTAACTCAAATCGCGACCGCGTCGCCCACCGGAACGGACAATTCAGTCGTGACCCTCCGTGGAACTACCGCCAGGAGCTAGTCACGGGTGGGTCTTTCGACCACACCACAATCGTGCCAATCGGCCACCAGCGCAGGATAGGGTTGTTCACCAAACTCGACCTACCTAAGTACCTGCGCGGGTAGTTAACCGGGAGATCGTACCTCGCCGCTGGACGGCCGAGGACACAAACCGCTTAAGTGGTCCGTTCCGTGCTTCAGTGATAACCGAGCGGTGTTATCGCCGGCCCCGACGGACGTGGTTATTTACCGGGTGCTTACACCCCTCTACCAATTCCTTCCGTGATGCAAGATGGAACTTTCAAACAAAGGAAAGGACGCAACGAAACGGCGAACCGATCGACAAGCACATTTATTGCACACTCATACATTTATTATACAAGCACATATGCAGTCAGGAATGCAAAACACGAACATGCACGGATACAGAACAAAAGCAAAACAAAAGGTGCTACGACCGTCTATAAGCAATTATGTACAGTCACTTATACGGTTTTACTTACGGGACTCGGCGCCACAACACGCATTCAAAGAAAAAGCAAGAAAAGACCCCCTCATAGACAAGGGAGTCAGACTGGGCCCGTGGGCCTAATGCGCGTGGAACCTGGATGAGCGGCCAGGTCCACGAGACCGAAGGGTCTTACCCGCGCCCTCGTGGCGCGATGGCGGGCAAGCCGCAATGTCAGCGTAGCTGCGCCTGGCTTCGTGCCCCTGGCGTGGTCGGTGAGCTCTCTCCGGCGCTCCCCGCCTGTCTTTCCCATCGGCTTCGAGCTCTGTCTCCCGACTTGACTGCCCCGCCGACACTACACTCGACTTGACTGCCCCGCCGACACTACACTCGACTTGACTGCCCCGCCGACACTACACTCGACTTGAGTGCCCCGCCGACACTACACTCGACTTGACTGCCCCGCCGACACTGCTGCTGCCACTCCACTGCTCCCACTTTTCCGCGCTTTCCAGACCCTCCAGACTGCCACTTTTCTGCCGCGAGCTGCGCCATGCTCGCGCCTGTATAGCCCGGGGGAGGGGCGTATATGCAGATTTGTGGATCACAGCGGGTTCGGGGGCGGGGCTATGCCACCCGATGCTCAGTCATTGGGCGGATGAAAAGGGGGCGTGAAGCATTCCTGATCTGCTTTTTGAGGCGAAAGGAACGCATTCACAGCCCATGGCACGACGTGTGGTAGAAAGGCGGAGGTGGTGGGAGTTTGGTTGTTGGCGGGCGTCGTTTGAGAATGGCGGTGAAGCGATGTTTGCGGGATGGAGTTGTGGGGGTAAAGAGGCGAAGGTGGTGGTGTTTCGGTGTCGTTGTTTGGGGGAGTTGTTGGTGGTGGCGATTTGGTTGTTGGGGTATGATTGGTCCAAAATAATGATAGAGAAAAGAAAAACGGCTAACTCAAAGGATCGCAGCCCTGTGAACACGGAAATTCCCTTTAAACAACGGTGGGGAAATCTCACCACACAGATACTTATCATCATAACTGATCGAAGGTCCTTTATGGTGTATTGCGAATTTCCACAGCCGTAACAATATTTTTGAGATATCGTGCTTTATATTGTTTTTGGGCCGATCTCTCAATGGTGAAGAATCAGTTAATAAATTAAATAATTCTTGTGTCATCCGGATCCGTCCACAAATTTTTGAGATATCCTGTACAGACAGACAAACAAACAGACAGGTGTGAAAACAACCTCCTTCACCTACGGTGGTGGAGGTAATTACGAAAATTGATCTGGCTTAGAAATTGATCCAGCTCGGAAATTGATCCGGTTTAGAAATTGATCTGGCTTAGAAATTGATCCAGCTCGGAAATTGATCCGGTTTAGAAATTGATCCTGCTCGGGAATTGAACCGGCTCGGAAAATGATATGGCTCGGAAATTGGAACGGCTCGGAAATTGATCCGGCTCGGAAATTGATCCGGCGCGGAAATTGACGCGCCTTGGAAATTGATACGGCTCAGAAATTGATTCGGCTCGGAAATTGACACGGCTCGGAAATTGACAGGGCTCGGAAATTGACACGGCTCGGAAATTGGTTCGGCTCGGAAATTGACACGGCTCGGAAATTGACAGGGCTCGGAAATTGACACGGCTCGGAAATTGATCCGGCTCGGAAATTGGAACGGCTCGAAAATTGATCCGGCTCCTTAATTGATCCGGTTCGGAAATTGACACAGCTCGGAAATTGATCCGGCTCAGAAATTGGAACGGCTCGGAAATTGATACCGCTCGGAAACTGACAAGGCTCGGAAATTCATCCGGCTCGGAAATTGACACGGCTCGGAAATTGATCCGACTCGGAAATTGATCCGGCTCGGAAATTGACATGCCTTGGAAATTGATACGGCTCGGAAATTGATATGGCTCAGAAATTGATATGGCTCGGAAATTGATATGGCTCGGAAATTGATCTGGCTCGGAAATTGATACGGCTCAGAAATTGATCCAGCTCGGAAATTGACACGGCTCGGAAATTGATCCCGCTCGGAAATTGATCCTGCTCGGAAATTGATCCGGCTCGGAAATTGATATGGCTCAGAAATTAATCCGGCTGGGAAATTGATCTGGCTCAGAAATTGATCTGGCTCAGAAATTGATGT
This sequence comes from Eptatretus burgeri, assembly GCF_056783735.1. Classification (NCBI taxonomy): domain Eukaryota; kingdom Metazoa; phylum Chordata; class Myxini; order Myxiniformes; family Myxinidae; genus Eptatretus; species Eptatretus burgeri. Next base: position 1,239,676 of record NC_140981.1, read on the forward strand.
CTCGGAAATTGATATGACTCGGAAATTGATCCGGCTTGGAAATTGATCCTGCTCAGAAATTGATCTGGCTTCGAAATTAGGAGCGCAGGAAGAATAAATAAATTTATAAGTAAAGGTTATATTCCTTCCCGGTATCCATCAGGTTTTATCCAAAAATAGCCGGAGGTACTGCTTTCAGCAGGTATACGGATACCACCCGCCGTTATGGAGAGCCGACGGTTTAGATGGATGTTGGGATGTGAGGGGAAATACCTGTGGATAGTTTCTGGTTGTGTTGTTGATTTGTACTTTAAGATGACTTGCGATCTTGCAGGCGTTCCTCGAGATGTGTTCGGAAGAAGTTGCCACGGAAATGGTGCGTTCTCATTCGTTAGTTTCTTTCCACATCCGGGGTAACCGCATTCACCTGCAGTACTCCATCCGTAAGGAGGTGAAGATTTATAATCCAAGTCAACAAGCTGTAAGTTTGATTTCCTTGAGTTGATGTGAGCTCGTGTTTATTTCTTCCTCCCCCACCTTGCCCCCAATATTTCGATCTTAGTCTCTGACCGTGTTTATGTTCCTTGTGTTTTCCATTAGAGAGCAAACGCTGCACTCCAGACTGTGAGTGGCGAAGTCACTTTGGAAGGTGCATTTGGAGATGCAGCACCAGCTGTTCATGCCAGTCCTGTTCTGCATGTCTTTGTAGATAATTTGTTCTTCCCTATCAGTCTGGATGTTTTGCACCAGGTACTCCAAGGGAGGATGAAGGACTGGGGTGGGTGGGGGTTGGGGTTTCTTGTAACATGTCTCGTCACTGAACAAATCTTTTCTTGATGAATTTTCATTTCGACAAAGTCGCCGGAGGCATTATGTTTTTGGTTGTCCGTCCAGCTGTCCGTGTGTCCGTCCGTGATCGGTTTTCTTTGTCATGATAACTTAAGAACGGCTGAAGGGATCGAAGTGAAACTTGGTACAACTATGTATAACGATGTAAAGATGTACTGATTCGATTATGGGGGGCAAGAGGTCAAAGGTCAGAGGTTATGTTCTGTAAAAATTACTCTGAACATTTAACCTGGTGTTGGCTTAGCGGTTCGGGTGGTGGCTTGGAATCCTAGCGTCCTTAGTTCAATCCCCGTTGGCTGCTGAATTAACACCAGGGGGTTGACTAAGCCTGTCATCCTTCCGAGGTCAGCGAAATGAGTACCAGTGCAGCAGCCAAAAGGCTGCACACGAAGGGAAGGGGGTATTGACGGTTTTATTAAATCTGGTATCGGCGTGGCGCAGGCATGATGGGCCGAATGGCCTCCTCCCGCGCAAAATTTCCTTGTAAAATCCTGTTACCACGATAACTTGTGAACCGGTGATGGGATTTTGACCAAACTTCATATAAGTATATCTTATGATGCAAAATAGGGAGGCCCATGTGCGCTTATTAGCTTATCTGGAATTTACATTCCAGATAAGGTGTTGCCATCGGACACTGTACGTCCGTCCTTCTCCTTTTTCGACTTCTCCGGTCAAACCGCCAGGCCTATCCGGCTGAAACTTTGCAGCAACGTTCCTCTCCTGACTGGGAACGGGAATTGCAAAGCTCGTTCCGGTCACATGACTTTTAAGTCGGTCAAATTGGCCGACTTAGTAAATGTCTTCAAAAATCTTCTCCAGACCCACCCGTCAGAATGATACCGAATTTGGGTTCCAACTTTAGGCCAGGATAGGGACGTTAAATTGCCGGTCATTCCGATCACGTGACCAGAAGTTTATCAAAATGGCCGACTTCGTCAATATTTGGGAAAAATCGCGTAAACTCCTTCAAAAATCTTCTTCTCCATACCCACGAGTGAGAATGCTACCAAATTTGGGTGACAACATTAGGATAGGGTCTTCATGTTAAATTGCGGAGGTCATGCCAATCACATGACCGGAAGTGTGTCAAAATGGCGGGATTAGTCAAATTTTTGGAAAATCACGTAAATTCCTTCAAAAATCTTCCTCACCAGACCCACCAGTCAGAATGCTACCAAATTTGGGTTACAACATGAGGCCAGGGCCCAGAGAAGCTTCCGGTCCAGTGTTCCTATTTTTTTTCATACGTGCTTGTATTCACACATACGCTTATTATCGAGATTCTACTGTATGTCAGGATTTCATTCCGGTGTGGCCCATCATGAGTTCCCTTCCAAACATCCTTATTGCCTTGAGTGAGTCACTAAATCATTACGACAGGGACTTTCTGAATCAGGGAGGTCGGTGGTTCGAATCCTGACCGAGGCATACCAAAAACTTTAAAATTGTTCAGAGTGGTAAATATACCCTTTCTTGATGCTCAACATTTAAAAAGTACAGCACGGACATGCAACCATCGCACAGGCTTGAAATGTCCAACGGCTTTTACTTCTGGGTTGAAGTTACTTCTCAGGGAACTTGTAATATTCGGGTTTACTGGGGGTGTCCAGAGCAAGGAATAATGGAGGGAAGGAATGTTGGATGTAATGTCACCGACCTTTCAAACCGATTGATGAGGTTGTTAGCTCGATTAAATGATCGGTGATGTGGAAGAATTTTAAAGATTGAGTACTTTGAATTTGCTTTGCAGATTTTCTCCACGGTTGGAACAGTCCTGAAAGTCATCACTTTCACGAGAAATTACCAGTTTCAGGTACTCCTGCAGTACGCCGATGCTCAGCATGCTCAGCAAGCGAAATTTGTGAGTTAATCCAAATAAATATACACCGCCTCTCTACCATTCCCGTGTCCGCCCGATGAATCCTTGCATTTTGAACTTGTCTCTCCGTTCCACACAGTCATTGAACGGCCGGAACATCGACAACACCTGTTGCACACTCCGCATTGAATCTTCCAACGTTTACGGTTTGAACGTGAAATTCAACAATGATACGTCCCGTGACTTCACCCGCCCTGAGCTTCCTCAACGTGGAGGAGTTGGGGCCGTTGCTGCATTTCAACCTGCAACGGTAGTTGCTGCTTTCGGTGAGAGTGACCTGATTTGAAGCTGTTGGAACTTCATTTTTCGAACTTCAGCATTTAATTTCAGATGTAAAATGGCAAGTACCTCTTGTTCTTCGCTGTGAGTTTCTTATTATTTTTACTGTTTCACAGGACAATATGGAAGTCGTTTTCCAGCAGCGACTGGCTTCCCTCAATCTGGTGGGTAACTGTTTGTTGGCCGTGTTAACCTTCACTCACCTGGCCATACTGTCCTGCATTTCCTGCACTAAACAGCACTCTTCAGCGATTATTTATATCTGCTTCCAGGGCTCAATGGTCCCGGAATACGTTTGGGGCCCCCCGCTGCAGCTGCTGAAGTTGGAGTTATCGCCCCTTCTGCTCTTGTGGCTCCTCTCTCAACCGACAACTCTGTCCTCTTGGCTTTAAATCTGAACGATGAGGTGGGAGATTGAGGGATCATCGGTCATCGGATAGTTTGTACTTTATTTAAATAAAAGGTGAACATATTTGTACATGTGCATATGCATCACGTGATTTATACCTGGAAAACTTGGTGAAAAAAAACTTATTATTCTTCACTGGCTTGGTTAAGTGCGACGTGAGATAAACAACATTATAATCTTCACATGTGGTTACTGTTGACTTAACTATGAACACAAATTGGCTTCTGACTGCGGTTGTGTGAAACCAGCTGAAATTTAAATAAATAAACATGGACAAAAAAGTGTTTAAAAGAAAGAACACCACGAAGATGAAGAGAACATCTGCTTGTGGATTGATACGAGGTGTTGGATAAGCGCGGCCGTGGCTGGCGGTTGCGCGAGTGGTGGCCGCAAAGACTGGACATTTATTCCACTTCAAAATTCCCTTTCATTATTTTTCTTGTCCAAAAATGTTGCTTCCTTGATTGTTATGTTTTTATCTTTGTTCTTATTGTTGTCTTTTTGAAAATTTATTTGATTGTTCCATATGCTGACTGTTTCCATTTTCTCTCTTTTCCATCCCCATCCTTTTCTTCCACCTCATCCTTTCCCACACTCCCCGTGTCATTTATTCCTGAAACCTTCTCTCGACTTCACTCTGTCCCATTTCACCACCATGTTGCCTCTCTGTGACCCCGTCCTCAATTTTTTTTTTTGTTTTTTTAACCTTTTTATTCCATTTTTCAAGGTGGTCACACTTCAAAGTTTATTTATCCTCTTTGGTATGTTGCCCAATTTCCATACTTTTACGATCTTGATGCAGCTATGTATGCCTTGAACCATTTTTTGCTATTTTTACACTTGCACAACTGTTTTTTAACTGCTGTTGTGTGATGGAAAACTCGAAACCTTACTCAAGTCGCTCCAGTCACGATACAGGTTGAATCATTTATTTAATACCAGTCATAGTTAAAACACCCCTTTTGAAGATAATTAATGGCCTTATTAAATTATATCGTTTATCAAGGTGTATCCTCGGACACCTTGCTCCCCCCCCCCCCGCTGGGGTCTGAAGGCGAATCCTCGGAAACCTCGCTCTCCCCCGCTGGGGTCTTAAGGCACATCCTCAGACGTCTCACTCTCCCCCGCTAGGGTCTTAAGGCACATCCTCGGACGCCTCGCTATCCCCCGCTGGGGTCTGAAGGCGAATCCTCGGACACCTCGCTCTCCCCCGCTGGGGTCTGAAGGCGAATCCTCGGACACCTCGCTCTCCCCCGCTGGAGTCTTAAGGCACATCCTCGGACACCTCGCTCTCCCCCGCTGGGGTCTTAAGGCACATCCTCAGACACCTTGCTCTCCCCCCTGGGGTCTGAAGGCGAATCCTCAGACACCTCGCTCTCCCCCGCTGGGGTCTGAAGGCGAATCCTCGGACACCTCACTCCCCCCACCCGCTAGGGTCTGAAGGCGAATCCTCGGACACCTCGCTCCCCCCACCCGCGAGGGTCTGAAGGCGAATCCTCGGACACCTCGCTCCCCCCACCCGCTAGGGTCTGAAGGCGAATCCTCGAACACCTCTCTCTCCCCCGCTGGGGTCTGAAGGCGAATCCTCAGACACATCGCTCTCCCCCGCTGGGGTCTGAAGGTGAATCCTCAGACACCTCGCTCTCCCCCGCTGGGGTCTTAAGGCGCTTCCTCAGACACTTCGCTCTCCCCCGCTGGGGTCTAAAGGTGAATCCTCGGTCACCTCGCTCTCCCCCGCTGGGGTCTTAAGGCACATCCTCGGACACCTCGCTCTCCCCCGCTGGGGTCTTAAGGCACATCCTCAGACACCTTGCTCTCCCCCCTGGGGTCTGAAGGCGAATCCTCAGACACCTCGCTCTCCCCCGCTGGGGTCTGAAGGCGAATCCTCGGACACCTCACTCCCCCCACCCGCTAGGGTCTGAAGGCGAATCCTCGGACACCTCGCTCCCCCCACCCGCGAGGGTCTGAAGGCGAATCCTCGGACACCTCGCTCCCCCCACCCGCTCGGGTCTGAAGGCGAATCCTCGAACACCTCTCTCTCCCCCGCTGGGGTCTGAAGGCGAATCCTCAGACACCTCGCTCTCCCCCGCTGGGGTCTGAAGGCGAATCCTCAGACACCTCCCTCTCCCCCGCTGGGGTCTTAAGGCGCTTCCTCAGACACTTCGCTCTCCCCCGCTGGGGTCTAAAGGTGAATCCTCGGTCACCTCGCTCTCCCCCGCTGGGGTCTTAAGGCGAATCCTCGGACACCTCGCTCCCCCCACCCGCTAGGGTCTGAAGGCGAATCCTCGGACACCTCTCTCTCCCCCGCTGGGGTCTGAAGGCGAATCCTCGGACACATCGCTCTGCCCCGCTGGGGTCTGAAGGCGAATCCTCAGACACCTCGCTCTCCCCCGCTGGGGTCTTAAGGCGCTTCCTCAGACACTTCGCTCTCCCCCGCTGGGGTCTGAAGGCGAATCCTCGGTCACATCGCTCTCCCTCGCCATTTTGTCTTAATTCGCCATTTTGTTCGGCAAGTGTTATCGTTTTCATATGAGGAGCTTGGAGCGATTTCATGCATTATATGTTGCGATTTTGCACGATCTACTCTCACGGACTGATTAAAGCACATAATCGAAATGTAATGTGAGTTTGTAGGATCGGATCACGTGGACTAAATAACTCGAAATCTGGAGTGAAACATGAAAATGTTACGAAATTGGCGGTTTCGTGTTTTTTTTTGTGGGTCTGTGTCATTTCCAATCAGCTTTCTATCGCTTGCCAAGCCAACCGTTCCTGATGAACCATTTAATTGGAGTGCCTGCATGAGTGCTTAAGCCATTTGCCCTGCGCCTGACAATTGATTGCAGTACAGTTTTGTGTCCCGTTCGGGACGTACAGTCGGCAGTTGCTACAAGGTAGAGGTACGTAGACAGCACACACGTACGTGGTACATATGGGTATATTTGGATCTGTAAAGGGACTCTCCACAGGTGTGTGTACACGTCTTCATACTTGGTTACGGGCACCGTGGTGGCAAAGTTTCATTCCATATCTTATGATGATGGTGGGTGGTGGAGGTTTTAACTTTTAACCTCAGCAGTCACCGTACGAGCGATCACGTTTTCCTTTGTCGTCGTGACCGTTTCTAAAGCAATTGGTTATTTTATATGAATCGGGTGTGCTTTGGAAAGGTTACGTGATTTCTCTTTGTGAGTTTCAAAGCAAAATATATTTGACAGCCCTCGATTTCCAAGCCGTTTACCGTGTTGACGTGTTTTCGAAATTAGAGCCAATTTTTTTCCACCCGTCACATGATGATTGGCAGCTGTTCATTCAGATTAATGTTTATGCAAATCTCCTTGAAACATCTATAAAGGAACGTTGTTTTTTAATTTGTGTTTTGAAATTCTCCCAAAAAAATGTGAAAGCAACTCAAGGTTTTTGGGTTGGAAACAGTCCATACTGTACTCGGTAATCACACTGACTCCAAACAGCTGATGACAAAAAATTGCAGATGTCGGTCGAGCAATAATATATCGTGTGTGTGTGTGTGTGTGTGTGTGTGTGTGTGTGTGTGTGTGTGTGTGTGTGTGTGTGTGTGTGTGTGTGTGTGTGTATGTGTGTTTTGCTGATAAAGCATACCATATTCTCTCTGCTAACTCCCCAACCCCACCCCTCTCCCTCTTTGTCCCATCCTTGCTCCACCCCCTACAAGTACAGTGCAGCACCCTCCTCCACCTCTCTGTCTCTCTCTCCCTCTCTCTCTATCTCCAGACATATCCAGACGGTGGCTATCTCCAGATGTCTCCAGATAGACCCTCCTCTCACACTGCCTTACCTTGCCCTCCCCTCACGTTGCCTTCCCTTCCTCTTATATTCCTTCCCCTCCCTTCATGCTGCCTTCCCTTCTCCCACCCTTCCTCACTCCCCCACCCCTCCTCGTTTCCCCCTTCTTCCTCACACGCACACATCCTCACTCCCCCTCCTCCCTTTGTATTCACATCAGTGAAATGGCGGGTGCTATTTGCTCGTTTCAAATAAAGCCCTCGACAAGCTTTCTAACTCCAACGTCATTCGGCAGCCTTCCTGCTTCTGTCTCTTACGCTCTAATAATCCCATTATCCATGTGGATTCCCAACGGAAAATCCAGCAGCCGTGGCCTCCATGCCCATGGCTCATGCTGCGAGACCCTCACAGAGCCCAGAGAAAACCTGCTGATATTCTGCAGTCACCATGCCCACCTCGGCCATGTTCCTCCCACAAGCTGTGCACTCGGTACAGCACATCAGTACTGTGGTGTGTTTTGAAATCCCCACCGCGCCAGTGTTCCACGCAGAGTGCTCGCGACATCGTTTCACCACGTGACCCCTCCATACACGTCTTCGTGCCCCTGCCTCTCCACCAATTTCTCAACTCAATCAGAAAAGTAAAATATTTAAAAAATATCATGTGACCGTTTAACCCTTTATTTACATGTAATGTTCTTTAATTCTACCTACAATCCCACACAGGAGTCTATGGAGATGTGCTTCGAGTGAAATTCCTACGACACAGGAAAGACAGAGCTCTGATTCAGATGTCTGATTCAGTTCAGGCTCAGCTTGGTAGGTTTGTATTTATTCATTCTATCTTCACGATAAGGCAGAAGTGACATGCAGTTTTGATATACAGCAGACCCTTCCCATTGGCGGGGGTTATGTTCTCGAAAACCCCCGCGTCGGGCAAAACTGCGATGTGCAAAGTTTAGACCTTATGGGGAAAAAATGGTTCGGGGAACAAACTCTCAAATGTGTCGACTTTTTAAACCCAAACTGCAGTGGTAACGAGAAGGGCACCCGGTAGAGCGCATACCACTGCAAGGCTGAATAGTTTATGTTTTGTATCCCACTGACTGGCCGGATCTGGATTCGGACCTGAACGAAAATTTCGTACCGATGTAAAGTGGTCGCAGTGACGCGCTGCTCCGGCGCATGCTCCCATACCTGACCCAACCTGGTCATGCATTTCACAGCAAAGACTCAACCATGGCACCGAGGAGCTTTAAAAACACCTTTGGGTTAAAGTTGTGGAAAGGCAGAGATCAGGGGATGGATATAAAAAATATTTCAAAGGCCTTGATCCCTTGGAGCACAGTCAAGACAATCATTAAGTGGAAGGTGAATGGGATGATCAAGACACTGCCTACATCAAGCCGTCCCTCCAAAGTGGATTACCAAGCAATGAGGAGACTGATCAGAGAGGCCACCAAGAGGCTAACAGTCACTTTGAAAGAGCTACAGGCCTTTATGGCAAAGACTGATCACTGTGTGTACGTGACAACAATATCCCAAGCACTCCACAAGTCTGGCCTGTGCGGTAGGATGGCAAGAAGGAAGCCATTACTCAAAAAAGCCTACCTTGAGTCCTGTTTAAGGTGTACAAAAAAACCACTCCGGAGATTCTGAAGCCATGTGGAAAAAAGTTTTGTTATTTGATGAAGCCAAGATGGAAACTTTTGGCCAAAATGAAAAACGTTACGTTTGACGCATACTCAACAAAGCACATCAGCCAAAGAACACCATCCCAACTGTGAAGCATGGTGGTGGCAGCATCACGTTATGGGGATGTTTCTTATCAGCAGGGACTGGGGCACTTGTCAGGATAGAAGGGAAAATGGATGGAGAAAAACCTGCTGCCTTCTGTCCTTGAGTGGCCCAGTCAGAGCCCCGACGTAAATCCATTCGAAAATCCGTGGCTTGACTTCAAGATTTGAAGATTGCTGTCCATCAACGCTCCCCACACAGCCGAACTGAGCTTGAACAGGTTTGTGCATAAGAAATGGGCAAATATGTCCCAATCAAGGTGTGCAAAGTTGGTAGAGACCTCGACCAACAGACTCACACCTGTAATTGCTATCAAAGATGCTTCCACTAAGTATTAAGTCAGGGGGGTGGGGGGGGTGGACATTTATCCAACCAAGATATTCTCGTTTTGTATTTTTAATTAATTTTTTGAAATTTGTTTGATATGTTTTTCACATGGAAGTTGTGGATTACGATGTGAAAATAAAGGTGTAAAAAGTCTCATTTAATGTAATTTAATTCCAGGCTAAAGGCAACAAAAGGTGAACATTTTTGAAAGGGGGTGTAGACTTTCTACAGCCACTGTAAATACAGTATATTATTTAATATACGTGATATTGTTGTGGGCCGGGGGTCGGTGGCGAGGACGACCACAAGACGGAGCAGTTGGGCCGTCTCCCACCGAACACCGCAATTGGAAGGTCGTCACCCCGGAGTCGACGGATCGCTTAAAGGACCGCGGTCGCCAATATTTTGACGGCGTGAGGTAGGGCCCACTTGTCTAATTCCAATTTACCTAAGTACCCACGCCGTCTAACTACCGGGGAAGCCACACCCTCGGCCGACTTTGTCCGAACCGAGTCGCTGTTACCGACTGGGATCCGGCGTAACCGAGCGGAAGTTACCAAAGCCGCGCCGGTCCAAATGAACAATTTACGGCACAGACGGCCTCACGATTTCTCAAGCCCGCACCGTGCTGGGCCAATGGCAGAAACGACAGGCAATGAGCTGGAACATTTAACAGGGGATTTATTTTACAATAGGGAGGGAGACGCAGAGCAGAGTTATCACGAATATGCAGGCAATGTACAGTGAGCAAAAACACTCAACAATTTCCACTTAACAGACTGGCGCACAACGCACAGACACACCCAAAAAGAAATGGACCCCACCGGGTCTTTATTCGGCCCTTCAGCTTGGGAGGGAAGGCGAGCTGAGGGTCAGAGTCTGGCCGGGTACCTGTCCGCCTCGTGCGGTTTCTTCGAGAAGAGCGAACCAGGATGGGACCAGCCGCGTCGAGTGAACCAGCAAGCACAGGACCACGGGACCACCGAAAAGAACCCCCGAACCAGATACTTCACCAACGAAGCGAGGACCCCCGGAAAAGACCGCAGACGACGACGACTGCAGACCAAAGAGCAAAAAGCCCAGATGACTACTGACGCACACCAAGGACAATGGCGACCCCTGATTGGAAAGAGTTTTGTGGGGTGATGTGCTGGCCATCCTCCTTTCCTGGGCGGAGTCGGTGTTCTGAGGTCAGGAAACCTCCGCCAACGTCCGTGGTCGAACGCACGGGGGCAATGGAGCGAAGAAGTGAAGGATTGATTTGTTGTCGTTGGGTATTGCAAAAATCCAACGAGAAAGAAACTCGCAGCGCACGGACACTTATCAACCCATTAAACATAGGGGAGGGTTCTAACTATAAACACATACTTATCGAAATAACTTAGCTTAGGGACTGCTGTCTGTTTGTGTGCAAATGGCTTCCAGGTTCGTAACAATATTACACACACCTGTGCATGTACAGCATCACATCAAGAGAGAGACAGAGATCCCACTTGAAGAAGCATTCTGTCGAATCCACCTTTTCCGACCAATCTTACTTTCACATGACTCCTCACCCTTCTCTCTCTTGTTTCCACGAACATTCATTCATTCATTCCTTTCCTTCCTTCCTCTGCCACTGAAGGTGGATGGCGGTTATGTTTTCATCCCTGTTTGTCTTTGATCCGGATATCTCAAAAAGTTGTGCATGGATTGGGATGAATTTTGGAGGACGGGTTGGGTGTGTGATAAGGAAGAAATGTTTCGATTTTGGTGAAGATCCACATTCGTAGAGTGGACTGGATTCTTCACCGTTGAGAGATTGGGCCAAAAACGATACATAACACGATATTTCCAAAGGATGTGGATGAGTTGGCGATGAGTCGGTATGCCCTCCACCGAGTGCCATTCTCGTTGTTTGTGTCTTCACTGCCCTACTCAATCTTGTAACACTGATTCATTTGTCCCTCTGTGACGCCAGTCTTGTATCATTTGAACGGAGTTCGTCTGTACAGCAACGATCTTCGTGTCATACTTTCTCGCCATCAAACGGTGCATATCCCGCAGGGACGCGATAATCAGGTAACGATTGTAGTCTTTGATTGTGCGAGGGTCCGGGTTCGTTTGAAGGCACGCGATGATCACCGAAGGCCGTTTCATTCCTTTCCCGCTTTGCCGTGACTAGGATGTGGCGAAGGATTTCACCGGCTCTCAACTTCATCGCTTCAAGAAACCTGGATCGAGGAACTTCCGAAATATCTGCCCACCGTCTTCAACTCTTCATCTCTCGAACATCCTGTACGCTTGGTTCCTTTCCATTCGGTCTTCGTCCAACTTCCTCGGGTTCTGTTCGTGAGGTCACAAGTTATTGAAAAGTGCATGCATATGAAGCTGGAGATTTAAGACGTGGTCAACCACACTGTGGTTAACTAGTTGAAAACATTTTGATTTTCTTTTTGCCATTTCATTGTGCTCACCTTCATGCTTCGTTTCACAGTTTTAGTTCTTCATTTAAGTAACTTCCGGTTCCGGGTGCCATCACGTGCGATGCTGTTTAGAGCAGGTTCTCCCTCCAGCTCATCAGGTCCGTTGTTACCCTCGCCGAAGGACAGGGTACTCACTGCATTTGGGTCTGTTTGACTTGTCGGATTGACGACATTTTCACCATAGGAGCGACTCCTCATGTGGAATATATTTGATTGATAATTCTGACGTCAGAAGTTACGTAGTGTGGCAGCCATGTTGGAAAAAAAAATTTGGACCTCTATCTCTGAAACCGCAAGGAAAAAATTTAAACTTGGCACATGGCAAGTACGTACTCCTCATGGGGAATAAGTGTGGTTTTTTTAATGACGTCATAATTGCATATGTGGAACGCTAGATCTGATCAGCATGGAAATTTTTGAGGGTCATCGAGGGACAAAATGATCGACAGAAAAAAAGATTGATGACGTCATCGGTCACGTGATTTGGCAGCCACATTTGTTTTTTTAAACCTTCGAAAATCTCTGAAGGGGCTGAACAGATTGAGATGAAACTTTACATGTACGACTGTATATTCATGAGGGAAAAATGGGTCACACATATGACGTCATCGGCACGTGATTTGGTAGCCATATTTGATTTACCCTCAAACCTATAAAAAAACAAGGACAAATGTGTCCAAGAGCCACGTCCTAAAGGTTTTGTCTTCACCAGAAGAAGAAGAACAACAACGCAGAGCTCTCTTAGAGCCAGTGTTCGCAACGCGACGCGGCTCAAAATCTTCTCCAGAATGGCAGGACAGATCGAGCGGAAACTTCACATAAATGTTCCCCAAGCCTTGGGGATACCATTGTATTCACGAATCATTGATAAGTTACATGGTCTGGCAGCCAGATTGGATTGAGCGAAGATCTTTTTAAAAATCATCTTGAACCGCTCAATCAATCGACATGAAACTTCACAGTTATGATCCGGTCCGGTCGTGCTGGGGAATATATGTTTTAAATTTCAACCTGATTGGACGTATGGTCTGGTGGCGCTAATTATTTTATTTTTTGATCTGGGTTATTTTTGATTATTTATTTATTTTTTGAATATGGCTCACTTGGCTGTGCCTGGATGTGTTTGAGGGTAGAGGAGTATCAGCTGAAATGTGAATCCTATCCAGGTTCCACCTGATGACTTCATCTTTGTTTTCACCTTGTTCGGGTTCCTTCTGATGACGACAATGCAGGACTCGTACCCATTTAGTCTTCCATTTGATTTTAATTGAATTAATTTTACTCCCATTCCAAATTAATTTGAACAAAAATAACGTCATGGGTCAGGGTTGAGTGTCCGATCAAAGCTGGACGTCTTGGTACCCGGTCATCACTGCGCGCAGTTGTAAAGTGGCAGTTCTAGTTACGTCTCTTATTAATTACGTCACACACCAGTACAGAAACATCACACAAAACTAAAAATGTTGTATCCATCCTGACCTCCCATCCGACATGTGTCATTCAGGCCGACGGTTGACGAAGAGAAGCTGCGGAAGCTGTTTTCGGACGCCGCCGGTGGAAACGTCCAAGCATTCAAGTTTTTTAAGTAAGGGAACGTTGTGAATGATTTGTGTAAATACCTGGGAGAGGGAGTTTGTGCAGGTGATGTGGATATTTTTTGAGCCTTTTAAATGATTGAGAAACAGCATTGGGATGATGGGGGCACGGTCGAGGCTGGGGTGCGTGGCGAGGCTGAGACGGGTGTGTGCGTTGAGCAAGGTGTGGGCGAGGTAAAGCACCAAAATTACTTACCTTGCTCGTTGTCCTTCACTTTTGGAGTCGTAGCTACCACGTGAACGCGAAGCGAAAAGTTGGGTTCACAGATTGGTTCCCTTCTGTCTTCCCGTCTGTCTATATACGCCAGTTTATGATCGAGGAATAACTTGAATTTCAATCGAACCTTGTATTTTGAACACAATTTTGGAACATTAATCGAAAAACAAACCTGCAGTTTAGCATTACCTTGGCTCTGAATTGGACCCGGTCGCACACGCGCAAAGATTAGTGAAATTATATTTTTTACCTTGTCTTACTCGACTTAACCTCCACCACTGAAGGTGGACGGAGGTTCCGTTTTCACCTGTGTTTGTCGATCTGTCTGTGAGCATGACATCTGAAAATGTTATGTACAGATTCGGACGAAACTTGGTGGACGGGTTTGGTACGTGACAAGGACGAATTGATTAGATTTTGGTGAAGATCCGAATCCGGAACCGAGTCTTTTTGGGGAGGTCTCCACCAGCTTTGCTCAGTGAGATGGTGAAATCATTGCCCATCCTTCACGTGAAAATTGCTCGAGCTCCGCCAAGTTTGATGGGGGATCGTCGATGGACTGCAATCTTCAAGTCTCGCCACAAATGTTAAATTTTGTTCAAGTCAGGACTTTGACCGGGCCCACTCAAGAACGTTCATTTTCTTCTTATTCAGCCACTCCAGTGTGATTTTTATCTTTGTGCTTCGGATCATCGTCCCACCTAGTTTCAGATTAATGACCGACTCGAGCAGGTTTTCATCAAGGATTCTCCTGGACTTTGCACCGTCCATTGTCCCTTCCATCTGACAAGCTTCCCTGTCCCTGCTGATGAAAAGCAACCCCATAACATGACGCTGCCACCACCGTGCTTGACAGCAGGGATGGTGTTATCTGGGTGATGTGCGGTGTTCGGCTTACACCAGACATAACGCTATGAATTTAGACCAAAAAGTTCAATTTTGTCTCCTCTCACCACAAAACGATTCTCCACTTGCCTACGGTGTCATTCAGATGCTTTTTCACAAACTCCGTACGAGTAATGGTTTCTTTATTGCCACCTGTCCAAAGAGGCCAGCTTTGTGAATGGAACGGGATATTGTTGATGGATAAACACTGACGCCCGTCTTGGACATACAGTGGAGCCTTGCAAATCTTTCAAAGTCGTTGTTGGATTTACAGTGACATCCTGAACCAGTTTCCTGCTTGCCCGGATGCTGAGTTTGGATGGGCGACCTGATCTGGGTGGACTCTCGGTGGTATGTTACGTCTTCCCACTTCTTAACGATGGATTCACCGTACTCGAAGGGATAATGAGTGATTTTGAAATCTTCTTATAACCCTCTCCTGAATGGTGCTTCTCCACCACTTTATGTTTGACTTCTTTGGAAAGATTCTTGGTCTTCATATTTGCCTTGCTGGTCGGCCAAGTGTGTTGCACCTTAAAACTCCTTAGATAATCGGAGGAGATTAATTTTTTTTCAAGTTAAACCACTGATTACATTCAGGTGAAACATAGTACACTTATTTTGTAACTTTTCGAACAATTAATTTACTCCTGAAGTGACTTAGGGTTAATTGGGCAAAGGGTTTGAATACTTATTCAACTGAGAATCATCTGATTTTCTCTGTTAATCGGACTTTTTCACATTTTAGACAAAATTATATGGTTTGTCATCTTGGTTTTCTGCTAGGCCTGACACATTAGGCCAGTCGCCCTCTGATTATAATAATTATAATAATAATTATACACTGTCCGACTTTGTTGTTAAGGTTAAGGAGACCGACGCAAGGTTAAGGAGACAGGTAAGAGAATGTAATCTCAGCCATGGGGTAATGATTTTTAGCTGATCTGTAATTGGAATTTCAGACGAGGTGTTGTCATCGTGTCCGTCCGTCCATCTGTCATTTCGACTTCTCCTGCCAAACCGCCAGGCCGATCCGGCTGAAAGTTGGCAGCAGGATTCCGCTCCTGACTGTTAACGGGAATCGCAAAGATTGTTCCAGTCACGTGACTTTAAGTCGGTCAGACTTCGTAAATTCCTTCAAAAAAATCTTCTTCTCCAGACCAACCATTCAGAATGCGACCAAATTTGGGGAACAACATGAGGTCAAGCTCCAGGTTCAGTTGTCTTCTTTATTTATTTATTTTTAATTGTTGCAGTAACTGCCATCTTCGAGATCTTCATGCAATCCCACGTGCCCTGTTTCACTTGAACGGATGTCGGTCTCCTTTCCAGGGAGACCCGTACGATGGCCTTGTTGCAGCTGGGCACTGTGGAGGAAGCCACCATTGCACTGATTAAACTGCACAACCATAATCTTGGTGACAAGGACTATCTGAGGGTGTCCTTTTCAAAGTATTCATGTCAATCAGAGATCAACTCTTGATTTTGCAACACACCACCCTTCTCCACCCTGTCAACCACACCTCATTTTCACACGAACGTTCAAACATTCCAGTTAATACCAGTTAGTGTCATTTCTCACTTTCGTGAGCCATTTAAAATTAAATGTGGAAAAAGGGACTCGAACTTGAGCACGTCCACTTGCTTCTCATAAATCTTGTAAATCTATTTCATGGAACACTTTGGCTGTCTTTGCATTCCAACCGTTTTCTATGGTTATTGGAGAATTATCTTTTGCAGCTTATTTTGTTCGGATTGCAAAAGATGAGGGTAGAGTGGCAGGACAAAGAGAGCAAAGTTAAAATGTTTCATCCAATTAATGTTAAAGTTTTCCATTAAGTTTATATAAAAATGCTTTTCCACTTTGTGTTGGCTGTAATCATTAAACCATTTTAATTCCTGATCCATTTTGCTGTCATTTTTTTGCTCACCTGGAACATGATTGAGGTGAGCTTATGGGACGGCTCGTCGTCCGTCCGTCATCGCATCCATCCGTCCGTAAACACTTGCAACTTCTTCTCTGAAACTGCTGATGGGATTCTGACCAAATATGGCGAAAATGATCTTTGGTGTGGGGTCAACTCAAGTTTGTTCATGCCATGCCTCCTTCACATATCAGTGCATCATCATGAGGTTGAAGGATCCCAAAAAGTACTTGGATTTTGATCGAGTTTGGCCACCGTTTTGGATAACAGGAAAACCTTTAACAATCCTCTCTCAAACCGCTGAACTGATCGAATGCAAAGCTTTCTATTTGTGATCGATTACTCACGGAAAACATTATTTGTTAACAATGCCATACCACATGACTAATGTCATGTGGTATGGCAGCCAAAAACACCTTTAAAAATACCTATTTCTGAAACCACTGAACTGATCAATGTGAAACATAAAATATATGATCGACTCCCTCTGGGAACATTTCATTGAAAGAAGCTGATCCGAATCACAATATGGCCGCCAGGTGAGGTATGGGAGCATGCGTCGGAGCAGTGTGTCACTGCGTCCACTACTATGTGTGAACATCTTTATAGCTGTGGAGGAACTCTGGGAAGGGTTTGAAACAGCAAGGTGCTTACCTTGGGTAGGCCTTCCTGGGTTGCTTTATGCAGCTTCTTGGGGTGGAGTGTTGGAGGTGTCAATTATTGGCCACCCCTCCCATCCTGGGCGGAGTATTGAGCTGAGGTGATGCGAATCCTCGCCCATGTTCGTGGTTGAACGCACGAAGAACAATGGCGCCGGTCAGAGCGAGGGGAAGGTGTAAAAATAAAAGAAAAACCCGATCAAAGTAACTCACAGCACATTTACATTTAATCACCCATTAGACAAGGGAAAGGAAACTATCTATAAAACATATACTTACCAATATAACTGAGCTATAGGACCTGAATGTTGTGTGTGATAGGTTTCCAAATTCGTAACAATACATATTGTTACGGTTCTCGGAACCGTATGCATACAACAGATAGTTGTCCTGAGTCAGTTATTCCATGAATATACGTGGTTAGTGTGGTGTAGTCAGGCCCACGGGGAGGGGCATGATGATGATGCATGATGGGCGTGATGGTGGAGGAGTGGCCGTGGGGTTCGGCGAGGGATATGAGGTGTGCACGCCGTCTGAGGTGTCGTAGTAATACTGGAGTCGGCCGGCTCGTGAGTGTACCGCGTACGGAATAAAGGAGAGCCGCGGGCACAGTACGCCCTGGCTCGCACTCGTGCAACACAGCCCGGCTCGACTGTTCCTCCGCTTCGTGTCTGCCTGCTAAGCATCTCCCATCCCAGTACAGTACAGTGGCGACGAGGATCGGCGGATCGGCGTGTGTAAGGGCGGTTCCAAGCTACGGAACCAAGTGTCTCACGGAACATGGCGGAAGGTCGCGGCACGGCACACGGACGTGTACCCGTGTTCGGGGGAGATGAGTTCGAGTTGTTTTCTGAACAGTTGGGTTGCTACTTTCAGGCAAATGATGTAGAGGATGAAGAGAAACGCAAGGCGATCTTGCTCGCCTCGCTATCAACGGAGCACTACCGCCTGCTGAGTGATTTGGTGGCTCCAAATAGACCCAGTGATGATATGCTATCCTTTCAGGACATCGTGACGAAAATGAAGACCCACTTGGCGCCGGAGAAGTCGTTACATCTCGCGCGGTTCCAGGATTCGATCATCTCGCTAAGGGTGGCGAGGAGCGCGTTGCGGACTTCGTGGCACGAGTGAAGCATTCGGCTGTGCCTTGCAAATTCACGGCAGAGGAGCGTCCAACAAGGCTCAGAGATCGTTTTATTTCTGGTCTGCGAGACGCAAAGATGGTAGCGGCTATCCTGCGATTGACCGACATCACATTCGACTCGGCGGTCGTGACTGCTTCGTCTGTCGAACAGACGCTCACGGATGTCCGTGCCATTGCTGGCCAGGACGCAATGAGTAGCTCCAGCTGGAGTATGGCAGCTAATCCCGAAGTCAATGCGGTAATCGCACAAGTGCCGCGAGTCACGCAGCCCGGAGTCCGAGCGGTGGCTCAAGTGCCGCAGGTCGCACGCGCGCCTGGCGGTGCGGGACGAGGGGCACCGCAGCACGATCGCACCGGGAGCGAAGGGGCACCGCAGCACAGTCGCACCGGGAGCGAGGGGGCACCGCAGCACGGTCGGGCCTGGAGCGAGGGGGCACCGCAGCACGGTCGCGCCTGGAGCGAAGGGACTTTCCGCGGCTGCTGGGGGTGTGGGGGTCCGCACCTGCGACAAATGTGCCCGTATAAGAACACCGTGTGTTTGCATTGTCACAAGGTGGGACATTTGAAGCGTGTGTGTCGGATGGCGGGAGCCTCCGTTGGGGTCATGGGTGACGAGGTGCGAGAGGACCCCAGTGACCTGGAGATCGGCCTGCAACCGGGGCCTGACAATGCCGGCGAACCAGAGCGGGAGATGCAACCACGGTTGAGTCTGTTTTCCGTTGGTTCGGAGATAACGACGCCTTTCACGGTTGAAGTCGAAGTGAATGGCCAGCCTGCTGTGTTTTGCGTGGATGCCGGGGCTGCGGTGTCGGTCATGGGTGAGCGGGCGGCTCGTGGTCATCGCGGTATTCGCCTGGTCAAGACGGCCTTGTCGTTATACACGTACACCGGTGAAGCGGTGCACCGCTTGCGAGGGCCGACGTCTCAGTGCGCTACCGAGATCGACGCGCCCGGCTCTCGGTGTTCGTTGTACGAGGGAGGGGCCCCCCTGTTGGGTCGAGACTGGCTTGCGCACCTCGGACTGGGTCTCCGGTTCGTACCTCCAGATGTGCCGGTACTCTCTTCGAGGCCTTCATCGAGTACCGAGGGCGAGGCTCTGGCGGGCGGTGAGAGCCGTATCAGCTCTCGCGATGAGTTCCCGCGCTGTGGCAAGGTTCGAGAGGCAATGCGCATCGGTGTGGTTCAGGCAGCTTCAACAGGTGGCGGTGGGCCCGTGGCGTTAAAGGGAGTCGCGAGTCGCAGCATCGAGTCGACAACCAAGGAGCGGACTCGTGATGCGGGTTGTGGGTTGTTGTTCATGGCATATGTGTTTTTCCTTGCTCTAGTGATGCAGTTTAACGTTGTTGAAATAAATGCCAGCAGTTCTCATGTAAAAGTGGATGTGGCGGAGATCAGTCAATGGGAGTTGGATTATGGTCAATGTGATGTGGGGGCGAATAAAGAAGGTTTGTTAGCCTCCAGTTGCTCCAGACCGCAGGTAATTACTTTGTCATGTGCTGGGATTTTATCAAAAAGCGCGCTGTACGGAAAATGAATTTGCGATGCTTCGAATGTTATTCGTAATGATTTATAACGAGCCTATGATTGCAGTGTGGTTTAAGTGGAGTTGCTCCCGTCTAGCGGCCGTGTGGGTCTCGGAGATCGACTCGGCACCAAGACTGGTGCCCTGGTCTGCGTTACCTCCACCTCTGATTGCGAGCACAACTCGCTGTGTTCGCTCAAGGCCGTTGGGACGGGCGTTGGCGTCTCGACTGATTGTGGTGCGTGAGTTGTTTTGGCGCATTAAATGCATGCAGCCAGCAGCGCTGTTCAGCGCCCCCGGCCAAGGTCTAGGGCTGGCGCCACGGCTTCCAGATAGCGGGCTGCCGGCCTCGGGATGTTTATCTACGTCGGGTCTGCCTGGGGGGAGTGGGCCGGAGGCGTTTGATGGGGCCGGAGGAGGTTAGCTCGAGAGGTCATTACGACCTTGGCCAGGGTCATGTCAGCATGGGCCACCTGGGGGGGGGGCGTTTTTGCTGCATAATGCCGCTGTGCTTCTCATTTTGCTGCTTCATATCGGTAACGCGGTCAGACCTGACCTTTGCTGCTCCACTTGCTCGCATCGACACATTATATGATGTGGTGTGCTATTATACTTTGTTATTTTCATTTTATTTCCATGATTATTATACGAAATCCTTCGTGTTCTGCATGCTTCTTATAATACTGATCATTTAATAATCATACTTTTAGGAGGGAGGAGTGTGGTGTAGTCAGGCCCACGGGGAGGGGCATGATGATGATGCATGATGGGCGTGATGGTGGAGGAGTGGCCGTGGGGTTCGGCGAGGGATATGAGGTGTGCACGCCGTCTGAGGTGTGGTAGTAATACTGGAGTCGGCCGGCTCGTGAGTGTACCGCGTACGGAATAAAGGAGAGCCGCGGGCACAGTACGCCCTGGCTCGCACTCGTGCAACACAGCCCGGCTCGACTGTTCCTCCGCTTCGTGTCTGCCTGCTAAGCATCTCCCAACCCTACCTTTTGTCTGGTGGGAAGACGAGGGAGTGTGTTGCGATGGGATATTAGTTAGGTTATAAAATCATTTTCCTTTCCATTTCCCACTCTTCCTCTTTTCACTGCTTCGGTAAATTCATCTCGCTTGCTCCCCTCGTTTCGCTGGCCACAGTGTACCACCGTCAACCCGCTGTATCCGGAGTCTCGTTTTGAGGCAAAATCCCGACGTTCGCTATGGAAGCTGCGCCACCATCCACCTCCCCAAACCCAGACACGCGCGGCGTGGGTGGTTGTTGGTAGATTGAAAGGAAGAAGTCGTTTGTTGTGGATCGAAAGGAAGAAGTCGGTGGGAGTTGGTTGAAAGAAGGTCGAAGGCGTGAGAAGTCGGTTGGAAAGTGGAGAATTGAAGGAGGTGTTGTGAAAGTGTTCCTGCGGCTTGGCTCTGTCTGCGTCTCGCCTCGACGGCCCGCCTCCTGTACTGGTCCCCGCCGACACGACCTCGACCAAGCCTCTTACCTGGACTCCCACGGACCGTGCCGGGGCGCGGGTGGTCGACGATGATGTCATGAGCAGTACGAAGTGGGCTGTCGACGATGATGTCATGAGCAGTACGAAGTGGGCGGTCGATGATGATGTCATGAGCGGGGCGTTGGTGGTAGATGTTGATGTCACGGACCGTGCTGGAGTGCGGGCGGTCGATATGTCGTCTCTGTTCGATCTGCGGACGTCCATGCTTGATATCCATACGTCTCCATTTCCTAGTGTTTCCCTTCCCTTTGCTGGAGTTTGACTTCCTGGTTTCTTTGTTCAGCTCAGAGTAAAACTTGATCGTGTTTTCGTTGGTTTCACTGTCTATGGTGGTGATGTTCACTGTTGAGCTTGTGGGAGTATCTGTTCAGCCTGAGGATGTCTCCTCTCAATTTGTTTGTGTTTCTGTTCGTGTTGTTCACTCGTTCAGTCCGTAGTACAAATTGCTGGGGTTTCAGAACATGTTGGAAAACTGGGACTTGGTTTTGTTGAGATGTACTCGGGTTGTGGGGTACTCTTGGTTCGATTCCTGCTGACTCCATCACCGATCCTGAAGGACCAAGCATTGAAAAGTGTCATGTGAGTAAACAGTAAAACATCAAAAACAAACTTCTCATCTTGATAAGAAGTTTTCTGTTTCCTTTTGTTAAAAAAAACAAAGTATTTATAGTTATTCGCACTTCCTCCACACCTCACCCACTCTCCCCATTGTTATATATATTTGTTATATATAACAACACATTGTTATATATTTTGATTTTCCGCTTCTTATTGTTTTCATCCTCTTCTCCTCTTTATATTATTTCTTTATTTTTTACGAACTGGAAAGATACTGGTGGTGGTTTCGGTGACGGTGATTATTTCGGTGGTGAACTTGGAGAGGGTGATCCTTTTACATCTGGTTGAGAGGGAAGAGAGCATTTGGGGTTTACACCCAATGAGACACCGCGTCCTGATTCAAAGGTGACTCGGCCCACGGATCCTCCCTTGAAGAACAAGACCTCTCTGTAGTCCCAGCGCCTCCTTCGATGACTTCATATTTTGTTTGCAACACGCAGATGTGTTGGATTACTTGTTCAATTTGCCGGCGTATTTCATCGGACCTCTGTCGTCTCTGTTCGGTTTTCTTGCTTTTCTCTTCCATTCTGCATTGAAATTCCAGTTGTTTCTCTTCACCTCGAAATTTGGATTTCTGGTCATTCAGAGCAGAGGCATCAGGTAGATAAAGAGTTGTTGCAAAGTCTGAGGCTTTTTGAGAGATTGCCTGTTCAACTTGCAGGTGTTTTTGTCCGTTTCCCTGATGTCTCTGTTCGATTTCTTTGTGTTTCTGTTCCCTTTGTTGGAGTTTGACTTCCTGGTTTCTTTGTTCAGATTGATCGTGTTTCCGTTCGATTTTCTGGCTGTTGAATTGAGATTGTGAGAGTGTCCGTTCAGCTTGCGGATGTTTCCCCTCAATTTGTTTGCGTTTCTGTTGGTGTTGTGCACATTTCGGTTCAGTCCGTAGTTCAGATTCCTGGGGTTTCAGGACATGTTGGATGACTGAGGCTTGATTTTGTTGAGATGTACTCGGGTTGCAGGGTAATCTTGGACCGATTCCTGTTGGCTCCATCACCTATCCTGAAGGACCAAGCAATGAAAGGAATCCAAGTGTCAGATGCAGAATAAAATCAAAAACAAATTTCTCATCCAGATAAGAACTGTTTTCTGGTTCCTCTTGTTTAAAAAAGGAAGTAAGAGAGTCATAAGGGGATAAACTGCCAACCCACGGAAAACCACGTAAAACAGAAAGGAAGGGAAATGATAAATTAGACAAAAATATTGTTGTGGCTTCTCGCCACGCCGGCGTGCGGACGACCGCATCAGCCCAATTGGCGGCCGCGCACCCACCGAACGTGGCAATCCAGTCGCAGCTTTCGGATCAACGCCGAAATCCAGCTACGGGGGTGTTTTAACCGCACCACAACCTTGTCAATGCTCTGCCCGCAAGCTACAGGGTCGATCGCCGAATTGTCGATTTACCTAATTATTCGCGTGGACAGACTACCGAGAGGTTGTACCTCAACGGGACCTGCTCGGAAACGAGCCGCTTAAGCAGCTCGCTCCGTTTGCGATTGCCGAGCGGTTTTTATATCGCCAGGCCCTGTCAGACTCGATTATCTTCTCGGTGTTAAAAACCGGCTAATATTCCGAACATCATTATGGCAGTTCAATGGAGGAAGGGACGCAACGAGCAGGTAAATATTCAAACAAAGGGGACATTTCTTTTCAATGCAGGCACGTATGCAATGAATGAGGGGGGGGGGGGATGGGTACAAGACACAAGCAAAAAGACCTACAGCCGATGTCTACTTATTATGTACAAGCACTTAACAACAATTCTACTTATCGGACAAGGCGCCACAGACTTCCATGCAAAACCCCAGAAAGAAAAGACCCGGGCTCATAAGCCTTTAATATTTGCTCGGAGCCAGGATGACCGAAGGGACTCCGGGAGACCGAGCAGGCTACCTGCCACCCTCTTCGTGACTCGATGGGCGACCCTCGATGTCTCTACCCGAACTCGTCTCGACTCCAACAACGCCTTCAACGGTGCCTCCAACGGCGAACCGGCTGGCGACTCCAATCCGGCTCCGACTCGACCAACTCCAACCAACTGCTCCCGCTCTCCACACCGATTCCACCGGTTCCACCGATGTCCTCACCAATTCTCTCACAACCGCCTCCTCGCCATTCCAACGTGGCCTTTTATCGCCCTGGGCGTTCGCCCCTCTCTTTTCCGCGCGAAGGGGAGAATTCCAGGGGAGTTCGGCTTGGCTCTGTTGTTGTTGCCCAACCGTCATTTCTGTTTACCCATTCTGAGGGATATCGGGGCTGGAGTTGAGTTGAGATGCTGTTTTCGGGGTGGTGGTGGCGTGGTTCGAGTGTGGTTGGCGCTGTGGTGATGCTGTTTGGTTGAAATAAAAGATAGAACAGAACAACGGCTAACTCAAAGATGCACAGCCTGGTACATGAATAATGCCCCTTTATACATCGGTGGGGAAATCTAACCTGGAAACACACTTACCGAAATAACTGACCTCTGGGGAACCTGAATGGTGTTATGTGAATTTTCACAACCGTAACAATATTGTTGCGGTTCTGAGAACGTAACAATATTGTTGCGGTTCTGCAAAAGATTGCTGGAATCGATTTGATCGACAGCTGTAGGAATCAGACTCATATCTGCGCTGAGATCAAAAACGAAGGATTCCAATTTATCAGAAAAGGCAAAACGTGCATTCGGCGACATTCTTGCCTTTGTCAAGGCAAACGTGCTTCTTGGTAGTCGTCCAGAGTATCTCAAATCCATCTCCGATCGGTACTTAGACATTTGTGATGAACTCGACGAGGAGTCTTCCATCAGTAATACTTCATACTTCGCTGAGCTTCTGCGGAAACATGTTGTTGGAAGGGTGACCGTGTACACTACTGAGAATAGAAAGTCGGGCGCCATCGTCCACAGCAGCCTTTTAGACTATGCCTCCATCAAGGTTGTCTATGATTTCAAATCATCGCCGGAAGGCCAAGTATTCACGGCGGCATTGTTGTTGAGGAGGGCATTGAAAGGGATGGAAAAAACACCATTGAATGATCCACTCGATATGGATTCCTTGCTTAGAGGGGAGGGTAAATCCCCCGAACTGGTTGAAACATTCTGTAGAGTTTTGTTCGGCGGACCCAACATGGAGGCACATTCTGAATCGGTAAGAAATAGAGCCACGTGTGCTGGCGAAGATGCACTCTTTATTGTTTGCAATGGCAGAGTCATGCCACGAAAACACATCCTGCTCTCAATGTTGATAAAATCCCTTACCGGTCGCCGGAAAATACTCACGATGCTCAACAAATTCGGGTATGGCATCAGTTACAGCAAGGAAGAAGAGCTGGAGACAGAATTGGCAAGCGCAATTATGGAGAAGGACAGATGCGCTCCCGATGGCGCAGCGCACGGTCTTGTTATGGGTAACGCTTGGGATAACTACGATGAACTTACCCACACACTGTCTGAGTCTGATACGCTCCATGACACAATGGGTATCTTCTACCAAAATCAGCCACTGCTTGTAGAAGAGATAGAAAATCCAGATCCTCCCATTAGGACTATTCGTCAGCCGACTGTGACAGCACCAAACGTGACCCCTTCAATGTCATCGGCAGATAGCAGAATCACCCCTCGGTAGTTGTTGCAGTCCTGGCAATCACTCTGACCTTTAGGGAGATGTACAACAAGGCCCCTCTTCCAGTCAGTGGGAATGATGCCTGTGTTCCAGGTGGAGCACAGAACTGCATGCAATGACAGGAGTACAGCATTTCCACCCGCCTTGAGAAGTTCAGCATGGGTGCCACAGATCCCTGGAGGTTTACCCCATTTCAACCGGTTCACCGCAGCCTTTTTCCACAAATGAAGGTGGATCACAGTTGATTGGAGGGTCAGCAATGGGGATAGAAACACCCCTAAAATCCAACTTGACAGCTGGTGGATCAGCCTGGTACAGCCGCTCAAATTAACTGGACCAGCTGTCCTTCATTTTGGACTCCTCTGTCAAGAGCCCATCACCCTGTGCTCTAACTGCAGTTCACCGAGGGACGGACTTGGACGAACGCAATGTGCAAATTCCCCTGTATGCAGGACGAGAATCACTTGACCACAGGTGATGCTTTCACCTCTCACAGATTCCTCGCACATAGGCTTCCTTGTTCACCTTGAGAGCATATGAGGCGCCGCGAGGAGGAGTGATGTCAGGGACACATCGGCCATTTTGGAGTTAATGCCATATAGCACTATTTTAACCCTTACCCTGTCATCCGAGCCGATCATCATCACATCATTCAAAAAATGTCTCTTGCATCACTCCTCCTCACGTGGCCTCATATGCAGTTTCACTCCTCAGCTCCCTGAACAGCTCAGCTCTGCCATTAAGCCTGGCCCTGCAACTCTGGTCAATAGTATCCAGTGTGCCTTGAGAGACAAAATTATTCTTTACCCTATTGTGAGTTCCAAGTCATCCACCGGCAACATCAACGATGGTGGGCTTGGAGGCACTCCCCAACTCTTCAGGATTCCCCAAAGCACCCAGACCCCCCAAATCCCCACTCAACCTGTTCACAAACACTTCAGCTACATTCTCATTCTTCAGCTTGCCTACATCTAGCCTCGGCTGGGATGGTACCATTCTCCCGGATTTATGCTACAACTTCAGAGATGCTACAACAAGCCTGTGGTCGGTCTTGAGGAACTGAGCACTCCGGTAAACTCTGCAGTTCTGGATCATCCTCCAGCCACCATCAATTATCACATGCAAATCTCTTTTGCTGCACCACCAGCGTTGGAATACCAAGTCCAGTGATGAGCCTGGGGGGTGCTGAAACCATG
Organism: Eptatretus burgeri; assembly: GCF_056783735.1. Lineage (NCBI taxonomy): Eukaryota > Metazoa > Chordata > Myxini > Myxiniformes > Myxinidae > Eptatretus > Eptatretus burgeri. The sequence goes on from NC_140981.1 coordinate 1,266,286, forward strand.
AACCGTTTTCATGAACAATGAAAGTCTCAGCCAAAGGTACTCATAGATTTTGAGAGGTGTAAGAGCAGCATACGAACAGTGAGAAATGGTGTACTTGATCTACAGTGTGACTCTACCACCAGGACAGGGTTCATGTCGGTCAAATCAGAGGAGACAATATCAAGAGGGAGACACAAAGGAGTCAGGGAGGTCTCGTGGGAAGAAGGATTCTGGTAAACAGATGATGTCCAGTTTATCACCAGCTGCCTGGATTGAGTGATCTGTCAGGTTGGAGATGCCTCAGATGTTTGAGGTCCACAAAATTTAGTGACAGGGGAGGAGGCTTTGGGAGGGGGAAGCTTGAGGGGGTGGGATGATAAGTGTTGCAGAAAGATGGAACATGAAGCTTTGAGTGTGTGGATTGAGGGCAGATGTGGAAATAGAGGACATGAAGTGGAGGGATGCTGAAGAAAGGGACACGTAGAAGGGGAGGATTTGAAGGATATGGACTTGTTGGAGATGTGTGGGAGGGTACTGACACAGTTAAAGGACGTGAAGATGATTTGATTGTTGTGAACAGCCAACCTTTGCAAACTGGACTTCTCAAGATTCACAAATTGGACATATGGAGATAAAGGTCATGGGATGGGTGGGAATATTTTTTATTGGAGAGAAAGGTGGCGCTGCAGGTATGGGAGGAGGGTTGATGGACCAAGCGTTTAGCTTGCAGAGTTTGGGAAAATAATAATTCTGAAGAAGAAGAAGAATTAGCAGAAGAGGAGAAGGCATCAATTGTGGTGAAGAAGAACATGTGTGATACTCCTGGTGGAGAGAAAAGGAAAATGTAAAGATTGAAGTTTGGGCAGAAGGAAATTCAAGGAGAATGAGATCATTTTGGAGTGAAATTTTGTTGTTGTTTTTTTAAAGCGAGGAGGGGAAATAGGATGACGTTGAGGAGGTAAGAAAGTGCAATATTTGGGGGAAAAGGAAGCAAAATGAGGAACACGGCATCAAAGGGGACAAATAATTTTCATGGCAGCTATCCGAGGAGTAGGCCTTGAACAACAAGAAAATTCATTCAGCAATACTGTTGCGGCTTTGAAAGGCCCCAGGGAGACACATCCGACATGTAAGGGTTCCCTCGAGTTGTTACATCTGCAGCAATTTTGTTTTGCTAAATTACCTCTCCCCTCTCATCAGTGGATAGGGACATGTGTTGTGCTTGTGTAGCGGATTTAAAACTCCCTTTGTAATTCTTCTCTTTCAAAATCTCTCTTCTAATATCTCTCTCTCTCTCTCTCTCTCTCTCTCTCTCTCTCTCTCTCTCTCTCTCTCTCCCTCTCTCTCTCTCTCTCTCTCTCTCTCTCTCTCTCTCTCTCTCTCTCTCTCTCTCTCTCTCTCTCTCTCTCTCTCTCTCTCTCTCTCTCTCTCTCTCTCTCTCTCTCTCTCTCTCTCTCTCTCTCTCTCTCTCTCTCTCTCTCTCTCTCTCTCTCTCTCTCTCTCTCTCTCTCTCTCTCTCTCTCTCTCTCTCTCTCTCTCTCTCTCTCTCTCTCTCTCTCTCTCTCTCTCTCTCTCTCTCTCTCTCTCTCTCTCTCTCTCTCTCTCTCTCTCTCTCTCTCTCTCTCTCTCTCTCTCTCTCTCTCTCTCTCTCTCTCTCTCTCTCTCTCTCTCTCTCTCTCTCTCTCTCTCTCTCTCTCTCTCTCTCGACACACCTCAATAAAGCACATTCATACACAACGTTGTACTTCACAAAAGCCACATTTCAACTCACTGAAAATCAAAGCCAGCACATCATAAAGTGCATCAATAAGCGGACTGGGAGTGTGAGTATTGTCAATGGACAAGCAACAACAGAACAAAGCACCACACATGGGCGAGCTTGGGCGTGAGCTTCATTGTCGAACCACTGGCTCGGCCAATGAGCGCAGCGTGGCAACAGGAGTGCATATGTCACAATCGACGCTGGGGACCTGAGTATGTGCCTTTTCAAGGTTTGATATAAATCGGACAAGCGGTTCCCAAGTTACGGCCATTTATCTGTCAACCAATGACAAGACACGGTGCTATGACGTCAGAATTAATGTTTAATTATTTTTGTTTTTCATGATTGACGTCACAATTCTTCTTCGTTTGGTATGACGTCACAATCGACGCTGGGGACCTGAGTATGTGCCTTTTCAAGGTTTGATATCGTTCTTCATCCGTTTCAGCTGTTTCCCAAGTGTGTTTCTCAAGGTTTGAAAGCTGTTTTTTTTCCCAACGTTTGAATTAATTGTTCAAATTATTAATTCATCCCAAGGTTTGAATTTTCCCAAGGGAAAGAGCTGTTTCCCAAGGGTTTGAAAGCTGGTTTTTCCCAAGGTTTGAATTAATTGTTGTGCTTGGTGGACATTTGTGAATACATTTACAGAGAGAGGGGCGAGAGGGGAGGGGGGAGAGAGGGGCGAGAGAAGGGGTGAGAGAAAGGGGGCGTCACAATTCAAGAGAGGGGAAGATAGGAGGGGGCAGGAGTGGGGGGCGAGAGAGAGAGGGGCGAGAGAGTCGGGAGAGAGAGGAGGGGGGAGAGAGGAGGGGCGAGACTCGGGGGGAGAGAGGGGGAGCGAGAGAGAGGGGGCATCACAATTCTTCTTCTTCTTCGTTTGATATGACGTCACAATTGACGTTGGGGACCTGAGTATGTTTCCCAAGTTATGGCCATTTATGATACGGTTGGTCCGATCTAATTGAAACAATGCCCCAATCCAGTCGTCGTTTACGAGAGCGAAGGAACGAAGCTGCACATACTGGCACGCACCTACGGGCACGCACCTACGGACACGCACTAGTTGACATAATCTTTGATAAATTCTTATCACATAATATCACATGGCTTAATATGACTGAGTGAAGTCGATGCATATCTCGCTGTCGAAGGGTGCATTGCACCGAAGGAACATCAGTTCCTCAAACCTGGCATCGGATAGGAGACATCTGTTTGGCCTGAAGACTTTTCCCGCAATGGAAAAGAGTCACTCCACAGGAGCAAAAGAAGCTGGTATGGCCAGAAAGCGGTGGGCTAACATGGCCAGCTGGTGAAATGAGGTCTGGTTCTGCTTCCAGTAGGTGAGTGGGTCGGAATCTTCTGGTGCTGCAGGATCATCCAAGTACTTGGTCTGTGCTTACCTTACTTACTTACTTGAGTCTGTGCTTGGCAGGGGGTGACAGCAGGTGTGGATGAAGCCAGAAACCTGAACAGTTTAGACTTCTTCCTGGGTGGGGAGGCTGCCTCGCTGGAAGGTGAAGGAAGCAGTGAGGTCACCTTGTCCTGCAGAAGGTTTGTGATGTTCTGAACATCCTCAGCAGAACACCAGCAAGCTTCCAATGAGGATCCAGAGGAGCTGCTATCTGGAAGGACTCCTGCAGCTCGTAAAGTCCCAAACGGGTGTCGATGGAGGCTGCAAGTGTTGACACAAACTTGGAATTGTAGGTCCCAGAGAGGTTTGCTAGTTCTGCTCGGAGACCACGAACACAGGGCAAAACAAGACTGGCTGTTACTGTCTTCTGTCCCTGGCACTAGTCTGGAAAGGCCTCCTGTGGCCTCCTGGAAAGGGATGAGATATTCTGAGATCTCGCTGATGATCCTAAGCTCACTCTTGGTGAGCTTACCTGGAAACTTCAGTTTGTGTTACGGTAATGATGATTTGTGTTCCGGTAATGATGATTTGTGTTCCGGTTATGATGATTTGTGTTCCGGTAATGATGATTTGTGTTATGGTAATGATGATTTGTGTTCCGGTAATGATGATTTGTGTTCCGGTAATGATGATTTGTGTTATGGTAATGATGATTTGTGTTAAGGTAATGATGATTTGTGTTCCGGTAATGATGATTTGTGTTATGGTAATGATGATTTGTGTTCCGGTAATGATGATTTGTGTTCCGGTAATGATGATTTGTGTTCCGGTAATGATGATTTGTGTTATGGTAATGATGATTTGTGTTATGGTAATGATGATTTGTGTTATGGTAATGATGATTTGTGTTCCGGTAATGATGATTTGTGTTCCGGTAATGATGATTTGTGTTCCGGTAATGATAATTTGTGTTAAGGTAATGATAATTTGTGTTACGGTAATGATGATTTGTGTTACGGTAATGATGATTTGTGTTACGGTAATGATGATTTGTGTTACGGTAATGATGATTTGTGTTACGGTAATGATGATTTGTGTTACGGTAATGATGATTTGTGTTAAGGTAATGATAATTTGTGTTCAGGTAATGATAATTTGTGTTCAGGTAATGATAATTTGTGTTAAGGTGATGATAATTTGTGTTAAGGTAATGATAATTTGTGTTAAGGTGATGATAATTTGTGTTACGGTAATGATAATTTGTGTTAAGGCAATGATAATTTGTGTTACGGTAATGATAATTTGTGTTACGGTAATGATAATTTGTGTTACGGTAATGATAATTTGTGTTACGGTAATGATAATTTGTGTTACGGTAATGATAATTTGTGTTACGGTAATGATAATTTGTGTTACGGTAATGATAATTTGTGTTACGGTAATGATAATTTGTGTTACGGTTATGATGATTTGTGTTCCGGTAATGATAATTTGTGTTAAGGTAATGATAATTTGTGTTACGGTAATGATAATTTGTGTTACGGCAATGATAATTTGTGTTACGGTAATGATGATTTGTGTTCCGGTAATGATGATTTGTGTTACGGTAATGATGATTTGTGTTCAGGTAATGATCATTTGTGTGAAGGTGATGATAATTTGTGTTACGGTAATGATGATTTGTGTTACGGTAATGATGATTTGTGTGAAGGTGATGATAATTTGTGTTACGGTAATGATGATTTGTGTTACGGTAATGATGATTTGTGTTACGGTAATGATGATTTGTGTTATGGTAATGATAATTTGTGTTAAGGTAATGATCATTTGTGTTAAGGTGATGATAATTTGTGTTAAGGCAATGATGATTTGTGTTACGGTAATGATGATTTGTGTTACGGTGAATAACACACATCATTACCGTAACACAAATCGAAAAATTAAATAATTAATTGATGAATAAATAAATCAGAAATACTTCTTGAGAGCAAATCACTTGTTCACCGTCGCGTCTAAATATCAGCTATTTCCAGGATGAGAAATAAAACAAATGAAAAAGTAATTAATCAATTAATTGTTTGAATTAAAAAAAGAAAGTCAAAATACCGTTTTTTTCCAAAGAAAATCTTCACTTTTGTCCCCAAATTTCAGTTTGAAGATCCGAATGTGTGTGCGGATCTGGCTCCTCGAGTGTTTTTACCGGATTCTTCACCTTTGAGAGATGGGACGGCCATTCCAGTTGTAAACACACCTTGCTCTCGGATATCTACAGAGGGAAACTTCGTTCTGTTCGGATAAACCTTCTTGGAGTTCTGGTGAAAAATGTTAAAATGTCTGTGATACCACCGGGTGACACGGGTGAGTTGATGCACTTTGATCCGCGGGGGTTTGAAAGGGGCTCGCAGATGAATTCTGCCATTTCGACCGGATTCTTGATAACATGGATGGCCTGACATGATAACACGGATGGCCCGACATGATAACACGGATGGCCCGACATGATAACACGGATGGCCCGCCATGATAACACGGATGGTCCGACATGATAACACGGATGGCCCGACATGATAACATTGATGGCCCGACATGATAACATGGATGGCCCGACATAATAACACGGATGGCCCGACATGATAACATGGATGGCCTGACATGATAACACGGATGGTCCGACATGATAACACGGATGGCCCGACATGATAACATTGATGGCCCGACATGATAATATGGATGGCCCGACATAATAACACGGATGGCCCGACATGATAACATGGATGGCCCGACATGATAACACGGATGGTCCGACATGATAACACGGATGGCCCGACATGATAACATGGATGGCCCGCCATGATAACACGGATGGTCCGACATGATAACACGGATGGCCCGACATGATAACATTGATGGCCCGACATGATAACACGGATGGCCCGCCATGATAACACGGATGGCCCGACATGATAACACGGATGAGATGCCGAAGAAGATCAGGGATGTCAGGCTATCTACAACTCGTTCCCAAACGTTGACATTTGTCCGAGAATGTACCTGTGCACACCTCCGTCGAACTGCTCAGTACATGTGCAACAATAGGGGCAGAGAAGACCCGAACACCACGAGTTTACTTTGTTTACATCCATGACGTCACTGCCATTCGATGACGTCGTCGAGGAATTCTCCATGAGCAACACACGACGGGAGTGTTCCGTGATCTCCCGTCAAACAGGTAAGAAGTGATTAATTAATTCCCAGTAATTAATTATTTATTTGTGTGTGTTTTAATTAATTAAATCGTTTACAGTGACTGTGTGTGCGTGCTCCGTGTGCTGACCCGCTAAGCCGTCTGGGTTGGATTCCCTTTGGGATCCGAATGACACGTTTGATATCCGTGCGAGCGTACGGGGAGGCCGGAAGGATCGTACATCGATGGTGCACGGACCGTTTAATCCGGCCCTGTTGAGAGGAGATGCAAAATCACAGAAGATTGGAAAACGAGTTGTCTGCGGTCGTTTATTAATTTAATTTCAGTATTTATATAAAGAGTGGAAAACAACGTGGGGGGCACTGAATCAGCGGTGCGGTAAATGATGCAACCAGCGGGATGAGTTCAGAAGTTATTGTTGAAAGTCTGTGAGTGTTAGGGTTCTTTGTGGGGATTTTGTTTCCTCATAACACGGCGATGAACTCTTCTTGTTCCTGACAGTCAGCACGTGGTACTTACCCTGGGACAGAATGGTCCGGGTGAAGCAGATGGCACGGAAAGATGCACGTGGACTCGGACACCACGTGCTCTCGAAGCGCACGTGCGTCCTCCCGCCGACACTCTTCAAGCCACGCCCACAACGAGCCATTTGTTTGATATTCCTGCTTTTCCCACCGTCAGGATTCCCGTGTACCTGTAAGTTTACACACCTGTGAGTTCAGTGACGTTTTCAAGCTGAGGAATTAAATTTCTTTCAGTTAAACTGTGTCGATGGACATGAGCCCTGGTGTCGGTTTAATGGTTTAGGGTGGTGGGCTTGGGATCCTCGGATCCTGACGTCATAATCCCCATTGTCGGCTGTTGAATTAACACCAGGTGGGGTTGACACTGCCTGTCATCCTTCTGAGGTCGGCAAAATGAGCGCCAGCTTGCTGGTCTCCTGTGTCGGAGTGACGACCCGTCCAGGATTGTACCCAATAGCCAAGGAGACTGCTTCGGCAGCACCGATGCTCCGTACAGAGTGTGGTCCTGATGGACGGATGGATGTACAATAGTTATGAAAGTATATTTCATGATTATCCCATTATTAATAGGTCATGTTTTCCTCCCTCTCTGTTTGTTTATTATTCGCAAAATGGAAGATGTTTTTTTTTCAGGTATATCGATCAGAACGTGCCTCATGCAACCGAGGTACGTGCCTCCGAGGAGGAATAGTTGTGAGGTGTGGTTTGCGATGTCACAATAGAAAGGGTATATCTACCCTCGCCAGAGGAGAGGATGTTGTATTTCGGTCCGTTTGTCTGTCTATCTGTCTGTCCGGAACGAACTGAGGACTGATTATGTACTCCAAAGGGTTTTAAAGCGTTGTTGTAAAGGGTTCTAAACGGAAGTTCTATAGGGTGCTGAAGGGTAATTTTATAGGGTTTCCTAAATTGGCAGCTGTAGTGCATAAAATTGTGGGTGCAGTCAGGTGAACTGTCCAACTAATACGTTCAATCCCCTCGTCCCTCTCTCCCCCATCGTTCTATCCTCTGTCTTCCCTGTCCGACACTCTTACCTTTGTTTTCTCAAATTAATAAATCTTCATTCTTCCACCCACCACACCCTGCAATCTCATCTCTCTTCAATCCCACTCTTCCCTCCAAGTCTTCAAAACAGCTGTTCACCACCACCTCTTATCGTCCCCCATCCAAATCCTCGATTTTATCTCACCCCGTTAATCCACCCCAAACACACCTCCATCAAATTCCCTGCTTTTCTTCCTGAAAGTCCCTGTAATGTCCATCTTGTTTATCCCTCTCCCTTCCACAGATCTCCTTATGTCTCTGTTCCCCATTGTTTTGTCCTTCCCTCTCCCACCCCTCTTGTCTCATGCCCCCCCTTTGTACATTCTGTGTGTTCGCTCTCATCCGAGCTTCGACGGTGTGTTTCCAAATAATAAATAAATAAATAATTGTACACTGCTCCCTCTCAATTACAGAGTAATACATTAAAGCTGAGCACGTGGTCCGACAGGACAGTCATATCGAGGTGACGCACTTAGCTCTGAGCTATCTCACCTGGGTTCGAATCCCAACCTGACTACAAACTGTCAGATTGATGTTTAGCAGTCAGGGCGTTGGAGCACAAAGTATGTGTTTCACGAGAAGTCGGCGAGTTATCTCCGGCACGCCGAATAACTCGGAAATTCGAGCCGAAATCAGCAGTATTCGAACGACACGCTTGGCCAGCTTGTTCGTGAAAGACTTCGGCCGAGAGCGTTCCCCCGGCCGACGCTCCACGAAGGTGACATTAGTTGGGACCATTGAAGTCGTCGTACCGTACAGGTTCCTTTCAAATCGAGACTCACGTCGGCGTTTGACCGTGTCACATGCATCAGCACGTGTTGTGTCGGCGGTTCTCGATCCTTTTTTTTTTAAGTGAGTGACCACTTTGTGTGCGCAAGGTTACGAGCGACTTTTATTTGTGCAGACTACGTCACAAAGGCCACGGATGTGACGTGTGCAATCGGAAAGAAACTGGACAGTGCAATGAAGACAAAAAAATATATAAAGGGGAAACTTCCTGACGTCATCGACGGTGATGTTCCAAAACAACTCGTCCCCCGAGCCGCGCACAGCAAGTGTTCGAGTACTGCACGTGACGTCGTATCGGGATTTACCGCCGTTGACGTCATTCGATCGGCATCTGTCGTCAAAGGCCTGACTTTTGCGTGAACCTCTCGAGTGATCGTTTTTGGTAGACATGTCAAGTGACATTTGACTTCAAATCGTGATGTGCAAAGGTCCCCTTTGGCATGGAAGTTCCTTAGGGTCATGGAAACAAATTTATCCAAAGACACACGTCATATCTTAAAAACCAGAAATGTGGCCGCCGTCGACCATTTTGGAAAGCATGGCCCAGTCATAGCTCATGAACCGTTTGTCATAGAAACTATTATGACACATGTTTTCTAACTCACCTGAGGTCACTGAACTCATTTCCGGTGACAATTTTGCTTTCTGATGGATTTAAAGGTCAAATCATAGACAAAAATACATAAATGTTACATTTTTTCCAAAATATATGAGAAAAAAAATTGTGAGAACGAGACATGACTTAACATGTCGACTATATGATGGTGAGGTCAGACCCAACTCAGAAATTGTTTTCTCATGCTGAATTTAACGACACATGAGTTTGTCACATAATGTATCTATGTTATGTGACCTTTAATTTTTACTTTCAGATTCAAATTGATAAATCCAAATGAGTTCCGATAACTGTGAAAGCACGCCTGCCATGATGGACTGGAGCCGATGTTTTATATGTCAATCAGACGAGACTTGGTACATAGGTACAGACTGTGGAGACCGGGCGTGGTGGCGTGCGCCTGTAATCCAGCTACTCGGAGGCTTAGGTTTGAGGATCGCTTGAGGACGGGAGTTCTGCGCTGGGCCGCGCTATGAGAGGGTGTAGGGCAGCCCGGAATCATGGCGAAACCCATTCCTTATCCCTGTGTCGTAAGAGGCGACCAGGGCTGCGTCAGGAAGGGCATCCGGCGTAAAACCGATGCCAAATCAGTATGCGGATCGGAACGGATGATTCGCTGTGGCAACCCCTGACGGGAGCAGCCGAAAGAAGAAGAATAAGAGGTACAGACTGTGGTCACGACATACATTTGTCATCTAAAGTGGTTGCCATGGCAACTAGGATGCTGTTTTCCATGTTGTAGCACAACTCTGTATATACCTTGTTGTTCGGGCGTATATTGTGCTCACTTGCGCTCCTGTTTATTTTTCAATCTTCTGGGATGTTTCATTTTGACCTTACAGCCTCTTGAGCTTGCCAGAATCTGAAGCCTCGGCCTAGCGTCAGGTGTGCTTATGTCTTATTTATTTATAAAACACTCTGCTGATGTAAATGAGCACTCGTTTTACTCTGTGTGTGTTTTCACATTACGTGCAGCGAGTTTCACCTCCTTGTGGGTTGTGTTTATTTATTTATTTTTAAGTTTCTGCACTTCACCCACGAGGCCCGTTTGCAAGTCGTTGTCTACAATTCTAAAAGAAGAGATGTAATTCCTCTTTTATGAAAAATGTTTTTCAAGTTTTGTTTGTCCTGAAAAATAGACGTTAGAGAACAGACAGTTGTGTGAAAAAAAATTGTCCTTTAAATCCCTTCTGAAATTGTCCTTATGAAGGGGGTCAGACAAATATTCACTGTGTTTTACATCGGTAGATTCTTACCACCACCATTGGAGGTGAAGGAGGTTATGTTTTCACCCCTTTCTCACTGTTTGTTTGCTTGTTTGCAGGATATCTCAGTTTTTGTGGACAGGTTGGGTGTGGGACAAGGACGAACTGATTACATATTGGTGAAGATCCGGATCCAGATCCGACCACGAGAATTTTTTCGAGATTCTTCACCATGAGAGATACGGCCAAAAATGATATGTAACACGATATCTCAAAAAGTTGTGGACGGATTCGGACGAAACATGGTGGACAGGTTGGGTGTGTGAATTTGAAAGGAAGAATTGATTCAATTCTGGTGAAGATACGAATCCGGATCCGGATCAGATAATTTTTGAAATGATTCGGTACCATTGAGGATCGGGTTGAACTAATATAGAGCACGATATTTCAAAAAGTTCTGGACGGATTCGGATGAAACTTGGTGGACAGGTTGGGTGTGTGAATTCGAAAGGAAGAATTGATTCAATTTTGGTGAAAATCTGGATCTTGATTCAACAATTTTTTTCACTGATTCTTTACCATTGAGAAATGTGGCGAAACTAATATATAGTTTTGTGGTTCTGCAAAAGCGCATGCCTCTAAGGAAATGGCACCCAACATTCAGTGATCCCCAGGCAGTTGTTTCATGAGTATTTGTGGATGAGTTAGTCCTCCCGTCATGTGTCGTGAGCTAATGGGATGAAGTGCGTTGCGTGGGTCTCGAAGTTTGGTCGAATAAATATCTCTGATTCATACTCTGATCCCGACTCCAACCCTGTCCTTTTATCCATAGTACATAACAAGCATGCAAGCACACACGCCTTCAATGGGAAATTGTTTATAACCACACCACGATGCCTCCCGTGGCTCGGATCATCCACATCCCCCTGCACAACAAATCTCACCTTACTCTGCACCTCACTCACCAAATCTCACCACTTTGATTACAAACGGAAAAATATTCCCGCATCCCCTCGTACCTCTGCATTGCCACAATTCACCACTATTTTGAGGAGCACCGCGCGGCCTCGGATTGTCCTCGACCACGCAACGGACGCTAATAGCTCCACCGCATCTCACTGGGAACGTCCCGGGTGAGCGTCCGGAATTGATGCAGCCCTCATCCAGTCATCTGACCGCGGCAAGACCAAGGGCAACGATGAGGGAATAGAGAAAAAGAGTAGGAATAAAGTTAGAGATATAATCAGCCCAATCGATGAGATCCACACAACGCACATTGCCCCATTTATCCCATGAGACAAGAGGGAAGGGACTACCTGTCTGTATATTCATGAAATAACTGTCTGGGGACCACTGTATGGTTGATGCCATCGGTTTGGAGGTGTGCGGTTCTGGAAACTGCAACAATAATTTTGTCTAATTTATCATTTCCCTTCATTTTTGTTTTACGTGGTTTTCCGTGGTGTGGTAGAATACCTTTTTATCCCTTTTTATAACCCTCTTACTACTTTTTTTTTTAAAAACAGGAACGACAAAACAATTCTTATCTGGATGAGAAATTTGTTTTTGATGTTATTTTGTTAACTCCCCTGACACTTGGATTCCTTTAATTGCTTGGTTCTTCAGGAGAAGTGACGGAGCCAGCAGGAATCGGTCCAAGATTACCCTGCAACCCGAGCACATCTTAAGAAAACCAAGTCCCATTCATCCAACATGTTCTAAACCCCCAGCAAGCTGTACTACGGACCGAACTGATAAGCGAACAACACGAACAGAAACACGAACATTGAGGGGAGACATCCGCAGGCTGAACGCATACTCTCTCAAGCTCAAAGCTACAGCCAGAAAATGGAACGGAAACCCGATCAATATGAACAGGCAATCTCTCAAAAAGCCTCAGACTTTGCAACAACTCTTTCTCCACCTGGTGCCTCTCAGCCAACTCAACCGCCAGGTGCACTACCTGCTCTGAATCACCAGCTGTCCAGACTCCGAGGTGAAGAGAGACACTTGGAATCTCAACGCAGAATGGAACAGGTGTGCAAGGAAACCGAACAGAGACCACGGTCCTCCGATGAACAACGCCGGGAAATTGAACACGAAATCCAAGAGAAAACCTCATTGTTGCACAAAAGATACGGGGTGAAGCCAAGTTTCCAGGCAGACATAAGAAGACAAATTAAAATCGAAAAAAAATGCCTTGGAGTTGAACAGGCAATCCAAGAGGTAACCTCCACCTTGCAAACAAAATATGGAGTCAATCCAAGTGTTCCTCCACCAGGTCCATCTCAGCAAAACACAAGCCAAGTTAAACTTTCTGCTCTGCAAGATCAACTGTGCAAACTCCAAGATGAAGTGAAACGTCAGCAGGAATTACAGAAAGGCAAAAGAAGACCAATGGCGATCGAAAAAAAATGCCTTCGAGTTGAACAGGCAATCCAAGAAGTAACCTTCATCTTGCAAACAAAATATGGAATCAATCCAAGTGTTCCTCCACCAAGTCCATCTCAGCAAAACACAAGCAAATTTAAACTTTCTGCTCTGCAAGATCAAGTGCGCAAACTCCGAGATGAAGTGAAACGTCAGGAATATTTACATAAAGACAAAAGAAGACAAATGGAGATCGAAAAAAAATGCCTTGGAGTTGAACATGCAATCAAACAAGCAACCTTCACCTTGCAAACAAAATATGGAGTCAATCCAAGTGTTCCTCCACCAGGTCCGTCTCAGCAAAGCACAAGCCAAGTTAAACTCTATGCTCTGCAAGATCAACTGTGCAAACTCCAAGATGAAGTGAAACGTCAGCAAGATTTACAGAAAGACAAAAGAAGACAAATGGAGTTCGAACAGAAATGCCTTGGAGTTGAACATGCAATCCAAGGGGTAACCTTCACCTTGCAAACAAAATATGGAGTCAATCCAAGTGTTCCTCCACCAAGTCCGTCTCAGAAAAACACAAGCGAAGTTAAACTTTCTGCTCTGCAAGATCAACTGCGCAAACTCCGAGATGAAGTGAAACATCAGCAAGATTTACAGAAAGGCAAAAGAAGACCAATGTCGATCGAAAAAAAATGCCTTCGAGTTGAACATGCAATCAAACAAGCAACCTTCACCTTGCAAACAAAATATGGAGTCAATCCAAGTATTTCTCTCCCAGGTCCGTCTCAGCAAAACACAAGCGAAGTTAAACTTTCTGTTATGGAAGATCAACTGTGCAAACTCCAAGATGAAGTGAAACGTCAGCAAGAATTACATAAAGACAAAAGAAGACAAATGGAGATCGAAAAAAAATGCCTTGGAGTTGAACAGGCAATCAAACAAACAACCTTCACCTTGCAAACAACATATGGAGTCAATCCAAGTATTCCTCCACCAGGTCCGTCTCAGCAAATCACAAGCAAAGTTAAACTTTCTGCTCTGCAAGATCAGCTGTGCAAACTGCAAGATGAAGTGAGACGTCAGGAAGAATTAGAGAAAGACAAACAGAGACAAACACAGATCGAAAAAAAATGCCTTGAAGTTGAACAAGCAATCAAACACAAAATCTTCAACTTGCAAACAAAATACGGAGTCAATCCAAGTATTTCTCTTCCAAGTCCGTCTCAGCAAAACACAAGCGAAGTTAAACTTTCTGTTCTACAAGATCAACTGTGCAAACTCAAAGATGAAGAGAAACGTCAGCAAGAATTACGGAAAGACAAAAACAGACAAGCAAAGATCAAACAGAAATGTCTGCAAATTGAACAGGCAATTCAAGACAAAACCTTCGTCTTGCCAACCGTGTCTGAAGTCAGTCCAAGTACCCCTCCACCAGGTACGTCTCAGGAAAATAAATCCCCACTAACACCATCTGTACTGGAACACCAGGTGTCCAAACTCCCTCATGAAGAGAGACAACAGGAATCTCAATGCAGAATGGAACTGATATGGAAGGAAACCGAACAGAGACCACAGTCCTCCATTGAAAAACGCCGGCGAATTGAGCAGACAATGCAACAGAAAACCTCAATGTTGCGTTCAGAATACGTGGTCAATCCAGGTACTCCTCGAGCAGGTACGTCTTGGGGAAACACATCCCCACTTTCACTACCTGTTCTGAAACACCAGCTCCCTGAATTCGGAGGTGAAATGAGCTTCCATGAATCTCTACGGAGAGACGAACAGAGACAAAAGGAAATCGAACAGATCCGCATGAATATTGAACAAGAATGTCTGCAAATTGAACAAGGAATCCACCACAAAACCTTGATGTTGCAAACACAATACGAAGTCATTGAAGGAGGCGCTGGGACTGCATTTGGGTCTTGTTCTTCAAGGGAGGATCCGAGTGCCGAGTCACCTTTTAATCAGGACGCGGTGTCTCATTGGGTGTAAACTCCAAATGATCTCTTCACTCTCAACCAGACGTAAAAGGATCACCCTCTCCAAGTTCACCACCGAAAGAATCACTCTCACCGAAACCACCACCAATATCTACCCAGGAAGTCAAAAATATATGAAGACATAAAATGGGGAAGAGGACGAAAAGAATAAGGAGAAGAGGAATAATCCAAAAGTAAACAAGGTTGGTGGAGGGGGAGAGTGGATGAGGTGTGGAGGAAGTGCGAATCAGTACAAATACTTTGTTTGTTAACAAGAGGAAACAGAAAACAGTTAATTATCAAGATGAGAAGTTTGTTTTTGATGTCATACTGTTTACTCACCTGACACTTCTTTTAAATGCTTCGACCTTCAGGATAGGTGATGGAGTCAGCAGGAACCGGACCAAGATTACCCCACAACCCGAGTACATCTCAACAAAACCAAGTCCCAGTTATCCAAAATGTTCTGAAACAACAGCAATTTGTACTACGGACTGAACCGTTCGGCGAACAACATGAACAAATTGAGAGGAGACATCCTCAGGCTGAACAGATACTCCCACAAGCTCAACAGTGAACATCACCACCATAGACAGTGAAACCAACGAAAACACGATCAAGTTTTACTCTGAGATGAACAAAGAAACCAGGAAGTCAAACTCCAGGAAAGGGGAGGGAAACACCAGGAAATCAAGATGTATGGATATCAAGCATGGACGTCCGCGTATCAAACAGAGATGGCTACATTTTGAACGGAGACTCCTGCATATCGAACGGAGACGCTCACAAGTCGAACAGAGACACCTGCATATCGAACAGAGACCCTCACAAGTCGAACCGGGATGCCTGAACATCGAACAGTTTGAGATAGTTTTTGAGAGAGATGACCATCGAGCAGGCAACGTTGTGGTCAATCTGACTGGCAGGTTGGACAAGTGTGGAGTTATCAGCCCTCACTTTGACGTTCAACTCAAAGACTTGGAGAGGTGTCAGAGAAACCTCCTGCCTTCTCGATAGTTTGGGATACAGAGGAGAGTTTGGCTGTCGGCACGAGCGCTGAGCGGAGCTCTGGAGGCTGATTGCGGCTCGCTGGCGCCTGGTTCTATCATCGCCTCTCGCTGGTGCCTGGTTCTATCATCGCCTCTCGCTGGCGCCTGGTTCTATCATCGCCTCTCCCTGGTGCCTGGTTCTATCATCGCCTCTCCCTGGTGCCTGGTTCTATCATCGCCTCTCCCTGGTGCCTGGTTCTATCGTCGCCTCTCGCTGGTGCCTGGTTCTATCATCGCCTCTCGCTGGTGCCTGGTTCTATCATCGCCTCTCCCTGGTGCCTGGTTCTATCATCGTCTCTCCCTGGTGCCTGGTTCTATCGTCGCCTCTCGCTGGTGCCTGGTTCTATCATCGCCTCTCGCTGGTCCCTGGTTCTTCGGACCGCATCTCGACGCTGGCCTGGTTCGCTTGTGTCAGCCAAACCACACGAGGTGGACAGGTCCATGTCCTTCTGGGTATCTGTGTGTGTGTGTGTGTCTGTCGGTGGGCCCGTCTTTAAGTAGTAAATTGTTAAGTGCCTTCGCTCTACATTATTTGCCTTGCATCTCTTATTAGTCGTGATGACTCTGCCCTTACGTGCTTCCCTCCTTCCCCACCTACTGTTAATAAATACCCTATTTGTTAAATGTATCAGCTCGTTTTGTGTTTCTTTTATTGGTTTAACACGGTGCGTGTTGGGGAATAAGAAAGGCCGTTGTTACCGTAGTGGTGTGCATTTGAGATCGACGGAAGCTCGGTGACCATCCGCTCGGGTCACGCACGGTCGAGCACGCATACGAAATCAAGCCATAGGAGAAGAGGAAGGATTTAATGTCTGAAGCGATGATGGATTCCATAACCTTGCTGATGATTGGGAGAAGGCTGATTGGGTCTGCAGTTGCAGGGATCTGTTTTTGCACCTTTTTATGCAAGGCAGTGATGTTTGCTGATTTTCAAGCAGATGGCAGATGACATTGAGCAAATGAGAGGGTGAATAGAACAGAGAGAGGGTGAGCAAGACAGATGACTAGGTTTTTAGGACACGTGGGCTGATGCCGTCTGGACCGGTTGCAGAATCTGACTCGAGGTTTGAAACCAAATGTCCACCTTGTCAGCAGAATAGGACACAGAGTCCAGGACAGTTGGGTGTGTGGCTAAGTTGGGTATGGAAAGCGATGGGTTTGGACACATGAGAGGAACTCCAGCCTTTTCAGACACAAGAAAGGAAGTAAACACAGAAATGAGGCATTCAGCCTTTTCACATGTGGTATCAGCAGTGTGGCCATTTGTGGTCAGGGAGGGGATGGAGGGGGAACATACACCAAAAACAGATTTGATTAGATGCCACCAGGATTTGGAGGAGGGAGAGAGGTTTGAGAGTTCAGACTTGAGATGAGAAAGATTATGTTTTCTGGATATCCTGAGTGTCGATACACACTTGTTCCGAGCTTTATGGAAGGAACTGAGATAACCCCCAGTTGGGTTTGCTTTCCATGAGGTGAAGGCAAGTTGTTTCAGGACAACTGCCTCGCCACAAGCTTCAGTGAACCAAGGGCGGGAGGAAGGGGAGGACAACTGAAGACGAGAGGGGATAAATCTGTGCATGAGGGAGAGCAAGTTTCTTCTTTAAAAGAATTCCCAGGATGAGTTGATGTTGGAGGAAGTAGAGATGGAAGACCAGTCTAGAAGTTTGATAGCTGCTTGGAGACCCTGCCAGTCGGCTTGAGTGAAATGCCAGACTTGACAGCGCTGAGGTGGTTCTCTGACAACAGCCAGAGAGATGTCCACTGTGACAAGTGTTCAGAAGAACCGAATGCAGTGGAGGAAGAACAGCAGATATTTTCACGGAAATTTGTCAAAGTCAGATCCAGAAGAGATGGAGGACCATTGGTTGAGATCCGTGTCGGGAAGTGGACCGATTGAGTTAGTCCCAATGAGTCGCAGAAGTGTTTTGCTGAAGTGCCATGACAGGTGAGAGAGGTACCCACACCGAGCCAACTGGCATGATGACAATTGAAGTCACCACATTTGAGGAAGAGAGAGGATGGAAGTTGGTCCATGTTTTCGGAAAGTGAGGGGCAAATGGAGTCATCACTGTTTGGTGGATGGCAAAACACACATATAAACATGAGGTGGGAGTGAAGGGGAAGCTGTCGCCAGAGGTATTCTTGGGGGTGTGGGGGAGAAAATGCAGTGCATGGTGAGTGAGGAATCGTCTTTGATGAAGAGCAACTCCGCCACCAGGATGAGGCTCAGGTCTGTCATATCGGAAGAGGGAGTAACCAGGGAAAGATACTCGGGAGTCAGAGATATCTTGGAGGAGGAAAGTTTCTGTGAAGCAGATTATGTCTGGTTTGTCAGTGGCAACCTGCATAGAAAGATCTATCAGGTTTGAGGGAAGGCCCCGGATATTTGAGGTCCACACTGTGAAGGAAAAGGGAGGGGAAATGGTTTTGAGTGAAGGGTAGGACTAAGGAGGAGGGGGGGGAGGTCAGGAGAGTTATTGAAAGAGTGTGGTGGATTGCAGAAGAGCTCGGGGAGAGGGGCGGATAAGGAGAAAAGGCTCGGTGGTGATGGGTTGAGGTTCAGTGAGGAGCAACAAAATATGGGGCAGAGGGCAGTTGAAGATTGGAGGAGGTGAAGTGATGATATGGAAGAGAGGGTGGAGGAAAGAGGCAGTTTTGTGGATGTTCGGGGGGGTAAATTTGGGAAGGGGATTTAGGGGGAAGATTGAAGGGAGAAGGGTGATGGGGAAGCTTGCAGGGGGAAGAGTGTGAAGGTTGCATTGAGAGGGAGGGGAGACCAGAGCAGGCACAGCCAAGGTGCAGGAGGGCGACGGGAGAGGTGGGGGAAGGTGCAAGATTTGAGGGGTTGGGAAGAGGGGAGGTGTTCTGAGCAGGCCCGTAGCCAGGACTCAGTATTAAGGGGGGCATATGAACTGGATGGGGGGGCACAATTATTATATTTAATATTTTTGATAACCCGGTATACTATTGTATTCATGCAGCATTGACACATCTATACTGAGGTTGCCGTCGCATACTAACCAAATTGATCTCAGCGAGATTTAATATGTTCCGATGTTTTTGGCCTAAAATGATTCGAATGCAGGAGAGCCGCAACAAACTGGCACATTCACAATGCAGATATTCAATGATTAGACAATTGGCACCAATTCAGGTGAACTTATACAAGGTGTTGCGAAGAACTGGCATTAGAAAATTAATATACCAGAGATACAATGACTAAACGGGGGAGGTTGGCACCAGAATCAGTGCACTTTGAAATAAGATACAGTCGGCTATGACCTGCGATCATCACGTTAAACTATCAACAGCAAATACGACCGGCCTGAAGATACCACAAGGTCCGCATTTAAAACAGTCAATTACATAGAGGTAAGGTTATCCACAAAGCACCAGATATGGGATATGCAAAGCACCAAACACAACATTTAACTTAAACATCAGAAGTACAAAGCAGCCGACCACGGCGGGTGCTGACCACAACCACACTACAACCACAACCACACACGCATCACCAGCAGTCACACACACACACAATCTGAACTCCTCGTACAGTTTTTATACCGCTGCACTCACTGTCAGAAGAGCTGCAGGAGACGTGTCTCGGTGTGGAATCTTCTGAGGACCTTCTCCTTCCATTCATTCAGGCATTTACGTGCGAGGTCTCTCTCGAAGACCAGCCGTACCAGTCGTACCTTGAGTGCATGGCGCATGGACCGTCGATGGTCAGTGAAGACATTCCTCAATGTTGAGAATGAGTTTTCACACATGGCAGTGGACGCACCAAGTGTTAGTCCAAGTCTCATAGCAGTCACTACACTCGGCATGGCTTCCAGCGTTTTGTGGGATGTTGAGAGGAGTTTTTGTGTCGTCCATCTCTCGTTTGGCTGCTTTTCTGTCTGTGAGCGAATAAACTGCTTTGCAACCACACACTCTGTTTCACTGATGGTTGACTTTGTTAATGTCATGATGTGCTGGAGCAAGTGGGGATCCATCAACGTGCCATTTTCGGGATTCAAGGCAGCGAGTGAACGGTCGAGTTGTGTGTTGCGCTCACTGAAGAGCCGAGCGATCTCTCCAAGCACAGTGTCAATTGCGCTGTAAAAAAAACCCTCTGCAGTTCCGTCTTGTCATTGTCGTTGTTTTGTCCTGTCGTCTCCAAAACTACAAACTGTTCCAAGTTCTTATGCATTGTGCGTGTCCGTTTTGGTGGTGCAGGTGTAGAAGTGCGAGAGCATCGTCGTCCTTGTTCCACAGATCAGTGAACTCATCCTCAGAGCGGAGTTTCTTCACGCACTCTGTAGCACTCGCCACCAGTTCCAACCCCGTTAGCGAGTCCATGTCCTCTGGCTGCAAGAGTCTGTTAGGGCCATCTAACAACATCAGCAGTTTTTGTACAAAGATAGCAATGAAAGATAGCAATCCGGTCGCCTCGCACTCTGAAAGTGGAGTCCACTGGGCCACGTGCGGTGTTAAACTTCCCACATGGATAGCGGAATGCCGCATCTGTCTGCACACTGTATTCCAGCCATTCATTAGTCTGGTACCACGAGGACGCAAACGAGCGACTCTTGTTCTGCGACAGATGGCCAGGGTACCGCTGTAGAACCACTTGATTCGGTCTCTCACTTCCAAGATCATCGGGAAGCGGCTTGACAGTCTCACCCGACCCCGAGAATGGCAACTCGGCTGTCTAGTCTGCGCTGGGGCTCCAGCGGCAGGGCTGACGTTGCTGGCTTGGCCAGGTTGGCCAGCTTCTGTCGGTATTTCATCGACATGATCGTCTTTTCCTCCTCCTCCTCCCACAACATGTCTTTCATCATCTTCATTTTCGTCGCTTGCATTTTCTCCTTTTCTGAGCCATTTTCGTATATCCATCATCCACGTCCTTTTCTCCTGCTGCGAGCTCGTGCTCTGTGATTCGGCCCTCGTGACTCGCGTCACTAATCTCGCGACTCGCGAGATTTCACGGTTGACGGTTTTATTTATTAAATGATCAAAAACAGGTTTTATCTGCATAATTTCAAATGTAAGCACGATTGCAAACACACATATTTTTTTAATTTTTATTATAAAATTACTTTTGTAAGATGGAGGGTTGACGGGTTGTGAAGGTCACGTGGTGCACGTGCACTTCATCTTTAATAATGTAAATTTATGTCTTTTCCTTCATCATATTATCATGTTATGACTGTATTAGATTTATACCTAACTTACAACCGATCAGGTAACCTGCTCAATGGGGTCTCCATATCGAATACGCTGATTGGCTATTCCTGAAAACTAAATGATCCACGATATATAGATATAACTACCCACAACATCGACATTCGACACGAGGCCTAGGCTGCCGGTGTTGGTGCTTGCGTTATTATCTTTTATCTTGTGGTCTTGGACTGTATTGTCTTGCCAATTGCTTTTGGAGATGCGCTGGGAAGCGCACACTTATCTCTTGACTGTTATTCAAAGAAGGAAATTATTAAAGAACAGTTTATCCAAGAAGGCCTCATTATTCACCATGTTGAACATCTGGAATAAGGGTTTTAGTTCACACAGGTGAACTCTGAAACAGCAAGTTCACAGTGGGCGCTCGTCCTTAAACACGAAGTTGTTCACAGGGTGCAACAGGGCATAAATGGGTGGCGTACAAGTGGGGGGGGGGCATTGCACCCAAATGCCCCCCCTAGCGACGGGCCTGGTTCTGAGAGGAAGGAAGGAGCATGTTTGTGAGGATGCGTGTACTGATTGAGAGAGTGAGATATCTGTGAGGTTAGAATGGAGCCCACAGATGTTAGAACACCTCACAGTTTGAGACAACGGAGGAGGAGCTGATACTGAGGTAGAAGACAGTGAAGAGGTGCCAATGCTGGAGGTAGGATTAGGGGCAAGATGGGAGATGTAAGGAGAGGGGATAACAGGTGAGGGGTTAGGAGGAGGTAGATTTAAGGAGGTGGAGTGAATTGGCACTGAAGTTGTTTAAAAAAAAAAGGACGATTGATGGAAACACGAACATGAATTACAAACTGGGATTTTAAAACTTTTTAAGTCAGAGATGTGATTAAAGACATTCCATGAGGGATGTAATGGAGAGGATTGAGAAAAGGAACATAAATAACAGTGGGACGTGTTGGACACGGGAGGAAGGAAAGGTCGAATTGAAAACATTTGAAGAAGAAGAAGAGTCGTGAATTATGACACAATAACGAGAACCACGTGTGTGAAAGAGGAAGTTGTTGTCGTTTAACAGACGGTGATTTATTTTATATATTTTATTTTGATCAAGATTACTAAGATGAGGAAAAGGAAAGGTTGATGAAAAAATGGTCGAGGTGTTTGGTGAATGTGGGTCGGCAAAAGTCGATGATAGATCGGCAGAAGAAAGAGGAAGAAGAGTCGGTACAGGAAGTGACGTGGCGACGTCGGGGAATCATGAGGGAAAAGATTGTTTTTGTTTGTTTTTTGTTACATGAAACAGAGGGTGTAGTTCAGGGGGATGAGAGGGTGGAGGGAGAAGTGGAGAAAATATAAACTGATGTAAACAAGGAGAAAACACAACAAACATGATCAGGTACACAAACATGAAGAAGGGTAGGCCTCAAGGAACCCCGAGATGAAAACTCAACAATTATCACAAGTTTTAACACAACACCGAACTAGAAACACACAGTAAACACAGAGATAACAAAATGACAGTAAAAATGTGAGAAAAACAACCGGAAAACTTATCTTTGAGAAAGTCGGCAGAGATCCTGAAAAGGAACCACCACCGTCACTTTTAATCCGGTGTTGATGTGAGACAGGCATGATGGACCGAATGGCCTCCACCTCCATCGAATTTCCTTGTGTGTATCCTTCGGTAGGACGGAGGAACAGAAAGAAAACAACAACAAACAAGGTTTCATGACACTCGGGGGAGCGTACTCCTCCGCCAGGCTGAACAGGTTCCGTTCCGTATCCCACTGATCGGCCGGATCTGAATTCGGTCCTGAACCCAAGTCGAATCGACTTGTTTTTGTCACATAACCAAGTCATCCACCAAGTTTTGTCAAAACTCATCCACAACCTTGACAGACTGACAATAAACATCAATTAATATTGATCGTGGTATGGATCTGTCGTAAGGGTTAAATGGGTTTACTTTATTGTCTGCTCGTAGAGCACCCTTATTCTGGACATTTCCATCTGTCTGTCTGTCCGCGAAACTTTGGTCAAGCCTCGGGCGAAACCACTCAACCGATAACAATGAAATTTGGTACGTAGGACCAATATTTCTGGGAATCGTGTGCTTTCGAATATGGGACCCCGGGCCCTAGTAACGGCATAGCAACGGCCCTTTAAAGTGGTCAAAAAAATCAAAAATAAATAAATCGAAAAATCGAAGCTTAGAGTTCTGTGCGCAATCTATCTCGCTCCCTTCATGCCAATTTGCAGCCCGAACAAAAAATATTTGTATGAGGAGATAGGTTTCAGAAACGGTAAATTGCGAATATCTCTAAGAGAAAGAGTCTGGTTTTGATGAAACTTGGGTGAAATGTGTACAATGTGGCATCAGTGTACATAATACGTAAATGTATTTGACAAGGCAGTGTTGACGTTGTCTCGCGAGTCCCTCGTCTTCCTGCCAAAAATATTTTTGTCTAATTTGTCATTTCCCTTCCTTTCTCTTTTAACTGGTTTTCCGTGGGTTGGCAGAATTCCTTTTTATCCTTTGAAAAGCTCTTACTACCTTTTTTTTAACAAGAGGAACCAGAAAACAATTCTTATCTGGATGAGAAATTTGTTTTTGATTTTATTCTGTTGACTCATCTGACACTTGGATTCATTTTATTGCTTGGTCCTTCAGGAAAGGTGAAGGAGCCAGCAGGAATCGGTCCAAGAATACCCTGCAACCCGAGTACATCTCAATAAAACCACCAACAACGCGAACAAATTGAGGGGAAACATCCACAAGCTGAACGGATACTCTCGCAAGCTCAACATCACAGCCAGAAAATCGAACGGAAACACGATCAATCCGAACAAAGACACCAGGAAGTCAAACTCCAGCAAAGAGAACAGAGACACAAAGAAATCGAACAGAGACATCAGGGAACCGGACCAAAAACACCTGCAAGTTGAACAGGCAATCTCTCAAAAAGCCTCAGACTTTGCAACAACTCTTTCTCCACCAGGTGCCTCTCAGACAAATATATCGCCAGGTACACGACCTGCTCTGAATCACCAGCAATTCCAACTCTGAGGTGAGAGAGACAACAGGAATCTCAACACAGAATGGAAGAGAAAGGCAAGAAAACCGAACAGAGACGACAGAGGATCGACGAAAAACGCCGGCAAATTGAACAGGCAATCCAACAAAAAGCCTCAATGTTGCGAACAGAATACGGAGTCAATCCACGTACTCCTCTACCAGGTACATCTCAGGCAAACACATCCCCACTTACAATAACTGCTTTGAAACATCAGCTGTCCAAACTCGAAGGTGAAAGGAGACATCATAAACTTCTACGGAGAGACGAACTGAGAAAAGAGAAAACGAAACAGGATCACGAAAAATTATTCCTTCAATTGGAACATGCAATCCAAGAGGAAACCTTAACATTGCAAACAAAATATGGAGTCAATCCAAGCGTTCCTCCACCAAATCCGTCTCAGCAAAACACAAGCCAAGTCAATCTTTCTGCTCTGCAGGATCAACTGCGCAAACTCCAAGATGAAGAGAAACGTCAGCAAGGTTTACAGGCAGACAAAAAAAGACAAACCCAGATCGAACAGCAATGCCTGAAAATTGAACAAGCAATCAACCAAACAACCTTCATCTTACAAACAAAATATGGAGTCAATCCAAGTGTTCCTCCACCAGGTACGTCTCGGCAAAACACAAGACAAGTTTATCTTTCTGATCTGCAAGATCAACTGTGCAAACTCCAAAGTGAAGAAAAACATCAGCGAGGTTTTCAGGCAGACAAAGGAAGACAAACGAAGATCGAAAAAAAATGCTTTGGAGTTGAACAAGAAATCAAACAAACAACCTTCACCTTGCAAACAAAATATGGAGTCAATCCAAGTACTCCACTACCAGGTCCGTCTCATCAAAACACAAACAAAGTTAAACTTTCTGTTCTTGAAGATCAACTGTGCAAACTCCAAGATGAAGTGAGACGTCAGCAAGAATTACAGGCAGACAAAAACAGACAAATGCAGATCAAACAGAAATATCTTGGAGTTGAACAAGCAATCAAACAAGCAACCTTCATCTTGCAAACAAAATACGGAGTCGATCCAAGTATTTCCTTTCTATGTCCGTCTCAGCAAAACACAAGCCAAGTTAATCTTTCTGTTCTGCAAGATGAACTGTGCAAACTCCAAGATGAAGTGAGGCGTCAGGAAGATTTACGGAAAGACAAAAACAGACAAACACAGATCCAACAGAAATGTCTGCAAATTGAACAGGCAATTCAAGACAAAACCTTCGTCTTGCCAACCGTGTCTGAAGTCAGTCCAAGTACCCCTCCACCAGGTACGTCTCAGGAAAACACATCCCTACTTACACCATCTGTACTGGAACACCAGGTGTCCAAACTCCCTCATGAAGAGAGACAACAGGAATCTCAATGCAGAATGGAACTGATCTGGAAGGAAACCGAACAGAGACCACAGTCCTCCATTGAAAAACGCCGGCGAATTGAGCAGACAATGCAACAGAAAACCTCAATGTTGCGTTCAGAATACGTGGTCAATCCAGGTACTCCTCGAGCAGGTACGTCTTGGAGAAACACATCGCCACTTTCACTACCTGTTCTGAAACACCAGCTACCTGAATTCGGAGGTGAAATGAGCTTCCATGAATCTCTACGGAGAGACGAACAGAGACAAAAGGAAATCGAACAGATCCGCTTGAATATTGAACAAGAATGTCTGCAAATTGAACAAGGAATCCACCACAAAACCTTGATGTTGCAAACACAATACGAAGTCATCGAAGGAGGCGCTGGGACTGCATTGGGGTCTTGTTCTTCAAGGGAGGATCCGAGTGCCGAGTCACTTTTTAATCAGGACGCGGTGTCTCATTGGGTGTAAACCCCAAATGATCTCTTCCCTCTCAACCAGACGTAAAAGGATCACCCTCTCCAAGTTCACCACCGAAAGAATCACTCTCACCGAAACCACCACCAATATCTACCCAGGAAGTCAAAAATATATGAAGACATAAAATGGGGAAGAGGACGAAAAGAATAAGGAGAAGAGGAATAATCCAAAAGTAAACAAGGTTGGTGGAGGGGGAGAGTGGATGAGGTGTGGAGGAAGTGCGAATCAGTACAAATACTTTATTTGTTCACAAGAGGAAACAGAAAACAGTTAATTGTCAAGATGAGAAGTTTGTTTTTGATGTCATACTGTTTACTCACCTGACACTTCTTTTAAATGCTTCGACCTTCAGGATAGGTGATGGAGTCAGCAGGAACCGGACCAAGATTACCCCACAACCCGAGTACATCTCAACAAAACCAAGTCCCAGTGATCCAACATGTTCTGAAACAACAGCAATTTGTACTGCGGACTGAACCGTTCGGCGAACAACACAAACAAATTGAGAGGAGACATCCTCAGGCTGAACAGATACTCCCGCAAGCTCAACAGTCAACAACAACACCATAGACAGTGAAACCAACGAAAACACGATCAAGTTTTACTCTGAGCTGAACAAAGAAACCAGGAAGTCAAACTCCAGCAAAGGGAAGGGAAACACCAGGAAATCAAGATGTATGGATATCAAGCATGGACGTCCGCGTATCAAACAGAGATGGCCACATTTTGAACAGAGACAACTGCACATCGAACAGAGACACCTGCATATCGAACGGAGACGCTCACAAGTCGAACAGAGACACCTGCATATCGAACGGAGACTCCTGCATATCGAACGGAGACTCCTGCATATCGAACAGAGACTCCCACATATCGAACAGAGACTCCCACATATCGAACAGAGACGCTCACATGTCGAACAGAGACACCTGCATATCGAACAGAGACACCTGCATATCGAACGGAGACTCCTGCATATCGAACAGAGACGCCCACATGTCGAACAGAGACACCTGCATATCGAACGGAGACGCTCACAAGTCGAACAGAGACACCTGCATATCGAACAGAGACGCCCACATGTCGAACAGAGACACCTGCATATCGAACAGAGACGCCCACATGTCGAACAGAGACACCTGCATATCGAACAGAGACGCCCACAAGTCGAACAGAGACGCCCACATGTCGAACAGAGACACCTGCATATCGAACAGAGACTCCCACATATCGAACGGAGACTCCTGCATATCGAACAGAGACACCTGCATATCGAACAGAGACTCCCACATATCGAACAGAGACGCTCACATGTCGAACAGAGACACCTGCATATCGAACGGAGACTCCTGCATATCGAACAGACTCCCACATATCGAACGGAGACTCCTGCATATCGAACAGAGACGCCCACATGTCGAACAGAGACACCTGCATATCGAACGGAGACGCTCACAAGTCGAACAGAGACACCTGCATATCGAACGGAGACGCTCACAAGTCGAACAGAGACACCTACGTATCGAACGGAGACGCTCACAAGTCGAACAGAGACACCTGCATATCGAACAGAGACGCCCACATGTCGAACAGAGACACCTGCATATCGAACAGAGACGCCCACATGTCGAACAGAGACACCTGCATATCGAACAGAGACGCCCACAAGTCGAACAGAGACGCCCACATGTCGAACAGAGACACCTGCATATCGAACAGAGACTCCCACATATCGAACGGAGACTCCTGCATATCGAACAGAGACACCTGCATATCGAACAGAGACTCCCACATATCGAACAGAGACGCTCACATGTCGAACAGAGACACCTGCATATCGAACAGAGACGCCCACATATCGAACAGAGACACCTACATATCGAACGGAGACGCTCACATGTCGAACAGAGACACCTGCATATCGAACAGAGACTCCCACATATCGAACGGAGACTCCTGCATATCGAACAGAGACACCTGCATATCGAACAGAGACTCCCACATATCGAACAGAGACGCTCACATGTCGAACAGAGACACCTGCATATCGAACAGAGACGCCCACATATCGAACAGAGACTCCCACATATCGAACAGAGACGCTCACATGTCGAACAGAGACACCTGCATATCGAACGGAGACTCCTGCATATCGAACAGACTCCCACATGTCGAACAGAGACACCTGCATATCGAACGGAGACGCTCACAAGTCGAACAGAGACACCTGCATATCGAACAGAGACTCCCACATATCGAACGGAGACTCCTGCATATCGAACAGAGACGCCCACATATCGAACAGAGACACCTACATATCGAACGGAGATGCTCACATGTCGAACAGAGACACCTGCATATCGAACAGAGACTCCCACATATCGAACGGAGACACCTGCATATCGAACAGAGACGCCCACATGTCGAACAGAGACACCTGCATATCGAACAGAGACGCCCACAAGTCGAACAGAGACGCCCACATGTCGAACAGAGACACCTGCATATCGAACAGAGACTCCCACATATCGAACGGAGACTCCTGCATATCGAACAGAGACACCTGCATATCGAACAGAGACTCCCACATATCGAACAGAGACGCTCACATGTCGAACAGAGACACCTGCATATCGAACAGAGACGCCCACATATCGAACAGAGACACCTACATATCGAACGGAGACGCTCACATGTCGAACAGAGACACCTGCATATCGAACGGAGACTCCTGCATATCGAACAGAGACTCCCACATATCGAACGGAGACTCCTGCATATCGAACAGAGACGCCCACATGTCGAACAGAGACACCTGCATATCGAACAGAGACGCCCACATGTCGAACAGAGACACCTGCATATCGAACAGAGACGCCCACAAGTCGAACAGAGACGCCCACATGTCGAACAGAGACACCTGCATATCGAACAGAGACTCCCACATATCGAACGGAGACTCCTGCATATCGAACAGAGACACCTGCATATCGAACAGAGACTCCTGCATATCGAACAGAGACGCTCACATGTCGAACAGAGACACCTGCATATCGAACGGAGACTCCCACATATCGAACGGAGACTCCTGCATATCGAACAGAGACGCCCACATATCGAACAGAGACACCTACGTATCGAACGGAGACGCTCACATGTCGAACAGAGACACCTGCATATCGAACAGAGACGCCCACATGTCGAACAGAGACACCTGCATATCGAACAGAGACGCCCACATGTCGAACAGAGACACCTGCATATCGAACGGAGACGCTCACAAGTCGAACAGAGACACCTGCATATCGAACAGAGACTCCCACATATCGAACGGAGACTCCTGCATATCGAACAGAGACGCCCACATATCGAACAGAGACACCTACATATCGAACGGAGATGCTCACATGTCGAACAGAGACACCTGCATATCGAACGGAGACTCCTGCATATCGAACAGAGACTCCCACATATCGAACGGAGACTCCTGCATATCGAACAGAGACGCCCACATGTCGAACAGAGACACCTGCATATCGAACAGAGACGCCCACATGTCGAACAGAGACACCTGCATATCGAACAGAGACGCCCACAAGTCGAACAGAGACGCCCACATGTCGAACAGAGACACCTGCATATCGAACAGAGACTCCCACATATCGAACGGAGACTCCTGCATATCGAACAGAGACACCTGCATATCGAACAGAGACTCCCACATATCGAACAGAGACGCTCACATGTCGAACAGAGACACCTGCATATCGAACAGAGACGCCCACATATCGAACAGAGACACCTACATATCGAACGGAGACGCTCACATGTCGAACAGAGACACCTGCATATCGAACGGAGACTCCTGCATATCGAACAGAGACTCCCACATATCGAACGGAGACTCCTGCATATCGAACAGAGACGCCCACATGTCGAACAGAGACACCTGCATATCGAACAGAGACGCCCACATGTCGAACAGAGACACCTGCATATCGAACAGAGACGCCCACAAGTCGAACAGAGACGCCCACATGTCGAACAGAGACACCTGCATATCGAACAGAGACTCCCACATATCGAACGGAGACTCCTGCATATCGAACAGAGACACCTGCATATCGAACAGAGACTCCCACATATCGAACAGAGACGCTCACATGTCGAACAGAGACACCTGCATATCGAACGGAGACTCCCACATATCGAACGGAGACTCCTGCATATCGAACAGAGACGCCCACATATCGAACAGAGACACCTACGTATCGAACGGAGACGCTCACATGTCGAACAGAGACACCTGCATATCGAACGGAGACGCTCACATGTCGAACAGAGACACCTGCATATCGAACGGAGACGCTCACAAGTCGAACAGGGATGCCTGAACATCGAACAGTTTGAGATCGTTTTTGAGAGAGATGACCATCGAGCAGGCAACGTTGTGGTCAATCTGACTGGGAGGTTGGACAAGTGTGGAGTAATCAGCCCTCACTTTGACGTTCAACTCAAAGACTTGGAGAGGTGTCAGAGAAACCTCCTGCCTTCTCGATAGTTTGGGATACAGAGGAGAGTTTGGCTGTCGGCACGAGCGCTGAGCGGAGCTCTGGAGGCTGATTGCGGCTCGCTGGCGCCTGGTTCTATCATCGCCTCTCGCTGGTGCCTGGTTCTATCATCGCCTCTCCCTGGTGCCTGGTTCTATCATCGCCTCTCCCTGGTGCCTGGTTCTATCATCGCCTCTCCCTGGTGCCTGGTTCTATCATCGTCTCTCCCTGGTGCCTGGTTCTATCGTCGCCTCTCGCTGGTGCCTGGTTCTATCGTCGCCTCTCCCTGGTGCCTGGTTCTATCATCGCCCCTCGCTGGTGCCTGGTTCTATCATCGCCTCTCCCTGGTGCCTGGTTCTATCATCGTCTCTCCCTGGTGCCTGTTCTATCATCGTCTCTCCCTGGTGCCTGGTTCTATCATCGCCTCTCCCTGGTGCCTGGTTCTATCATCGCCTCTCGCTGGTGCCTGGTTCTATCATCGCCTCTCGCTGGTGCCTGGTTCTATCATCGTCTCTCCCTGGTGCCTGGTTCTATCGTCGCCTCTCGCTGGTGCCTGGTTCTATCATCGCCTCTCGCTGGTGCCTGGTTCTTCGGACCGCATCTCGACGCTGGCCTGGTAACAGGCCTCGTGGATCGGTGGTAACATGTGTAAAGTTTTGCCTCCATCTGTTCAGCCACTTCAGAAAAGATTTTTGAAGGTTTTTTTTTTAAAAACAATATGGCTGCCATATAACCACGTGACCGATGACGCCATCATTTTTTTTCTGCGGACCATTTTATCCCGAGATGACCCTCAAAAATTTTCATTCCGATGCAGGATTTCATTGCTCACAGAAGGATGCAGGTTTAAGATAATCTGGGTAATTTAGTTAAAGTGTGTAAATTGTCAATAACTAGAGTTTTCTATCACTAGTGCATGCCCGTACGTGCAAAAAAAAAAAAAAAAGTATCTTGCCAAAAGGTGACCACGTGTGACTTCTTTAAGGTCACACTGAGGTGAACAGAGCTGCTATCCACCAGGAGCGACTCCTTGAGGAATATCTGCCTACGAGAGATTCCAATGAGAATCGTTCTGCAGAGTAACCATGGAAAATATGCTTTGCCTCATAATGTCACCAAATGACGTCATAATGTCTCAAGCTTGACATATCTAGAAAGCACTCATCGAGGTGTTCAATTTGAGGTATTACACGATATGGTTCCTAAAACTTGAAAATTTGACCTTGGGGTCAAATATGTTTGACCTCAGGCGCTAACGATGAAGGTCAAGGCCAATCGCCACCAAAAATTAATCAGCTGAGCGCCAGACCATGGACTATATTCCCATGAAGTTTGAAGACGATCCGATCAAAATTACTCAAAAAATAAGGGTTTTGTCAACTCCCCTGATTTGGGACAAAGTGACCTTGACCTTTGACCTTGACCTTCAAAATTTTGTGCGCTGAAAGGGACCTCTATAGGCCTCTGATATGCGAAGTTACTAAAATTTCCGATGATAACTGTGCTCTGCAGAATTTTTTATACGTGATTACAGACAAAAAAAACAAAACATACAAGCTGACTAACATATCTTGCAAAAACTTCGTTTTGGCAAGATAATAAAAAAAACTTTAAAAACGCGTGCCAGAAACAACAACCACACAGGCAGTTCCTTCTCTCTCGCGTGCCCATACGTGCATGGCCGTACGTGTCAAGCAAGCAGCTCGTGCTTCGTTATATTCCATTGCGTGTGCACGACGCGCAGCTTCGTTCCTTCGCTCTCGTGAACGACGACTGGATTGGGGCATTGTTTCAATAATATCGGACCAGTGGTTGTCGATAATTAATTGATAATTGTGACGTCATCGCACCGTGTCCTGTCATTGGTTTGGTAAATAAATGGCCATAACTTGGGAAACGGCTGAAACGGATGAAGAAGAACGATATCAAACCTTGAAAAGGCACATACTCAGGTCCCCAGCATCAATTGTGACGCCATATTGAACGAACAAGAAGAATTGTTCGGTCAATTGTGACGTCATAGCATCGTGTCCTGTCATTGCTTTGGTAAATAAATGGCCATAACTTGGGAACCACTTGTCCGATTAATATCAAACCTTGAAAAGGCACATGCACAGGGCCCCAGCAATATACCTGGCAAGTTTCAATAAGATCGGACCATTGGTTGTCGAGAAACAGCGGTCACAGACAGACAGACACAGAGATTGCTGGAATTATTTTCTACTAGTACGTGCGTGGCCGTACGTGCAACAAAAAAAGAAAAAACTTTCAAACCACGTGCCAGAAACAACAACCACACAAGCCGTTCCTTTGCTCTCGCGTGGCCGTACGTGCAAAAAAAAAAAACTCAACCACACAGGCCGTTCTTTCGCTCTCGTAAACGACGACTGGATTGGGGCATTGTGTTTATCTATAAATGCGCATAAGAAATCGAGAAATTATTAGAATACAGAAAGTCATCACTATCCGGAAGTCCGTACGATGTAACCCATAATGGGGAATGCGGCTGAGGATCTCTTCCCCAACGGCCACGCCTACGCAGCAACATGCCCTGTCATTGGAAACTAAATGGCGCCCTTTCCCCATCGGCCACGCCTCCGCAGCAACGTGTCCTGTCATTGGTTTGGCAAATAAATGGCCATAACTTGGGAAGCACTTGTCCGATTAATATCAAACCTTGAAAAGGCACATCCTCAGGTCCCCAGCAATAAAACTCGCAAGTTTCAATGAGATCGGACCAGTGGTTGTCAAGAAACAGCGGTCACACACACACACACACACACACACACACACACACACACACACACACACACACACACACACACACACACACACACACACACACACACACACACACACACACACAGATTGCTGGAATCATAGAGAGATAATGAACATTGTAATACGAGTCTTGTTTCTCGAGCATTTGTTTCACAGGCCTGTTTAGTCCAGAACCAGGGGATCTGAGCCACAACCAGCTCCGTGATTTGGTTGGTGCCTGCTTAATGTCTTTTCACCATCTTCCTCCCGACTACGACCCTTGGGTGGGTGCGACCCTTCGAGCACAAAGCACTACGTATCTCTGCACCACCTTCGTCGTCTATCACCGCCTCATCCTCACCACTACTACGTCCTCACCTGCACTAGCTTCACCCTTGCCATCCCTCGCCAAACCGTGATCCATACCTGCCCTCGCCACAATGGATAGAGGAGCATGAGAGGATTAAATGCCGTTGCTCTAATATATTGTCTCTCCACCCCGCACTCCCTTCAATCCCACTCACCTTTCCTTCATACGTCATCCAAAATCATGTTTCATAGACCCACGTTCCGTCCAGCCAGGTCATTCCAAGCTCTCCCGTCCACAATCCAAGCTTGAGCAGCCCAGGTGACACGACCCCCCAGCCCGTTCGTCGCTGCCTCTTCGGCCCCCTGAAAGATGACCACTCCTCATCCCAGTTCGAGTGCTCGAACGAACTTCAAGCCTCGATCGCCGAGGCGTTGCGTCGCTGGGACTTCGACTTCGCACAAAATGCTCCGCTGAGCGATGGACGGGAGAGATCGTTCACCTGGGAAGCGGTACCCGTGCATGAGGTCCCATCATTTTACTGTGAAAGGGTGCCCAAAGACCCCCGGATGAGGAGAAATACAAAAAAAGAAGAGCAGTCTTCTGATTGTGGATCCACGATAGTCCCGGGTACCGCATCCAATGTCCAGCAAGAGGGGAAGGTTCCCAACGAGTGTCACACCAGCTCGACCGAGTTCCAAACATGCCTGACGAGAGGACCGCCGAGAATGTCGACACAGGTGACGATACCTGGGGGCGAGGGAGGGGGGAATACGAGGGAACGGCAGTGAGCCAGCACATCCGGGGAAATGGTGGGGATGTACCTGTGGTCTTGTGGACATAAACCTCGCCAGATAAAGCCTTTCAACTTTTGCACCTGCAAATATCAAGCAACTCACGTGACCTCCTCTCACTAAATAAAGCTTTGTTGAGCCGAAATAGGTTCTCAAAAAAAAAAACCTTAATCGTAACACTCTCCTTCCATCCATCCATTCATCGAGACCATACTCTGTGCAGAGCGTTGGTGCTGCCGAAGCAGTCTCCTCGGCTGGTGGGCACAATCCTGGACGGGTGGCACCACTCCAACACAGGATACCTCAAGCTGGCACTCATTTTGCCAACCTCAGAAGGATGGCAGGCTAAATCAACCCCATCTGGTATTCATTTAACAAAGACTGAGTGAAATTACTCACCCATAAAAGTATTTTTCCTGCAAATAAAAAATCACGAACGTCTCCCCTCCGGCGTTAGAGTTGTGAAAACAACCCGAACGGTCAAGCAATCAGCCCAAATTCAGGTGCGTGTCGAGAAAGGTTCAGATGGAATAAATTCACCTTTCCTGAGTGGAAACAAAATGGCGAGTGTCGAACGTGACGTCACTTCCGGAAACGTGAGGTCACTTCCTCCGTGACAGAGAAATAAATACACAGACCCTTATAATCGATATAATTTGCCTTTTGTAAAAAGATTTTCTGATTTTGCATCTCTTTTGTGAAATGTTCAAAGTGCTTTAACGATGATTCCGAAAGAAACTACCGGTTAACTCGGTGACTCGATGGACCCTTTGAGCAAAACTCAGGTTCCAAAGGAAATTTTTATCCTGATTTTAGAAACCGACTCAGTATCTCAGACATAAATCTCTTGAATCACAGGAAGGAAATACTTAATATTGTTCTCAACGTCTTGTTTTCCAGGAAGCGTGAGATAAGGCGTACCTGGTGGGAGAAATGATGAGGATGCAAGCGAAGGACGGGGTGACAACAATCCATGGGGAACTCTGGGAAGTCTCACATGTAGGGCGAGGCACCGACGCGTGTGCCGTCCGTCGGATTGAGGTTAAACATCCAGTCTTGCCAGCATTAGTCGCGAAGAGTAGGCAAGCTATCACCAGCACCCTGAACAATTTACAAATTCCTGCCCGAACCGACAGGGGGCACTGCATCGGCGGCACAGCCACACTCCGGACAATGATGCAACCAGCAGCCATCTGCTCTCCACGAAAATACAGGGACACGATGAGTCGATGCCATTTATGTTTTTCAAATAAATAAATCTGAGGCTCATCGAGGAGCTTTGTGCATACGTCACAGACAGGATCAGGATGAACAATGGACAAATGCACACAGTAAGTGGCAGTTGAATCTGAGAGCCGAGCATCATGAGCTGAGTGTTGAGATGGGAACACCAAACATGGCCATCAACCCGTTGTGTTGACACAGCTCAGGTTCATTCACCAAGAGATGGTTCATACCTCATGACGATCTGGAACATTCTATAATTCACTACATTTTGTAAACTACTGTGGTATGTTTCAGCATCTTCTTCTTCTTCAACCGCATCTTTTAACCAACTTTTTTTTATGGGGTCAGCCGCCATGGAAAGCTTCGCCCGAGTCTTCACAAACCGGCTGGCCAGGCCCGACGTTCAACTAGTTCGGGCAAGAATAATTGGGAATTTGTTCATGGTGCCGGGAATGGCTCGCCTACTCTTCGCGAAGGATACCGTGCGATCTTTATCGTCCACCAACTAATGCTGGCAGGCAGGATGCCCAACTTATCGTCCATGCAAGGAACAAAACACACATTGATTAATCACCCTGTCTGTGAAACACCTGACAATTTATAGCTGGGTCGGGATCGAACCCAGGCTAGACAGGTTCGAGGCGAGTGTGCGTGCGTACCTACAGGCCATCCTGCAGGCCCTATGTACATTAGGCTCCTGAGATAATATAATAAAGACAAGGCCTCCTGAGAGGCCTTGTCTTTATTCGTCCCCTACCAGCTTCACTCGAGGGGACGATAGATTTGCTCTCCGTCTGTCCTGTGGTTTTTGTGGAAATGAAACCTGTGGTTTTCCAGATTTATTTTTCCCCCATACCCTTTAACATTTTCAACTGAAACTTGGTGCATGGCTTTATTATGACAAGTTATGGAACTAGTTCGAGTTTCAGGGCGTTTCATTAATTTTTCACAGAGTTATGCTCTTTTTCGATTTTGGAAATTCAGAAAAGTTCCTCTTCTTCATTTTTGTTCCTGCATCGGCTCGATCGTGCGTTAAAGCAACCTAATTTTTATCGACACTTTGTTGTCCCAGGAGTCTATTCGTTTTTAGTCCACAAAAATAGAATAAAAAATACAAAACACATGTAAGAAGTGAAAATTCGGCGCCATTTGCAAATAAGAAAGACCTCGACAAGGGTCCAAGAATGGTTTCAATCAGAAATTTGCACCCGAGAAAATTTTTTTGTTGTTGCAAACTGATCTATTCTCATGGTATGAAATAAAAATAGGACCACTGGAACTGGAACTTACCTGGGCCCTGGCCTGATGTTGTCACCCACATTCTGACTGGTGGGTCTGGAGAAGATATTTGAAGGAATTTACAGATTTTCCCAATCATTTATTACATCTGCCATTTTGACACACTTTTGGTCATGGGATCGGCATAACATCCACAATTTAACATTCCGACCCTGGCCTAATGTTGCAACCGAAATTTTGTGGCATTCTGACTGGTGGTTCTGAGAGAGAAGATTTTTTGAAAGAATTTACGACATCTGTCATTTTGACCTACTTGAAGTCACGTGACTGGAACGAGCTTTGCGATCCCGTTACGAGTCAGCGGCGGAACCTTGCTGCCAAATTTCAGTGGTTTGGCTGGAGAAGTCGAAATTAGAAATGGACGGACAGACGGACGGACGGACGGTGCACAATGACAATACTTTGTCTGGAATTACAATTCCAGATCAGGAAAAAATGGGGAAGCATAAGAAACTTTCTCACGCAGCACTTTCAGAACTCAAGAAATGGGCTGCTGTACATCAGGTGGACAACCACACTGGTGGTAAATGAGATTAATAAATAAATATAAAATGGTACATACGATTGAACCTCTTTTATTAAATGATAATTCCACACAAAAGGCTCAGAATGAAGAAAAACAAAACGATCCACACGTCCAAGGGTGCAGAGGCTCAGGAAGAAAAGACTCCAAGGTGGAAAACATAAACGTTTGGAATGACGAGGTTCGAACGAGTCAACGTCATCGCTTCGGTTTACCTTGGAATAATAATTAATGAAACAAACCGACATGAACACCAGAGCAACGGGTACATGAACACATCACCTGTCCGGACAGGTCTTCCCTCGGTGGAACACCAAAGGCACAAGTTCCGGACAAGCGACGTGCGGAAGGTATCTGGGACCTTCCTCCCAACATGGTCACGAGCTGTGAAGGGTTCTTGGGTGGAGTCATCAAGTGGTCTTCGGAACACATCCTGTGAGCTCCTCGCTCTCCATCTCGTCGTCAGCATTGTTGTCTCCGCTATCCGAGTCTTTCTGCTCATAATCGAGAAGGGTGTAAGAAGAACGAGAAAAATAATTCAATGAAGGGATTTCGATCCACACAAACCATCGATGGGTCTTCGATTACTATTCCTAACCATTAAAACATCCTGAGTGGTAAAGGTGAAGGGAAGAACTCACCTGGTTCTGCAGCCGTTTGGGGAGAATTTTGGAGCGAATCGCTTTAAGAGAAAGTCTGGAAGGTCTCTTTCTCATTGTTACATCCTCTGCCCGTCCCTGGGTCTGCAACGAGTACGCGCACACGTCTTCAATCAAATAGGATTTCCGAGGACAAGGCAACACCCCGCCACTCCAGAACCGCTTGACGCAGACCCGACGGTCGCCATTTGACCGAGCCACGTGTGGCATGCCGAGACACGTTGTGTGGTGGGGAGACAGGATGCGAGGTGATGAGGGTCACGTGATAGGAGGATGAGATCACGAACCTTCACGGGATACCACCATGATCGACGAGCTTGCTTTCTCTCCTGGCTTGAACCGTGGCTTTCGCCCTGTTGCTTGATCTGGGGATGGGTGTAGGGGCTGGGCTTGGTATCCATGGTGACGGTTTCCGATTTAGAAATACAAATGGCAGTTCAGCATGGATGTCACAGAACCCTGGAGTTTTACCCCATTTCAACCGGTTCACCGCAGCCTGGTGGATCACCGTTGATTGGAGGGTCAGCAACAGGGATTGTAACACCCCTGACCTCCAACTCGACAGCTGGTGGATCAGCCTGGTACAACCGCTCAAAGTAACCGGCCCAGCGGGTCTTCACTTCGGACTCCTCTGTCAAGAGCGTACCACCGTCTGCTCTAACTGCAGGACACCGAGGGATGGGCTTGGATGATCGCAATGTTCGAATTCCCCTGTAAGCGGGACGAGAATCACCTGTCCACAGGTGATGCTCCTCCCCCTCACAGATTCCTCGCACATAGGCCTCCTTGTCCACCCTCAGTGCACGTACAGTTTTACGCCTCAGCTCCCTGAACAGCTCAGCTCTGCCATTCAGCCTGGCCCTGCGACTCTGGTCAATGGTATCCAGTGTCGCTTGAGAGACAAAATTCTTCTTTGCCCTGCGGTGAACTCCAAGACATCCACCGGCAACATCAAGGACGGTGGTCTTGAAGGCGCTCCACAACCCTTCAGGATCCCCCAAAGCACCCAGACCCCCCAAATGCCCACTCAGCCTGTTCACAAACTC